>NC_086246.1:23054583-23374166 GCF_036321145.2 Pelmatolapia mariae | reverse complement strand
GGCAAACTTGTGGCTCCACAACTATAATTATAACGTAACATAGACTATATCGATATAAAGGATATTGTCAGATCTTATATCTTGTATAAAAATATATCGATATTTTTTAAAAACTCGATATATCGCCCAGCTCTAGTGCAAACATATCATTTTCTACTGGGCAAGATCAGTCAAGATCATGGGCTGAATAAAAAAGATGGGCGTAGCTCTCAACAAGCTACATCCAACTTTTGGTTGGTGTTGAAATTTGCCACATGACTAAGATAAGCCAAGCTAAGCAACTAGTCAAGACATTGTAGATAAAGACAAGTCAAGATAATTCAACATAGGTTTGGATGAGATAAGTCACGACATGTGAATCAAAGTTAAGATGAAATCTTAATGACACCCATGACAGAAACATGCAGCTCATACGGTATGATCATTGTGTAAAAAAATTAATTCCCAAATTTTTCAAAAGCACCACAGATGAGGGTCCGTTAGATACGAATGATTCAAATGTCATGACAGATTATATCTGAAACAGATGAGTCAAAGAGTGAGTCTTTATCAGGACTTGACTGCAGCATTCAGTCATTAGTGGTGAGATGTGTGTTTATAAATCACATTTAGAGACACCACACTGACTTACAGTAACCACGACTGTTGTTTTCACATAAACAAATGTCTGACTCAAATCTAAATCTGACTGATAAGAGTCAAACAATGATTTAATCTTGATTTATGTTATGTCTTCACTGCCGTACAGGAAGAAATTCTGCGTCGCTAATTATTTTCTATATCAGTAAACAAGATTCAACGCCAGAAAATTGTGAAAAACGTTGTTATAATGAGTGTTTGCTTGTAAACTCTTACATGAGCTTAAACCTGCCCTGCAGCTATAACATTTAAATGTGTGGAATTCCCACAGTCAGACAATAATGTTCAACCTGTGCTTGCATTTCACGGGCTCGAGGCATCAACAAGAAATTTCCCATGAAGTGCAACACAGACAGTATGATGGTAGAAATGGGCCTTGGGTTCAGACAGGCTGGTCTAGTGGTACATTTAGAAAATAGAAAAAAAAAAACCATCTAATTATCCCATAAGCTCCCCTGTATTACCCCTGCTTTAGACCCTAAGGCACCTGACAGCTATGTTTACAGCCATTCATTTAGTGCAGCACGGTACATGGGTTTTATTATCCCCTTTTCTTGTATGTAGGATCGTATATGATGGAAAAGACGCAATTTGGCCACCCAGGGGACCCGACTGCTTATATATTATATAAACACAGCTACAGTAAATTTTGAGGTGCTAAATTCAGAGAAAGACAACCAAGAGGGTGTAAATTCTGGAGAATTTACCTTCATATTGATACAGATAGTAAAGTATAACTCTATGATCCTCATTCTTTGAGTTCCCTTATTTGGTAAACTCGCTTTTCTGCAACCTGCTTTCCCAGAAATCCTGTGAAACCTGCTGCATTTCTATCACATTACCTTTGCTTTTGCATTTCAGCCACTAACCTAAAAGTTAGTATTGCCAACATACCCTTGACAAAGAGCCGGTGGGATTTTATATAGTGTTTGTTAGAATTAGAGTTGTGTAATTGTAAGGAAGCTGTAGATGAACTACACAACAGTGTTATGATGATAATGTCACCTGTATTAAGTTCCTGTGATCAGCATGACAGCAATGCTGGTTCAATTGTCCCCAACAATCTCTCAGTCCCGTTTAACCACTTGTTGGCAAACACCGTCTTGGGCACAAGCAAAAGCATTAAAAATTCCAAAGTGTAACGTGAATATATCTAAAGCGTACCTCATGTACACTGCCAAAAATCAAATCAACATAGCCTATTGAACTGTTGCTGTAAAAATGCCAACTAGTTTCTGGATTTTAGGATTAGTTACGTTGGTATGATCAAAAAATGCAACTGTGTATTAGTTACGTTGATGGTTAAAATTTCTCAGATTTTAAAAAAACCCCGTATCTTATAAAACATTGTTCTGGGTTTGTTACCCTGTTATAATACATCCCACCTTTGAGTCATTTCTCACTAATAATAATAATGTATACTTTATTGATCCCTGTGGGGAAATTACTCTCTCTGCATTTGACCCATTCACTCAGTGAAGCAGTGGGCAGCCACTAAGCAGGCGCACCGGGGAGCAGTGTGTAGGGATGGTACCTTGCTCAGGGGTACCTCAGGGTAGCCGTTCAGTGGATTCGAACCCCCAACCTTCCGATCATGGGGCGCCAACTCTACCTACTGAGATATCCCTGCCCCAAAAGCTTGAAATGGCCCGTACGGGGATCGAACCCGTGACCTTGGCGATATTAGCACCACACTCTAACCAACTGAGCTAACTGGCCACTAACAGACAAAAGAAGAAGAAAAAAGCATGTTCAAATATTAAAAGTTCACTGAAGAGCCCTGTCTTTTTTTGCCAAAGTAGGGAAAACTTATTATAGTGAAATCCTCATCGTTATTAAGAATTGTGGGTTTATTTTATTGAATTTAATGAATTTTGGACACATTTTTAATAATTTTCTTTTTTATTTATTATAAATCTAAGAAATTATAGTTGTATCCCTGAACTACACGCTCAGTTCAAAGGCCTGGATTCTTCCATGAAGGTAGCTGAAGCATTTCTGCATATGCTTTGTCTCTACATGATTGTGCGGGCATGCCTGATTATCAGCATAATGTTTTGTGTGTGTCTGTGTGTGTGTGTGTGTGTGTGTGTGTGTGTCTGTGTGTGTGTGTGTGTGTGTGTCTGTGTGTGTGTAGCCTGCAGAGGAGGGAAACCACAGCCAGGTAAAATTAGACGAGTTGAAGTGTGTCTGGGAGGGAACGATGAGCCCTGAAGAGGGGAAAATCTGAACAAACTGCATATCACCAGCCTCAACACAGACACACACACACACACACACACACACACACACACACACACACACACACACCTGCAATAGCCTTAGCCCTTGAACCTACTTGTAATCTTTCCTTCAATATTCGTCTTAAAGAGGAGCTTAGCTGTAAAGTGTAATATTTGCATAAAACACCAGCACACACACACACACACACAGACATGGCTATGGGTATGAGTGAGTCAGAGTCTCAAACTGAAGCCACTGTCAATGTGTGTTTTCACAGAAAGTCATTCAAACAAGTAAAGAAAGACAAAAAACCACAGCGAGGATTAAAACGACTACAAGGAGGTGCAAAATAAGAAAGCAAAGGTCCAACATGTTCTTGGAGATGCAAAACAAGCACAAGGAGAAGATTAAGATAATGATTAAGTGATTCAACATGAAGCTGTGGACCTGGGTAACTTAGGAGAGGAAGACGTTATGATTATGGTTGGAGGACACCGCTCAGCTGCACCTGGTTGTTACTTCATTAGCTGCGTTTCTTTAAAAAAAGTAAACCTTTAAACACCTAAACGCTATCTTTTTCTGATCAAAAGCTATTACAGTAATCTACTAGATTATTAATCTTTATTCATCTTTTATTGGCCGTTGGTGCGACTCCTCAACTCGGATGATAGGCAACAGGTTGCACACTACTGTGTGAGATCCTGTTGTGAAGTCAAGCTGAACATTGGACATCACCAGGTTTACGGTTTGAAGGAAGGGGTGGATCAGAAAATCAAGGGCTTGTCAGCCATAAGTCCCATTCTAAATCTACAACACAACTAAGGATGTAACTGGAAGCATCTCTTAGTCCTACGCTGTAACCTTCCACATTTCCTCAGGTGTACCTCTCGAGAAATGTAAGTACACGTCGGGTCAACGGAGAACACAACAATTGGCATGGAAGGTCAGAGCGTGGGGTTTAGATTTAAGCGTTAAAAAGCCAGGCCATAGTTTTACTGCCAAAGTCTAAATCAAGCTTAAAGCACAACCCTCATTATTATCTATTTTTTACTTTAAATAATTTATAATGTCATAAAGATTAGGCTTGTATTGAATAAGACTCAAAACTAGAGCCTGAGGCCGTGAACTCATCAGAAAATTGACTGTTGAGGTCTTCATTAAGTGAACCATAAGGCGATTTTCCCCACAGACTTCTAAACAATCAGACCTCTTTCTGAAACGAGACTGTTGGCCATTAGAGATAATGCCAGTTTAAGGTACTTCGGTACTGGTTTCACTTTTCAGATCCATTATTTTAATAGAGTCTATAATCTAAAACAAGGTGTTTTAGCTCCACTTCCTTTAAGCCATCTTTGTTCTGATTGGATGTCCCGTACAAACAGAAGGTCTGAACAACAGGTGGGTGGGGTTTCTGTGCTCACAGCCATCGTTGTATGGTTGAGCTGAACACATCAGGAATGTCAGTGAGAGCCAAAAGAGGTAAAAGCTTTTGAAGAAACATACTCTGGCTCAGCTATGGCCACGTTTAGAGCATCACCATTGGAGAAGCATGTATGTGACAGAAAATAATAATGGGACCATTCTGAAAATGAGTCAGCGCTGACATTTATCGTCAGACAGTATAAAAGTTATGGCTGGCCGACGTCCGGCCGTCACATATTTTCTAAAGCCTGGAAACAGAGTCTAGAGGTCCGTAACTGACCACTTTAACTTCAGGTCAACCTTTCTGAATGCACAACAGCTACACTATCAACCACAGCAGAATAAAGCGTCCCTTATCTCAGAGCTGTGAGGGGCCTTTTTATTTGTCTGTGCCCCGGGGCCCAGCGTCTCATAGACGCTCATGTGCAAAATGGTGCCAAGGAAGCCAATATAATAAATGCAAAGTCCTGGAATGGAGGAAAGCACCAAAAATTCTTATTTCAGAACAGGCCAGTGCACAATCTGTAGAAATCGCATCCCTCTTACAGACAGGACAGTAGTGCATGCCTCTGACAGCGGAGGAGATGATGAGCTATTCATTATTCCCAATAAACAAGCCCAGACATTCACACCGACCACGATCTCATTCCAGCCTGGAAAAAAAACACAACTCCAAGCTTTCAGGTCACGTGACTGAACTCATTGCTCAGAAATAGTTCATGAAGTCAGAATTAACAGTTGAAGTTACAAAACTGGACGTTTTTGAATTAACAATTATTAGAAACTCCGAGCTTTTGCACCATTTTCAGGTTTTTAAGTTTAACAGTATTTTTGCAGCACGTTTTGCTTCTGCAAAGCTCAAAAGAGTATTTAAACACACGTATGAGAAAATAAAATAAATGCATCAATTTACCAGTTTGCTGAGACTGCGTCTGTGCGGCCACCAGCAGCGCGAGGATGCAGGTCCAGCACCTGTCGCGTGCACGCATCCCTGCGGTGATTATCACTTTGTGAGTCTGACACAGAAAGCAAATAAAATCCCTTCAGACGCTTCGAGGAGGTCGTGTGGTTGCTCTCATCTCCAGCAGCTGGTGGAGGAAAAATAAACACCACCGCGAGACAAGCTTCACCCACCGCCTGTCTACCTGAGGAGGACGAGCGCACCTTTACAGCACAGCACTAAGCAAACTGCTTTCAAGCCGGGGAGGAGAATCACAGCACAACTTCCAGCGTGGGCTTTTCAAAGTAAAGGCCTGGATGAGAACCACTTCCGCCAAAGAGTATGAACAAAAGAGAAAAAAGGACTGCGTATTTAGGAAGATTTATTTATTTATTTGAATCTTTTAAAAAATGTTAATACAAACTCTTCCCGCCATTTCATATGATGGTATTAGAAAAGGCAAACCTGTTCCGTTGTATTCCACTACACTAACTTTTAGTTACTTTTAAAATAGAAAACAGAAAAATGTGATTTATCATCATCATTTTCTTCATTCTGGCATCTTCAGCTTGGTCTCCTGTCTTTTTGTCATTGCCACCATCTTCAAACCGTACACCATAGCAGGCCTCACTACTATCTTGTAAACTTTCCCTGCACTCATGGTTCTATCCTCTGTCACAAATCACCTCTGACACTGACACACAATCTGGCAACTGCTCAAATGGGCTGGGGTTGCCATTGACCGAAAGGGTTTAAAGCATTTTATAGGAGATAAAATTCTGAAACAATTACTGAGTAAATTAACAATCTGTTGATAACTTTTTAACATGTATTGCAGTAATACTGAAATATAATGACTGTTTTGTTCCCTGTAATATGTAATATTTGTAATACTGTAATATTTTTGTGACTAATCACTAATACATTTCTGTTTTCTAATGAACAGTGCTTATTTTGCCTGCCATCAAGTTATTTTGTCCTGAGTGAACGCCCTTTAGAACTCATCTATTTCAGACTTACAGTTTAATACTATACAATATAGAAAACCTCAAACTGGATAGTGTTAAATAAAGTTAGTTTCTTTTAAACCCGAAGCTTTGAAAATCTTTCCTTTTTACAGTGGGACAGAAATTAACATGACAAAGACTCTTTTCAAATTTGTTTGGGCAAATAGAAAATATTTTAAAGATGTAAATAGAAAAAATGTTGCTGTTGAAGTACCTATTAAATTTTCTAAGCTACTTGTGTAATGGTCTCCTGAAGTTCAGCCTTTGCCACTGATGAGCCTTTGCAACATCAGCCCAATGCCCACTTTAGAACCAATAATGGGTCGTCTCAACCAGAGCCTAACACTCACTTCATATCAAATGACGGCAGACCTCCATGTAATATGACTGATGAAATAGCTGCACTGAGATTCCACCTGCAGGAGTCTCATCACATGCAGAAAACCAATCTTTACAAAATGGTAGCTGCAAACCACAAAGCTGCCAAACTAAAACAGAGAATGATTGGCTTCACTTGCAGCTAAAGCGCTGCAGAGAAAACACAGAAAAAAAAACATTCTCGAGCTCCAAGAATAACTGAAACAGGCTCCGAGAAACAGACATGAGTCCAACCCAGAGGAGATCTTGACCCCTGAGGTAAATGAGGCTCCTGTTGAAGACAGCAACACAGCTGTCACAGCTGCAGAGCTGAGTGTGGACACTTCAACACAAACTACAGAAGCTCCACACACAGACTCTGCAGACAAGAAAACCACTAGAGAAGCTGAGTTGGAGGTTCAGTGTAAAAAACAGCAGAAAGCGATTGAACAACTCCACAAGCAGCTCCTCAAAGCTCAAAAACATCTACAAGAGGAAGCTGCAAAGCGCAAAGAACAAGAACAAAGAGCCCACTGTGAGTTCACCGAGCTCAGAGCCAAACTCTGCACCAGTGAGGCTCTTGTGAGAAAAATTATTTAAAGCACAAAACTTGAAAGAAGAGCTGGAAAAAACCAAAGCTTCCTACCTGGAAATCGTAGAGAAGCAAAACCAGGACAACACAACCATCAGAAACCAACTCGGGCAAACAGAAGTAGAAAAGATCTTACTTCAGGAGTCTTTGCAGTCTCTGCAAGAGACAAGAAAGAAACAAGAAAACGAGTCCAACGTTGCTAAACAAGATGATTCTCCAGCCCAAAACGAGACACTCCAGGAGAATCAGCGAAAAAAAGAGGAGGCCAGCGCTTCCAAACAGGAATATCCGGAGGCCCGAGATGAAAACACACCAGAAGAAAATCCCAAAAAGAAAAAGAAAAAGAAGCGCAACTGATTTTTTAGACTATTCACTTAGACTTCAACTTCGTCTCCTATAAAATCACGGTAATATAAAACTAAATGTTAACAGTTACGTCCAGTGCCTTAACATCCATTTAAAGGCATATTTGCTTTAATATTTAGTTGTATATAAACTTGTCATTGGTTCCACCCCCACCCCCAACCGGTCGCGGCAGATGGCAGATGGCCACCCCTCCCTAAGCCAGACACCTCTCCAATGCTGACTTTAGTCGATCTGCAGACTTGAAGCCTGAGGAGCACATTTTCAAATGAGTTTCTGAGGTTTGAACTCTCACAAATATCCCTTCAGGGTCCAAAAAAGCTCTTAAAAGAGCTCTCAACTGATTTTTCAGCAAATTTTAGAGAACATCTCCAAACATGGAGGCCCTGAAATTTAACACAGTAGACTTTTCTTAATATATTGCAGAGATTTTGGATGATGGAGAAATAAAAGACAAATCCAGATTAATACTCTCTGCTCTCCATGTGTTTCAGTCTCTGTTAAGACATGTTTGCCTGCAGTTTGGCACCTGTTTGTGCTAAAATCTGCATTCCATGATTAGAGTAAAGCTTTGCATGATGACAGATGCCCCTGAACTACACCCACAACCTATCTGCAAGGGGAAGAGGGGCTTTTGGAGCCTTTACTTAAGTACAACTCCAAATAAATTGGAACAAAACATCCCATTATGAAGAAAAATGACAGTAAAGAACTATTCTATTCTATTCTATTCTATTCTATTCTATTCTATACTTTTAAACCATTTTGCTATATCTGCAAAGGAATCTGGATCTTGGCATATGGTGAAAGATTCATCCAAAACATTTCCTTGCTTGTGGAGACACATTTCTTCCTCCGAAAGTCAGTCATGATGATATGTTTGCACCTTGGTGGGGACTTTCTCTGAATCTCTCTGAATTTTTACTCCTCACCCCTAAATCATTAAAAAATATACATTCTAAGATCCATCAAAGTACAAAAACTCAGCACTCGAGCAGCTCATATTTGCACTAAAAGTTGCAGTTTTTATTAGAAAGCTTGCAAGACTTACAGCAAGTTGTATTCAGAACGATCCCCACTGGAAAATGAGTGTCAGTGTAACATGGTGTGTCAGCACATGCCCTCAAACTCCTGAACCATGAACAGAAAAATCTGTCCGTGTTTGGTTCCCATGCTCCTCATTTCCCTGTTAGTCCTGTCCGCACATGTAAAGGTAGGTCCACTTTCCACTGTCGTTCAATCACCACTTGCTCTGCTCGAAAGGTGTTGTTTGGTGAGACCCTCCCTGTCCTTGCTTTCATGCTTCAAAATTTAAATTCCATCCATCTTCTCTCCAGCTCTGGGCTGTCAAAGCTCAGGAAGACTCGTCTTGAAGATAGCATTTACAGTAAGTAAACTAATGTGTCTGAACACATAAGTGTGTTCTCCCACCGACCTCCAAAGGAGAAGAATAATGAGCTCTGTGTCACTTTTTTAAAGAAGGCTCGTTGACCTTCAGCCATAGGTGACACAAACATCCTTCTCACTAATAAACTGCTCGGAGACGACCAGATTCAAACCTGGAAACTTTCCTTGCATATTCTTCTTCATGTTATCATCATTGCACCTTTTCACTCCTGCAGATTCTAGCTGCCCATGTTTTCATGCCACTGAGCTCATGAGTTTGGAGTCACTATCAGAGGCCATAAATCTGAAGACAGAGGAGATGACGTCTGTGTCAAAGCCAGGGCCTGATTCTTCTACCTCTGCAACCCAATGGACAGGTTAGTCACCAGCATCCCTCGGCTATTCAGTCCCAATCTTTCTAACCATATGTTTTTGTAACTATTCACTGTGTTTTCATTTTAAAACACCTATGTGGATAATAATTATTCTACATTTCTTCAGCTTTTAAGTGCAAATGACTAGTGAAGGAATGGAGTGAATGCTAGTCATTATCCTTGGAATCCCAGTGACTAACAAAGGGATGCTAGTGACCACCAGGGAATTGTCAATCCACTGACTAGCCTAGAAAAGCAGGGATTATACTTTCTGTAGCTGTGACTCTAATAGGATTTCTCCTGGGTATGAGTGATGTAAATTTTGCGACTCCTAGATGATGGAGTGGGTCTGTGTAATCCAGGGGTGGGGAACTCCAGGACTCAAGGGCCGGTACCTGCAGGTTTTAGATGTGTCCTTGATCCAACACAGTTGATTCAAATGGCTAAATTACCTCCTCGACATGTCTTGAAGTTCTTCAGAGGCCTGGTAATGAACTAATCATTTGATTCAGGTGTGTTGACCCAGGGTGAGATCTAAACCTGCAGAACACTGGCTTTTGAGTCCTGGAGTTACCTACCCCTGTGTAATCTTCCAACACATTTTTAGACTAAAAAGAAAGGATTAAAAAAAAGTTCAACGAGTGAACCCAACTGATAAAATGTCACCCCCTGGTGGTAAAAGTTTTAGCTAGAGTATAACTACAAAAAGTCACATCAGAGTCTTTAAGTTTTCCAAATGTGTTTGAATGGCAGTGGGAAATGAGTGTGTGGCGACCTAGGGTGGACTTATGAAAGAGGATATATTACTTTTTATTATACATGTTTATTTGTTTACTGGCTATAGTTTGAAAATATGTTTTAAAAAGGATTCTAAAACTTTCCATTACCACATTTTATTCAGTTCAGACCCTTTTTGAGGATCCTCAAGCTCAACTCAGAAGGACTGTCAGTGTCTAGCAGAGGGCAATTTTCAGTCAGAGTATTGTCATAAAGTGAGCATAAATCAGCCTTTATTAGGCTGTAAATACTGTTTCTCTGTTACATTTACCTTTTGGCGACAGCACAAAGAAGAAGAATGAAGAAAAGGAGAGAGAGCAAACAGAAAGAGGTAAGAATGGACATGAAGTGGAAGCCAATGTAGCTTCTGTTTCGCTCACATTCACTGATGATGATTTCATGTTATAAATAGAACATATTCATTAATTAGCCACTACAATAGGTCATCCAAATAGTTAGGCTGCTTTCAAAGTTAACATTAAAATGTGAACCCAGTTGAACTGTGGCTTATAAAGGTGAGAAGGACTGAATATGTTTGCAAGCATTATTCACTGCATGTCTTGATCCTAGAACCACCCTGAATTTATTACTTCAAAACTCCATAATTAAGAGTACTTCTTCCACTACATTACTCTACCATTACTGGAGGGTTTCTGGGGGAAAAAAAAGTGAGGAAGCTGGGGTACTGGGATGTTTTCCACACAGAAAGTCTGTTTGTTTTGGCTTTTATTGTCTGCTACTGCTTTCCTGATGGTAACAGCTGGAACAGCTGATGTGCTGGGTGGGATGCACTTTAAAACACAGGAACACATCAGAGTCCTAAGAACAATTTCCCAACATGTTTGTATGGCATGAAAATGCAGAGTAAATCACTTCATTGAGACACAAGTTCAATCTCTTACTTTGACATAAGAAATTTATTGTTTTGACAAGTTAAAATAAAATTAAAAAATTATAAAAAAAAAAATCCAGCTGTTCTGTGTTTTGACCTGGATTAAATGAACTGGGGCAATGTTTGGACCATCATTTGTCACACAGTGTTTGCACTGCACCTGAGACCAGATTGCTCTCTCACGCCAGTAAATGTGTTGGACATTAGAGCAATGTGTAAGCACTTACAATGGACCCATGAGTTGATGTTTGGGGTTTAAAAAGCTCAAATTAAAAGGATGCATACAGATAAAAGGTGTCAAACAGAAAGAGGCACTTTAGTGTTTGCAGTAATGCTAACACCATATTTCATTACATCTAAAGTTGCAGCAATGTAAATAATAAATAGAAATCAAATATAACCAGTATAAACATATATACACAGATAACCACATTCTTTAAAACCATCAATGTGCAACCAGATGTTTTTTTAAACACATGATACAAATTCATATGATCATCTAAGCTGAAGATTTTTATTAAAGCAAACTATCCATTATTAGACACAAACACACACACACACACACACACACACACACACACACACACACACACACACACACACACACACACACACACACACACACACACACATGACCCTGAACTGGATAAGTGGAAGAGAAAAGATGGATGGATGGAATAGCTGAGTGTGTGTTGTCCCTCCATCCATATAATCCATGTAAATCTGAAGCAGCGTAACATTCATAAATACGTAATATAAATGATTAAAAACACACCACAGGTCAGATTTTTGACATTTTACATTAATCATCTGTAAGTCTTTCATGAAGATTGAGTGTGGAGACATTGGTATCTCTAGTGTATGAAGAATTTACAGGCAGCTTTTTGTACCATTAATGAGTTCAAACAGTCACAGTCGGTGTGTGGGTGACACTGAAATTAAAGCATATTTTGACAGTGCATTCTAGGTCGCATCAGTGCCATGAAGCATTTTGCACCACTAACAGTGGCCTTCAGTGTAGCACCAGACACTAAAATCCCTTTTTGGTACAATACTGAAATAACAAAAATAAAGCTAAGGATTTTTTTTTTTAAATTTCCTATATCTCATAATAGAAATGAAAGGACATTTCAGGCTGTGCTTTGCTAACCCTCTACTGCAGGGGTGTCAAACAAGCCACAACAGGCCAGGACAGGAATCAACTCACTGGAAGGTTTTCTAAAGTGTGAACGCTGCAGACAAGACAATAATTAGTCACATTTCTCAGTAAGTTAATGCCAGGCTGATGAAAGAGTCAGCCTACTGCACAGAGGAGGAAAATGCATTCGAACTTTGATGTATTTATCACTCAAATGTACAGTTTCAGCTTTTCTAATATCTTAGCTCTGGCTCAGGTGAACATCTTGCAGAATATAGTTCTTCATACTTGAAGAAGGAAAAACCTTATAATGCAGTGAAACCTGCTAAAGTAGTGGTAGTAGTGGTACAAGATGTCCCTCCTTAACTGGGACTGCATCGCATCTTTATTCTTTCTCCTCCGTCCCACATCTTGAGACAGTGATTTCTAAGTCATACAGTTTAATTATTTTTAACATGATGATACTATCTCTGAGAAAATGAAGCAGCAGTATATACTCTGTGTTCTGTCTAAACTACAGTGTGTCTGTCATAATTTATTCAAAACAAAAAGAGGAGAAATAACCAAAATTCACATTGATTTTGTTGGGATCTGCTCACTCTAAGCAGAACTGTGTGTGAACTACAGTACAAAGAGCTTGACACCCCTGTTGTAATGTACCCAACTCCTTCATCTGTCACTCACTAACACTGCTTTTAGTTTGTCTCTTCAAATCTTTAACTCCCATCTTCACTTCAAGTTTTGAAACATCACAGACACTTCTGGAGGCCACACTGCTGCTAACCACTTCTTACATGTATCCCCCATGTTCAGGCTTCATTCATGAGTCCAATTACAATTAAAACTAAACCTGTCCCAAGTTACTATGGTAAACAGGGCTCTTCTACTCTACATGAGCACTCAAAGGGTTTTAAACATCATGTCTCATTCATACCACTTATTTCTACCCAAATGCTTTCTGTCTAACATTCACGCACACTCACTCTGAACACATTGGATAGCAAAGCAAGCTTCAGTGTCTTGCCCAATAAGAATTAGGCTTGCAGACTGGAGCAGCCAGGGATGAAACTACCAACTTCCAGCTAGTAGATGATCTGCTCTACCCCCTGGGATACAGCCACATCTTAAGTGCTCCATGAGAGTAAAAAAGTTGTTGCATAGCGAAGAAGTCAGCTGCCATGAATAAGATGTGCTAAAAGTCCAGCAAGAAACATTCAAATGCCAGTACTGCTGGATTTCTGACTCAAAGACAGACACTTGTGGAAGCCTAAGCATGTGAGCTCAATGTCCGCTCAACAAGACCTGAGCTAAGAAACACCTAAACTCATAGTTTATGGTCCAAAATATCACAGAAAGAAATAGAAAGAAACAATAATAAGTTTGTTTAGTGACATAGTAAATTCCAAGTATGCAGTAACGTTTGTGTTCCCTTCTCCAACACTGTGCACTGTAACTATCTCATAAGTCATTTTTGTGCAAAAATCACTATCACAGGGGACGATCCTCTGGTCCTCAGCTTTAGTCCTCTGGATGTTCCTTCAGGCCGGGTGACCCCTCTTCAGACGTGTCTGTTAAATGAGGAAAAAGGTTTCACCACAATGATTCCTCTGACACACTGCTTTTAGCTATCTGTGGGTGCAGCTTCATGCTTTACAACATATCCTACACAAATATGTGAATCATGTTGTGTTCTTGTGAGGGACCACTGAATCACTTTGAGCCAGCAGAAGGAAGCTACCTAACTGCGGGTAAAATCAGTGCATCAGTTCGGTAGGCTTAATGTGCAGTCACAAGCATAACCGCCATATATTCACAAATGAAGCATGTCCATAATTCTTGGACAAAGCAAGCACTACAAATGGACAGTGACACTAGAGTCTTTATGAAGGTCAGCAAACTTCTTCTCAACAAAGAACTCAGATTTGACTGTCAATTCTGTATTTGTAATTTATATGACTCAACATCCTCATTACCGGTTTGTGTTGTCTCATTCTGCTGACTGTTAAAAAATGCATTGAACACACAAATTATGCTCAGTTTTGACAAAATACTTCAGGAAAAAAGTAAACAACCAAACATTTTATTTTAGACTTTCTCCAATCCCCACAGGATCAAGTACATACGTACATTCATTATTTTTTCCTAAGTGGTGCTAAAGTTACTAGACTGTCTATTAACATCTCCCAAAGCCTCCACCTCAACTTTTTTGAAAATCTACCAGTTCTGCCAAGGAGAGCTGTCACATATTAGACAGAATTACACCACATCTGCATCTAAACCAGCATCTGGCCGAGATACAACATGCTAAAACACATTTAACCAGTAATTGGACCACAGAGGAACATGGTGTCTGATCCTAGTGCTGTAAGAAAAATCAGGAAAACTTCAGATTGTACTCACCAGTTCCATTGGTGTCTTTAGGAAGCAAACTCTCCTTCTCTGTAGGATAATAACAGAAGTGTATGTCATGACCATCCTGGCTCATCTGTTGAGTTGTTGGCTACTGCAACACCTAATAAAGTGGCTACTGATCTACTTAATAAAGTGGCCAGTGGTATATCTACCAAAGCGGCCAGATACGTACCTGTTCTCACAAATTCTGCTCCTAAGTAAGTAAGTAAAATTTATTTATATAGCACTTTTCACAGATAAAAAAATCACAAAGTTCTTTACAAAACAAGAAATGGAAATATAAAACAATGTAACCGTAAATAACACAGCAATGTAAAACAATAAAAACAATGTAAGAACAAATTAAGCAAAAGCTTTTCTATATAAAAATGTCTTCAGCTGTTTTTCATAGAATCAGTGGAGTTCATACAGCGTAGAGACAGTGGAAGAGAATTCCACAACTGTGGTGTCACTGCCTGAAAGGCCCGATCGCCACGAGTTTTAAAATGAGTGCGTGGTACCACCAGCAGACTCTGACCTAATGACCTTAAAGCTCGGGAAGATGAATGCGGTTTCAGCAGGTCAGATAAATATTGGGGAGCTTGACCAATCTACCAGTTCTGCCAAGAAGAGTGGTCACATATTAGATAGAATTACACTACAAGCTTGGTGATGACTACCAAAAGCATCTGACTGAGGTGCAACATGCTAAAAGACATTTACCCAGATATCAGTGGGCGTATGTGTGCTGTTGATCCTGAGTGGATTAGAGAAAATCCTAAAGAAATTCAAACGTGTGCACCTGATTCTTGTTTTTAAAGTCATTAAAGACGTCTGCTGTACAATCATTCCACCCAGGAGAAAAGAGTCATTAACCCTGTAACGCCATCATATCATATTTGATACATGTGGTTTTCAGAGTTTTGGAGACCTCCAGTGTGGGGGTTTTTTTCCTGAAAAAACTGAATAAACTGCCCTAAAATAATTTGTCCGAAGTTTCAATACACACTTATGAAACACAAAGACGTGTGCGTTAACTCACTGAACTGAAGTTTGGCAGGCCTATTGTGCAGTCACAAGCAAGACAACCTCTAAATAAACAAGTACCACAAATGAACTCATGACTCTAAAGTCACACATGATACATTGATACAGGAGGTCTTGAACGTTTTTTGAGACCTCCACATCATCAGTATGATTTTTTTTTCTGAAAAACTTCTATAAATAAATTACACGTAAAATTTTATTTGTCAAAAGATTCAATAAACACTCAGGTTTAAAAAAATGTTGATTTTTCTCTCAATCATTTCATGGTTCAGGCTTTACAGGGTTACAAGAACAGCATGACCATGACATTCATGCCATGATGAGTGGATGCAAACATCTGAACACCACTGTAAGCCGTGACACACAGAGTCACGGCTTTGATTTTAGTTTTAACTGGCAGCAAAGGCCCAGTTTATACAAAACAAAGTGATCACATGTTATAATTTAAAGCTCGAATGCTGTAAAACCTCAAAGAGTCGGGACCACAGAGGAACATGGTGTCTGATCCTAGTGCTGTAAGAAAAATCAGGAAAACTTCAGATTGTACTCACCAGTTCCATTGGTGTCTTTAGGAAGCAAACTCTCCTTCTCTGTAGGATAATAACAGAAGTGTATGTCATGACCATCCTGGCTCATCTGTTGAGTTGTTGGCTACTGCAACACCTAATAAAGTGGCTACTGATCTACTTAATAAAGTGGCCAGTGGTATATCTCAGGGTTCATACGCCTTTTCAGGGTCAAATTCAAGCACTTTTTAAGCACTTTCAAGGTCCCTTTTCAAGCTTTTCCAGCACATGCCCCCCCCCCCCCCCCCCCCCCGCAAAAAAGAATGCATGTTTCAATTCGCATCACCTCAGTAAGACCATGTGAAAATTAAAACAAATCATCCTAGGTGAACTTAAACACCTTTGTTCACCTTTTGTTAAGAAATAGAAAAACGAACCACACAAAACTACTGCAAAAGGAAACGGTCGCCTTATAGACATAGTGTAGAAACTCAAAATGCACATTTCACTTAAAAATTAAGATGTGACAATGTGAACAAATCAACTTGTTAGAGATATTCTTCTCCTGTTGAACTCTATCTGATAAGAAAACTATTCAATCAGATAGTTATTTGTGGTGAATGAAATACAGTTAAACTTTCAAGCACTTTTAAGCACCACATCTGAAATTCAAGCACTTTTCAAACCTTGAAAAGACAACATTAAAATTCAAGCATTTTCAAGGATTTCAAGCACCCGTACGAACCCTGATATCTACCAAAGTGGCCAGATATGTATGTAATAAAGCATCACAGGTTTGTCCGATAAGTTTAAGTCATATTTAAAAAGACGAGACTTTAAAATTAAAATAAATAAATTCATTTCTATGTAAAATTGTTAAGTACAATGAATATTAAAAACAATATTTATTGTAAATTAACACACTTTTGAAATAGCTGCCTTAATAAATGCAACATATGATCCAAACACATCTTCACTTTTGTTACAGCCAACTGAAAAAACCCGAAAAATAACGAGCATGAAAGCTGAGACACTACAGTTTACTCACCTGGTTCATTGCTGGGAGCTCTGAGCTCTGCAGGTGTTTGGGCTGGTCCGGATTCATGTAGGGAGTATGAACTTTGTGCCATTTCTGTGAAATGAATAAAAAGACGACTGAAATGATTAAAAACAGTCACAACATATGTTCTCACAAATTCTGCTCCTGGTTGATAAAATATTTCAGGGAAAAAACAAACAAACATTTTATTTTAGATTTTCTCTAATCCACACAGGATCAAATACAGGTCCTTCTCAAAAAATTTGCATATTGTGATAAAGTTCATTATTTTCTGTAATGTACTGATAAACATTAGACTTTCATATATTTTAGATTCATTACACACAACTGAAGTAGTTCAAGCCTTTCATTGTTTTAATATTGATGATTTTGGCATACAGCTCATGAAAACCCAAAATTCCTATCTCAAAAAATTAGCATATCATAAAAAGGTTCTCTAAACGAGCTATTAACCTAACCATCTGAATCAACGAATTAACTCTAAACACCTGCAAAAGATTCCTGAGGCTTTTAAAAACTCCCAGCCTGGTTCATTACTCAAAACTGCAATCATGGGTAAGACTGCCGACCTGACTGCTGTCCAGAAGGCCATCATTGACACCCTCAAGCAAGAGGGTAAGACACAGAAAAATCAGGAAAACTTCAGATTGTACTCACCAGTTCCATTGGTGTCTTTAGGAAGCAAACTCTCCTTCTCTGTAGGATAATAACAGAAGTGTATGTCATGACCATCCTGGCTCATCTGTTGAGTTGTTGGCTACTGCAACACCTAATAAAGTGGCTACTGATCTACTTAATAAAGTGGCCAGTGGTATATCTCAGGGTTCATACGCCTTTTCAGGGTCAAATTCAAGCACTTTTTAAGCACTTTCAAGGTCCCTTTTCAAGCTTTTGCAGCACATGCCCCCCCCGCAAAAAAGAATGCATGTTTCAATTCGCATCACCTCAGTAAGACCATGTGAAAATTAAAACAAATCATCCTAGGTGAACTTAAACACCTTTGTTCACCTTTTGTTAAGAAATAGAAAAACGAACCACACAAAAATACTGCAAAAGGAAACGGTCGCCTTATAGACATAGTGTAGAAACTCAAAATGCACATTTCACTTAAAAATTAAGATGTGACAATGTGAACAAATCAACTTGTTAGAGATATTCTTCTCCTGTTGAAACCCCCCCCCCACCCAAAAAAAAAAGAAGAAATAAATAAGTCTTCTCATCAGATACTGATGCTTCTTTTCTGTGTGACAAAAAATAGGAGACAGATGTTTGTTTGTTTGTTTTTTAAGTTAATTCCCAATAAAACTGTTTTATTGCTAACTACATTGCTGTCTGTATTATTGTTGAAGTCCTACATGATCACCTTTAAAGTGTTTGTGCTAATAACATCATGTACAGTCAGACATGCATGGAGCACAGCACTTACTGGGAGAGGCTTTGAACAGATCACATAGTTCAATTCAACATATAAGACTTTAAGAATGCACAAGCATCTACTTAAAATCTATTTAATTTATCATCTGTGATATTATTATGTACAATTCCAATGTATTTTGTTCATCTCCCTTAAATAAACAGGCAGCCTTAAAGTATGAAATATTCATATACAAATACACATATAAATGTGTGTACTGTCTGAGTGGCTGATAGTGCCCCACAGGCCTCAGTGTGAGCTTGAAGACATTTATAATGTTTAAGTAGTTTAATGTGTAGGTGCTGACCATAAACACATTTTGAATGAAAGCCGAGGAACTTTGGTAGCACAGAAACAAGTGGCTATTCTTTGTGACCATATGGATCGGTCCCTCATATTACCATTATTTCAAATACTCAAAAAAGCAGGTGTCCAGGGTATAATTGGCCGTTTTTGACTATTTTGATTTGGCCTCTATATTTCACCTTTAAAAACTGTTTATCTTGCCAATCTGTTATTTTCTCATTTTAACATACTGTATCAGCACAATTTATCTAAATTCAGACAAAATTTTAAATACAAGTAGAAAGTGATATTTTTGACTGTAAAAACCACAAGCATGTGTAACGAATCATTTTCATAACTTGAAATGCAAATAGAAATTGTACATTTTTTAAAAATATGCACAAGTTTTGCAAACAACAAAGTTATATGGTACTATTTACCTAAAAATGCAGCCAAGGCTCAGACGTTTTTCATATAACCATTTCAAACTATTTACAGAACAATCAGGTGTTCTGCATCAAATAAGAAGGCACACAAATTATTTATGCAACTCCAAAAAATAGTTTGTGTCCATTATAACACAGATGAGAACAGCACAGGGATAAATCCTGCAGGTGTGTCACTCAGCGTTTACACTGCAATCTGCCTTTGGTGGCTTTTTTGCAGCAACTGTGACATTCACTAGTAGAACTGACACACAAAACAAAACAACGACTACACTACACACTAACTACACAAGACAACACACTAACTTGAGACTCCAAACACGGTAAATGTCACAAATTTCTCATGTATCAAAACTGTCTCTCTCTCTCTCTTTTGCTCACTCCTAAAACCTCCCTCTCTTCCCAAACAACTAAATGCCATGTTGCCATATCATTTTTTGATTGGTCGACATGGTACATTTTTCCACCAATAGGGAAGGAGTGTTTTTTCTTTTTTCACCAATGACTGTTTCACTCACAAGCAAAGCGCATTTGCTAGCGCTCTCCTTAGAAAACGTCATTTTTACCGTTTCTTCCCGGAGTACATGCCACTGTTTTATTAAAAACAAAAAAACATCGGTTTTACGTGGCCTATCAACACAATTTAAAAACTGGTATATAGTTTGAAGTCCGCACGTTCGACCCAAGTTGAAATGGAGACTCTGGGTCCGTCGACCCCAGAGGGTTAATCAGAAAGCCTTGAGTTGGCTAGTTATGTATCAGGCTAATGTTTAAAGCTTTCACTTGAGTAAATGAACTCATATCACTGCTAAGTAATGTTAGCTAAGTTCACAGCATATCCCATAATAGCGCTGCCATACTGCATCACACTCAGTGCATTTCAATCATTTCTCCAGCGAGTTTGATAGCTAGCAAAATAATAATCATAATTTTTTTAAAAATAGCATGTGTAACGTACACGTACTGGAAAATTATTTACTAGGACTGGAGAGCGCAAACTCCGCCATTGTTGTTTTCCATTAAACACTCATTAAAACAGCAACCTACAGGTATGTTAGCGCACTCATCCCCGACTGTCCGAGGGAGGGGTGGGGTCACACATTGAAACAGACAGAGGCGCAAGGCAGCCCAGGCGGGGAAATTTTGCCTCTACATTTTATTTCGACTCATTTTATTTCTCTATCTGATAAGAAAACTATTCAATCAGATAGTTATTTGTGGTGAATGAAATACAGTTAAACTTTCAAGCACTTTTAAGCACCACATCTGAAATTCAAGCACTTTTCAAACCTTGAAAAGACAACATTAAAATTCAAGCATTTTCAAGGATTTCAAGCACCCGTACGAACCCTGATATCTACCAAAGTGGCCAGATATGTATGTAATAAAGCATCACAGGTTTGTCCGATAAATTTAAGTCATATTTAAAAAGACGAGACTTTAAAATTAAAATAAATAAATTCATTTCTATGTAAAATTGTTAAGTACAATGAATATTAAAAACAATATTTATTGTAAATTAACACACTTTTGAAATAGCTGCCTTAATAAATGCAACATATGATCCAAACACATCTTCACTTTTGTTACAGCCAACTGAAAAAACCCGAAAAATAACGAGCATGAAAGCTGAGACACTATAGTTTACTCACCTGGTTCATTGCTGGGAGCTCTGAGCTCTGCAGGTGTTTGGGCTGGTCCGGATTCATGTAGGGAGTATGAACTTTGTGCCATTTCTGTGAAATGAATAAAAAGACGACTGAAATGATTAAAAACAGTCACAACACATGTTCTCACAAATTCTGCTCCTGGTTGATAAAATATTTCAGGGAAAAAACAAACATTTTATTTTAGATTTTCTCTAATCCACACAGGATCAAATATATAAATGTACATTCATTTTTTGTAATAAGTGATGCTAAAGTTGCTACACTGTCCATTAGTCTCTCATTAATGATTGTGACTGACTACGACTGGCAGCTTCTCTTTGCAGCATAAAGAGCATGTTTTGGACAGCACTCGTTGGACTGACCAATATTCAGGACAATGGGAAACTTTCCCAAAGCCTCGACCTCAACTTTATTGAAAATCTACCAGTTCTGCAAAGAAGAGCGGTCACATATCAGACAGAATTATACCACAAGCTTGGTGATGACTACCAAAAGGATCTGTCCGAGGTGCAGCATGCTAAAGACAGTTAACCAAAACAAAATAATGACATGTTATAACTTAAAGCCCGTGTGCTGTAAACAAGAAAACCTCAAAGGAACATGGTGTATGATCCTAGTGTTTTAAGAAAAATGAACAGAACAGAATCAACAGAAAATGATCAAATTAAATAAAAGACTAAACTACAGGATCTCAAGAAGTTGAAACCTGAACATTAAAAAGTAAAACCATGAACGAAAAATGTAAATAAAATGTAATAAAATAATGATCATATTTTGTGGAGGCTTACCTCCAGTAAAATTTAGAGTTCCCGATCTGCGGCAAATAAAAAAGTAGATTAACAGGGCTGCCACAATCAGAATCACAAGAAGCCCTGCAATCACTCCTACGATTATAGCCACCAAATTACCTACAAGAAAAATAAAGAAATAGTTAATAAAACTAAAAATGTTTATAGGAATGATACATCCTAACCTTTAAATGAAAAATTAAAAACATCTTTATTAAATCTGTTACAGTCTCTGTCAATGAATATCAAAATGTGTGTTGGTGTGACGGCTCACTGTTTGTAATTGGGATGATGACATCATCACTGCGTTCACTGCTGACTGGGTTTTTCAGCTGGCAGTTTATTGGTTTTCCAATCTTCTCTGGATCATCCTAGAATTTAAGATAAAATAGAGAAGCTCATAAATAAAAACACATTTGTTGTGTTTTACATAGATTATAGGACACTTTTATACTTGTAGAGAATCAACAGATTAACATCAACAGCACAAGAGACCGGTCAAAGGTGCCAAAATACACCCTGATAAAGTTTAACTGAATTTACAGAAAGTCTAAAATAAAGTGTACAAGATTAACCATGTGCATCCATTACCGTTATGGGCTTCTTGCAAGGCGTATTAAAATATTTCTAAAACAAGATCACTCCACTGGGGCAGCTCTGCATTATTGACCACTGGCTTCCACAACCATAACAAACATATATACTTGATGGTCACTTTGTTAGGTACACCTGCTTATTAATGGAAGTATCTAAATCACCCAATCACACAGCAGCACCTCAGTGCATTTACACATGTAGACACAGTCAGGATGACCTGCTTTAGTTCAAACTGAGCATCAGAACAAGGACAAAAGGTGATTTAAGTGACTTTTAACATGGTTGTTGGTCTGCGTGTTTCAGAGAATGGTCTGAATCAATGTTCCCTCTAATTTTTCATGTGTCTGAGCGAACACACAAACTCCCTGAGCGGACACTTGGACCACTGTGAGCAACAGCAGACGTGTGCACTGTGGTCACACCAGCATCGAATCCATCCAAGTTACATGGTTTATTAAAATAATCAAATGACAGCATTTACATTTATGTTAGACTACTTTTAATTAACTGCTTTATCCCACTTACAATGAAAATTTTAAAAAATCTTGTTCATGACCTGTGTAGTATGTTAACACTACTGGAAGTAAAAATAACTTGAACTCCAATTTTGAAAACACAACTTTCTTTTTTTTTTTTTTTTTTTTTTTTCATAAAGCTCTGACTTGTATTATGAGTCTGTGGTCTGGGAGAGAGTCCTGTAACTCTCTGTCTGCAAAATACAGTATATAATGACCAATGTTGGGCAATTAATTATATAGTTACTTCTTCAAAAAAGTAACTGAGTTTGGCAAACAACAAGGTTTTTTGCAGCTGTTTACCTAAAAGTGCAGCTAAGGAGTTTTTTAAATAAACATTTCAAACTATTTACAGAACAATCAGCTGTTCTGCATCAAGTCTGATGCCACACAAATTATTTGTGTCACTCCAAAAAATAATTTCTGTCCACTATGAGATAAAGGAGAACAACAGCCTGATACCTGCAGGCCTGACAACAGGAGATGTATCACTCCTGTAACACCTGTAACATTCAGCAGTCGCCTCATTGCTCTGACACACACAACAAAACTATTGACTACACTACACACTAACTACACAAGATTTGCGCTAAACGTGGCAAATCTCTCACATCTCAAAACACCGCTGTCACTCCTAAAACTTCCCCCTTTCCTAAACAACTAAATGCCATGTTGCCATATCATTTTTTGATTGGTTGACATGGTACATTTTTCGACCAATAGGAAAGGGTGGGGTTTTTTTGTTTTTGTTTTTGCTCACAGGTGGAGAGTGCTTTGCTTTCGAGCGTTTTCCTTATAAAACGCTGTTTTTACTGTTTCTTCCCGCAGTAAATATAAACAACGATAGTATTCAGGAAGAAAACCAAACATTGCAGATATTTTTATTATAACTCTGGTTTTACGTGGCCTATCAACACAATTTAAAAACTGGTATAAAGTCCACACTTTTCCGTCAATTGTTCCGTCTGTCCTGCTCACATCTCCAATGGTTGTACACATTGTCATTAACGTGGCTTCACTCCACATCAGCCACGCCGCTTTGCTAGCTAAAACACCGGTGTCGGCACATAAGGACGCCGTCATAGCCTGTCAACAACGCTGATTAGCTGCGTATATATGAATGTGAGTCGCATTATTGGCTGGACTATGGGATAAGGTGGCATCGTTCTAATCCCATACGGGAGCAGCCAGTCACTTACTGACTAACACTGCAAAACAGAACTGTTAACGTATTTACTTTAATTTCAATCCAGATTAGAATTTTTTTTTTGTGCACAACGCAGATTTTCTGTGCGCAGAGACCGTGCCTGCAGTGCGCAATTGCGCACGCGCGCAGCTTAGAGGGAACATTGGTCTGAATATGAAAAAATATCCAGTGAGCGGCAATTCTCTGGAAGAAAATGTCTTGTTGATGCCACAGAAGAATGACCTGACTCTTTCAGCAGCAACTGAAATACCCACTCGTTACAACCAAGGTATAAAGAAGAGCATCTCTGAGCACAAAACATGTTGAACCTTGAAGTAGGTGCAGCAGAAGACCACACTAGGTGCCACTCGAGTCGTGTCAGCTAAGAACTGGAAACTGAGGCTACAGTTCAAAACGTTCCCTGGGCCTTATTCCTGAAAACAGATTTAGCTAACAACTCTCAGTTTGTTAATCTTGAAATGAAGGAAACTCCATAAATAAAGTTAACTGTGGTAACAAATCCTGTGGAATAGTCTAAGGAGCTTGGAAAGAAATCATCTGGACTTCTTTAAGTTTCTTGAAGACATTTCACCTCTCATCCGAGAAGCTTCTTCAGTTCTAAAATCAAATGGTGGAGAGTCCCAGATGTTTAAACCCTGAAATGTCTTCAGGAAACTTAAAGAAGTCCAGTCATTCTCTTTTGAAGCTCCTGAGGTTACCATGGCCTGAATGACTGAAAACCTACACAGACACAAACCTGCTCCGAGTTTCTCTTTGACACCTCCTCTCCTGCTGCACCCGAAACAGCTAACTGGCACGACAATTCATTTTCTCATTCATAAATTTGCTATCACAGCGCACAGAAGAGATAATTAATTTGTAAAAGTTCATGTTTTTGAAAAAACTAAAATACAGTTAGTTCAGAGTCTTAACGTCATTTCAGCCCGGTCTTTACTCAGTTATTCACATCATATCCAAGATTCAAGTGTAACACACATTTTTCTGTCAGTGTGACCACTTATAATAAAACAAGTGTGTAAGACACAGTAAATGTCTGCAGTGCAAGGAAATTGATAGTACAACAACACCACTGTCCACAGAGTCAAGATAGAAACTAGAGGTTTTATTCTGAGCTGATAATAAATCTGTGACGTAATTGCTGTCTCCATCCTTTAACTGGGATTTAAAATAATGGTTTAAATGTAGCCTGCAAGTAGAATGATTGTAATCTGACTATATTTCATGTTCGAATGTGTTCAAGGATTGAGGTTCTGTCAGTAAATATCAAACAACATCTTGAAATGCACGGTGTCAGCATATCGCCTAACTCATTCTCAGTGTGTCGACACAAAACCACATCTGCCCGAGGATACCATGGGCTCTATAACAGATCAGCAAACTGTGTCTGAATCCACTTCCACCTCAGGGTGGATCCCAAATGTATCAATGTTCGCGGATTCAGACTGGATGAGTCCCATATTCAGTTCAGTTCCGGTCATTTCCCAGCTCATCAAGTCTGGATCCGTTCGTTGCAGCTCATTTTTCTGAATGATACATGATACATTCATTCCTTATTAAAAATGTCTCATCCTTCCAAAACCCTACTAAACATCTTGAGACATTTGTAATATGTTTTACTTTTATGGTAAAACGTTACATTTATTAGGGCTGATGGTAGTTCAGGAGGTAGAGCAGGTCATCTACTAATCTGTAGCAGATTTCATATTTCTATTAAATCTAATCTATTTAATTTTTAAATATTTGATATATTTAATATCAAAATATAAATGCTTACACTGGGAATATTAAAGCAGAGTTTTTTAGTCTTTAAGCATTTTTATCCAATAATGGCAGAAATAATCAACTTCTCTGTTATTATTATTATAAGAGCATTAAAAAAAGGAAAAGGTTCTAAAATGTTGCAAACATTTTTTTTAACATAATAAAAAATTGATTTGGGGCAGATCCACTCACATGTCCATCTGTTTCTGACTGCCTGACTGTTATACTGTGTTTTAGGTTAGAAACTGTCCAGAGAAAAAAATAAAATAAAATAAAATAAAATAAATAAGCAAATCACTTATGTGAACAAGCAGATCATGTTTGTACCTTTCCTATTTCGAGATTATCGCTTGACCCAACTATCTTCTTGTCATCCACCATCCAGGAATACTCGACTGGTCCGGCGTCTGTGATGTTGGCTTTACAGGTGAGAGTACACTGGGTTTCTTCAGAGTTGCAAGATTTAGAGACTGTGGGTTTTGGGACAGCAGCTGATAGAAAAAAGGAGCAAACAAACATGCTCTTTATTTAACATCATGTGAAAAACAAATGAGTTAAAGCAAACTTCAGTCTGAATTACTCCACTTACAGATAACTGTGATTTCAGTTGGACTCATGACTTTGTTGTTGATCTCTGCTGTGTAGAGGCCGCTGCTCTTTAGAATCAGGTTTGAGATGGTCAGCGCTCCAGAGGAGAAATCCAGCTTACACCGATCTAAAAACATAACAGTTACAAAGTCATAGAATTTTTATTAGAATTGATGAGTATACTTTAAAGACAAAGGAATTTAAAGCTATACAAGATTCATCTACACAGTGTAGGGGGCATGTAAAGATTTTAAAACTTAAAAATATTAAAAAAATATTCAAATGAAAACCTTGCCATTTACTGTAATCGTTTAACACATTCATTAAACACATTAATAACACAATGATAAGAATACCTCATGTCGTTAATCTCAATATGAAAACTGAGTGATGACTCCTAAAAACTGAATTAACAACGTCTTAAATTTTCCTTTTGGTTTTTGCTACTTTTTTTTAAAAAAAATGTTTAAATAGATCTCTTCCAATTTACTAAAAAACCTGAATGAGGGTGACATTTTAGAAAACTGTTTTTTCTAAAGGTGGCAGCATGAAAGCATCAGTGTACAGTGCTGTGAAAAAGCATTTCCCTTCCTCATTTCTAAGTTTCACTATCCTAACCTGCCTGGCCATGTGTGAAAAAGTAATTGATGATCTGATTGTGCCACCAAAAACAGTTTTTTAATGCACTTACGATAACTGTCAGTGAGTCTTTCACTCTATCTAACATCTGTCTCCTAGTAAATCTTGAGTGAGTGTACCTTTGAACTCCCGGTACGCAACTGTTTCGCCTCCATACCACTCCACAGCGATGTCCGCACCATGTTTCCACGTGATGCTGGTGATGGTACCAGGCACGGAGCCTGGTGATAGGACAGCTTGACCCCCAAGTTCCTTATATTTGCCTGTGTCGGCTACGAAATAAAAACAAGATCAGCTTGATTTCTCATGTTTGTCTTTTTTTATTGTTATGGACAGTTTTTAGTACTGGCCTATTTTATTCAAACTCAGTTGTTTTCATGCTGTTTTTGCTTTTTTTATTTTTATTTTTATTTTGCTTTTAAGAATCTCAGCAAAACATGCATATATATATATATACATATATATATATATATATATATATATATATATATATATATATATATATATATATATATATAGATATAGATATATATTTATCACAGTAAGGTACTTTTGATTATTATTGATGGTCTTCTGCTCCCCAAGGATCTTAGGGATACAACACTACTGTTACTTTGTTATTTTATTAGCTACTGTTAAAAAAAATGTTTTAAATATACAAATGAATTAATCTAAACTTCCCCAAATATACATAAAACAGAACTGTCCATGTTTTAATGAACATGGACACATGATGTTTCAGCTCTAAACACCTGAATACCCCAGTATAACAGGAGCATAACAGGCAACACTGGAATACAACATATAGAATTGAATTACAGTGATCCCTCTTCGGTAGTTACGTGCTAAAAATAACCCGCGATAGGTGAA
Organism: Pelmatolapia mariae; assembly: GCF_036321145.2. NCBI lineage: Eukaryota > Metazoa > Chordata > Actinopteri > Cichliformes > Cichlidae > Pelmatolapia > Pelmatolapia mariae. Next base: position 23,346,272 of record NC_086246.1, on the reverse strand, counting down.
ATCCGTGAAGTAGCCACTCTCAAAGTTCAAACCTTCATAGAAAAGTAAGTCCAGTATTATAGAATGAAACAAAAGGCATGGTTGCTTTTTATGGAACGCCAGGACTGCCATAATGAATTACTTAAATACACCATTAAATAATTAATTAAATGTGGCAATAATTAATTAAAATTGGAATTAATTAATTAAATAAATAGTTATGACACATGTAATTAATTAATTATTGACACATTTAATTAATTATTTAATGGTGTATTTAAGTAATTCATTATGGCAGTCCTGGCGTTCCATAGCTTTTGACCGTGCAAACCGTTTCGTCGACATTGTTGTGTTTGTTGGGGAGAAAACTTACAAACATACAGTACAGCACTTCAGAGTCACACTGTTATCGAAGATTTATGTAAATTTGACAAGCTGAACGCATTCTGTACTGTACAGAATACACGGCACGAGATTATATAAAATATATATAACATCAGAAAATCACTGTTAATATTCCCTAAAAGTCACATGAACACATTCAAATACTTTTATTGGACTTTCTGTGAGAGTGAGCTGGGCCTACAAATGAGGGGATCGTTACTTTTGGAATTTGGGAACGAATGAACGAATGGCCGCTGCTGGTTTTTTATTCTAACTTGATCCGGTGCTGCAGATTAATCGGTGCTGGACTGACAGTTGAAACAGATGTGTCTTATGAGCTGCTTTACAGACACCTCAGAATTAAATATGATGAATATAACTATCCCTGTGCCTGTTGTTTCACCTGCTTCGGAGTCGTTTCACTGGGCGTTGTCTCGAAGCTAAACCTCCATTTCATACCTATTATTAGGTGTTAACAGCACCTAGGAGTTAATCTTTTGTCATATCAATGTATTTTTGACTCGAACTCATATGTTATGTTATGTCATCTTCCACCAGTTAAAGTATACCTCAGCTTACACTATTAATAAACTACTAATAAAAATTCGTTTATTCGTTTCCTGGTTCATGTTTAGTATGTGCTTCACCATGAACACCCACACCACTCCTTTACATTACCATTAACACGGTGGCGAAATTTAAATAACACTCAGAATAAAACACACACGGTTACTATGAAGCTATGCGCCATTGTTCACGCCACTGAAAACTCACTCGTGTCCATCTTACCTGGAAGGACCAACTCCACGCTTAAGAGAAGAATTATTAACCCCACGGACCGTGACATCTTCTTAAATCACGGCATAAACGAGGCGAAGAACGAGAGAGCCGGCTAAAAATATTAGACACAACTAGAGAATATTTAAATTGCGAATATATCAGAGAAATAAAAGAAAAAAACTAAACTGCGCCACGGAGACAGACTGACAAAGCGAAAGTGAAACTAAAACGCCGTGTTAAAAAAAAAAGTCTAAAGAGCGTGTCCAGAGGTGTGACCAGAATAAATACAGGAAGTACTTCTAAACAACATTTTTAAATAATGCAAATGTTTATAGGCCTAAATCTATAAACTATACTTGAGGGCAAATACTTTGCAAAATGTGATGTGATAACATGAAATAGATTTGCTATTAGCCACATTTTATACCAACTCTACTTTAATACATCAGTGATATATCACACATTATATCAAACAGGTTTAGAGGGCTATTTAAGCTGATTATAAAGTTTATAAAGTATTTAAATGCTGTTTGTTTGTCCTCACACATGAAGAATGAACCTCTCAAGTTTGGCATTCGCCAAAGTTGCTGAGTCCTGACTGCAACACAACATTAAAAAACAAGAAGCAAGATGTTACTATGTTAACAAAGCTAAATGAATGTACAAAGTCATGTTAATTATAATGAAAAGTTTTATTGTATTTTTCTCATGATTTTACAAATATGATGCTTATGGAACTTTATCTGTACAACACATTATGGACATTCATAATCTGACATAAAAAAAACATAGTAATATATATACAGTTATTTTTTCCCTTAATAATCTTTCCCTGACGGCTAAAGAACCAAATGGGACAGACAGACAAAAAAAAAAATAATAATAATAATAATCTTTCCCAATGTACAAATTTGTTACTTTAATCTGTAAATTTAAGACTTTTCTCCGGTGGCAACACCAACTCTTCTTCATCCTCATCGTCACACTTTGATCCAGCACTGCTCTAGCTCACAGTGTTGTTGGTGGTAGAGGAGCGGTGTCTACGGGTCCTGTGGGTACAACAACTTTTTAGGTGGACAAGAAGAAAAAGACAACCAGTTAGAGCAGGGGTACGTTACAGAGCAAAACTGAATCACAAAGAAGAACTAAAATAAAATAAAATGAAAAAAGTCCATCAGATTATATCTAAATAAAATGAATATGTGACAGCAATACAGTACAATAAAAATAATGCTGATAAACATGTACACAGTAATCTTTTGTGGATTCTTACCAGCATTTACAACAAATAAGGCCAAACAGGAACACCACAATCCCTACAAATGGTAAGCTCAGTAAAGCCCGAGTCCCTAAGAAAATTTTTTAGAAAAAAGAATAAATTAATTTTACAAGAACAATGCTTTCCGGTCTTTAAATACGTGTAAAATATAGCAGTGATTAAAAGATGCACTCCTACAGTGTCTGTTTTTTTTTTTTTTTTACATATATACTATGTAATATTTAATCATCATAATTTGTTGAGCTGATAACTCACTGATTAAGAGTGGATTCAGGATTTTTTCACTGTATTCGTGGCTGACTGGGTTTTCCAGCTGACAGCTTATCAAACGCTCTCTGTTTGCCTGCAAATGAAGAGAAAAAAAGAAGCTCATAAATACACACAGCATTTTAAATAGATAACAAATCTCCTTCCTTTTTTTTACCACATATTGAATTTTACCATTTCCCAGTCACTGAATTTGTTTGTTTGTTTTGTTTTGTTTGTTTGTTTGTTTTACTGTGGCGCTCAAATCTGCCAGACTTTTCCCAGGTTTCCCTCCAACTTACTGACTTAATTTCCATGAAGCTAAAGATACTCATTTGATAGTCTGAATTTATTCTGTTTCTGATCCTTTATTTGAAACATGAACCCTAATTGTTTTTTGTTTTTTGTTGTGGGTGTGTGTGTGGATTTGGACGTGCCAAGATCAGTGTAAGACCCAAATGCAGACTCCAAAAACAGGCAAATATTAACTGAAAATGCAAATTTAATGTGGTTTATTCTTCAGGAAATACAAAATTCATGAGGAGTTCATCAGGTTGGACACACACAGTGGATAAAAACAGTTGATCAGTTAGGTTTACCACAAAGAAAGTTCAACACAGACAGGCTTTCTTTTGCCTTAGCTGGTGTAACGAAATGTAAAAGACTGATCAGAAATAACAGGTTATCAAATTTCTCTTTTAAGCTGGACTTTCTGCTTCCGGCTCGGTTTGGATAAAATGACAAAAATAACCATCAGACTTGTCATGTGATTCAATAACCAGATCCTGTTTATACCTGTGTGATGTTGAACTGATTGGTTGGAGACTGTTTCACCATTTCACCTATCATCCAGTAATAGGTGATCGGTTTGGCGTCGTCTGTCACGTTGGGTTCACAAGTGAGAGTACAGTAGGTCATCTCAGGGTGGCACCATGTGGACACAGTGGGATTAGGGACAGTGGCTGGTAGAAAAGGGAGCAAACCAACAAGGATTTAAAATCAGGTGAACTAGTCCGTGCTAGCTAGAGTATGAATTCCACCTCCCACTTACTGATAACAATGATTTCCGTTGTGCTCATGACTTCATCATTAATCTCCGCCGTGTAGCTGCCGCTGTCGTTTAGAGCCAGGTTTGAGATCGTCAGGACCCCAGTGGAGGTATCCACCTCACAGCCATCTAAAAGTATGAAGTGAAGGTATCATCGTGGATCATTTCAATATATTAGCACAGAAATTCCCTTAAACTTCATAGTTTAAGGTGCTAACCAATTGATGAGATTTACATCACTAGAATCCGAGAGTTATTTAAAGGTTAATACCTCATAACACTTTAAATAAAAAACCTACCCCAAAGAATCTACTTAGCCTGTTAATGAAGGCTTAAGTTACACACTCCTTGCAACCACTGGTTGCTATTGAAAGATATTTTGTCTTTGGCCAGTTGGTGAGTGTTTGCCGAAGATCCCTGGATGTCCCTGGGTGAATACTCACAAAGAGGGTGCTTCACCACAAACCTCCTGGTGTCAGAAAATTAATTCTGTCCATCTGGGTGTAGCAATTACAGTGGCAGAAACATTCACTCTCTCATCCAAGTGACTTCTTCAGGTCTTTTTCAATGAAGTCACTGAAAAAGAGCGAAGAAGTCACTTGGATGAGAGACTTCTTTCGAAAAAACTTCCACTCACTGAATATGTTATGTTGAGATGAACAGAATCGACTTGCTGGGATTTTCTTACCTGGATGATTAAGCATGCATCAAGACTGCTTGTGATTGCTTTAGTCAACATCAGATTGACGTGGAAACAAATAGTTTGCATAAAGGCGGTGAATTGTCTGTGTGACTTAAGATGTAACTAACTTGCCAACTAACCACGCAGTGGAAGTCCAAGTTGAAAAAATGCAGATACTTTTCTGCCCTACCTGCAAAATCAACATGTTTCAAAAGCCGCAACTTTTACTTTGAAGGCAAACGAGCTCTGTTTCTAGTTTGTGTCACAATTTTGAGTTTTACATCCGCTTGGGGCTGCAAATGACCAAACCAGTTGCAAGCAGGTTTTCAGTGGAGCACCAAACACCTCTTTGCGACCAATTTCACCTGCTACAGTCAGCAAATTCCCACAACTACTTGCCACCCAATCAGTCAGAGAAAACACATTTTTCCGTGGCAACCGATGGTTGTCAGGCAGTCACCAACTAGTCTCTTGGTCTGCGTAAATGTGTCCCTTAAAATATTATTTAAGCAAAGGTTTAAGTTTATTTAAAGATCGTCAGTACCAAAACCTTCATGTTTGGTATATTTTCAAGGGTTAAATTAAAGGAAAAATGTAAGGATACTTTTAGACTTCATAGTTTTACAATGAGAGTGAAGACTTTTTTCTAAATATGCTACATGCAAACATTAAAAATGTGTAATCTGTGCATGTATATGGATTTAAATCTTGAGTGAATGTACCTCGGAAGTGCCAGGAGGTGAAACGTTGTTGTCTGGTCCACTCCAGAGCAATATCCTGATCATGTGTCCACTTGATCCTGGTGATGGAAGCAGGCGCAGAGCCTGGCGTGAGGACGACTTTGTCACCCACTTTCTTGTAGACGCCTTCTTTCTCTGCAAAATCAACATATTAAGAGTTTCACATTCAATTCTTTAAATGCACTATTACTTTGATTTACAGTTTGGTCTTATGCAATGTAGACATTCAGGCTGTGGGGGCAGCAGTATAAGTGTAGATGCTCAGACCTCCCTCTTCTCATCCACCTCCTCCAAGTCTTTTGAAAATACACCGAGGCATTTCCAAGCAAACAGAGAATTGTAACCTCTGCAGGATGTCTACTCTGAGATCTTCTCCTGTTTGTATCTGTGGTAGTCATAGGTGAAAGCATGGCTCGACCGGCCATCAGCAACAACCCTTCGCCCCAGTGTTAGCAGGAGATAATGCAGAGAATAGAATCACATCATCTGCAAACAGCAGAGATGAGATCCTGAGACCACCAAACATGATCTGCTCCATCCCTCGGCTGTGCCTAGAAATTACTTCCAGAATTAATGACAAAGGGTAGCCTGGATGGAGTCCAACACCCACCATTGTGAGCCAAGCTCTAACTGTTGATCAGGGATCAAAAAGCCCGTAACAAAAAGCCACTCCCGGAGCATCCCCCACACAATACCCTGACAATTGTAGAAGAATGTTGAAGTGCACAAAACACATGTCAACCGGTTGATCAATTCCTCTTCAATCTGATTTGATTAATGGTCAGACTCTCATCTCCAGCACCCTGACATAAACCTTTCCAAGGAGAGGTTAAGAAGCACGATACTCCTGGAGTTGGAAGTCAGCACTGAGCAGCTTCCCCTACCTGAATCTTTGCTTCAACACCACCCTTAAGTCTGGTTCCATGGCCAAACTCGACTCCTACCAGGAGGCTGTCTGTTAGCCACCTCCAGAGTTTCATGGGCCAGAAAAGCTGGATAGGACTCCTTCTTCAGCTTGACAGTACTCTTTACTTCTCGTTTGGGGGTTTCTGCCATGGTAGACACCGACCACTGCATGAACCATTCTGACTCAGTGTCCCCAGCTTCCCCCAGAACACTTTCAAAACGCTGACTGGTCTATTTTAATTTCCTTTTTTTATTTTTTAGCATTTCTATTACGTGTTCTTGAGTCTAGTCAGTTGTGGGAAGAATTTCAGCAAATTTAACTTACTGTATAAGAAAAGGCAAATTTATACTACTTACAATACTTATTGATCATGCTAAATAGCTTAAGCAGCAGATCCACTGTAACTATTTATGAATTTGTAGACATGAATTCCATGTGCAAAACAAAAATGTATAAACATTTATCTTGATACTAAAAAATGATACATCAGCCTTTTACAACGTTGTACTTTCATGTGATGAATCTATTTATGACATCACTAGTAAATGAAGTGAAATGTACAATACTTTGCACTGAAATCTAAGTGAACATACTTGTGAAAACTGGTATTTAAATGATTTGGATTAGTATGCAAAGGTTATGCCACGTGATTAGAGTCAACATTATTTGAGTAATCACATATTTGTTAAGAATTTGCACCACTGAAAGATCCTCTTTTACATCATAACACTGATTACCATCGAAGTACAACAAGGATTTCCTTAGTGAAGTGAACCATTCACCACAGTCACAGGTTTCTGTCTTTAACAGTCTCAGAGTTTTTTCTTTCCTTGTTTGTACACATGGATTTCTCCAAAACATGTGTCAGTCTTAATTACTGATAGGTTGCTTTACTGTAATATGGAGCCTTATTTACAGTTGTGCAGCACTGGTTTGTCTCGTTGTTTCACAGAATTATGTTACCAAGATGTGATGGTAGCAAAAGTGTCCATTAGGGGTCACTGTGGAGATGGCTGTCAGACTGTTGGGAAATTTGTGAAGCTGCTTCAAACCTTTCAGTGTTTCACAATGTCATCACTAATTTTAAATATATTAATACAATTATAAGTGGTATGTTAAATGACAAAAACTTTATGTTATTATTAATATTTTTAATCAGGTTTGTAGCTTAACAGCACATTAAAATAATTAATTTTATTCATGAACAGTTGTTTGTATGGCAGTGTTACTGTTATTGTGTATTTTTAAAACGTAATGCAGCACAAGCAAAGCCTCGGGCAACCAGGCAGATTCAAAACAAAGGTATGCACAGTACAGCTTACAGGACGTTAACATAGTATTCTGGATAGTAAACATATAATATGAGACTGATGACAAGGAGGAGTAAAACACACTTATACACAAACACACCACACCAATAAAAATGGTCCTTTGGTTAAGTTAGGCACAAACTGTGTTGAACATGCAGTGCTCTCTGGTTCTGGTTTATATTCAATAAATACGTCATTTGTCACTTCATTTGTTGTACCTGTAGCATTTTTTGTATGTATGGCAGCCAATCCCGTGGTTGTGGTTGGTTGCCAAAAGTGCACAGTATGACTTTAATCGTGAATACAAACATTATATATAAACATGTTATATTTTTGTTTGCTTACCTGAAACTTTTACTTTGTACCAGTGGGACTGTTTCACTTTAGAGTGAAAAGTACACTAACCTGTCCCAGTCCTGTTTTTTCTAATTATCTATCAAACTTCCACACAGAGTATCCAAAACTCACCTGAGTTACCACCCAACGTCTTCAAAGCCACCACCAGAATCATAAAACCCAAAGAGCACGACGGTAACATCATCCTAGATTAATAACAAGAGCTGGGAAATAATCCACCATTCTGGTGCAAATCCCACAAATAATTCTAGGATGTGGAAGTTGTTGGAATAAAGGGAATAAAACAGGTCGCAGGTGCCTGCTAATCTAGAGAAAGAAGATATGACATTAAAATGAAAGTCAAATTCAAAAAAAAAATCCAGGAGGAAACAAATTCCACTTTGTGAAGAACTGGTCGAACAACTTCCAGAGCAGGTTGTGGCAAGTCCAGCACAGTTTTATTTTACACACAGTTTACGTGTTTCTTTGTGGTGCTGCTCTCTGTTTCTACTCCAGTTGTTTTCAGTGTAAACATTGTGCTCCGTGCTCCAAATGATTCACTTTCACGCTGTGGTTTCTCAGAATTTTTAGATCTTAAATCTGCTAAAATATTGTGCCATTTTTTTCTGCATGCATTAATCACAAGAAAACAGTACGACTCCATTTTTGCTACAAAATAAAGAAATGCTGCTATAATGACTTTTAAAGCCTCTAAATATTGTAGCAACCCTTTCTAAAAACAGTTGCTGAACACAAAATTGCCTTTATATCAAGGGCGTCGATTTGGCATGGACGGAAGGGACACGTCCCCACCAATATCCAGCGATTACTGAATTGTCCCCACCAATAATTTGATCTCTTCGAGTAAAGAAAAACAAACCCGATAGAAAGAAAAAAAACGATCTGTCAACGTCTCATTCACCCAGCGGTGCAGAAAGAGTTAAATTACGTTCTCTACCTCATGTGACAAATATGGCCAATGTGATTGGCTGTGCCTTTCAGGGAGCTCTGTTTAGTTTTAGCAGCGGCAAGCCTGCGCTGCGAGGACCTGCAAGGAGGAGAGGAGGATGGCAGCAAAAGGAAGAACCTGGATATAAGAAAGTATTTTTCAAAGAAACCTGTAAGTCACTTAAAGTCAAGTTCACTCATAAAATGTGTCCATCATAATAACGTTACAGGCTATGCTAGGCTTTGGCCCACATCAGTCTAAAATTGTATGTAACCATGAATAACGTGTTTTGGAAACTAACTGCACAACAGGCAGCACTATTAGTTATCTCAGTCTCAGAGCAGCATTTCTAATTTTGATTGAAACTGTCAGAGAAAACGGCAGCGTCGAGCAAGCCAGGATATTAGTTTACACAGGCTGTTAAAATTATATGTCTAACGTTAAAATGTTGGTGACACAATAATTTCATCCTAATGGTACTGACATATTCATAGGGTTCATTTTTGAGACAAAATATCATGAGGTAGTCGTGATTTTGCAAATATTTCAACTTGTAGTGCAGTTTGCACAAATTGTTTTAAAAATGCACTCACCCTACAAACATTACTGATGCGTCAAGATCTGCACAAATTGACAGAAACACTGAAGCAGCTCCACATTTTATTCTTATTGTCATGTATGTCCTATTTGTCAGGTGACAGAAGAACCAACACAAAGCTCAGAGAGTAACGGTGATACAAGATCACAGGTGAAATTGGATGATGACTTGTTGGTTCATGACTGTATTTGAAGCACATGTGTGACTGATGTATGTGGAGTGTCTCACTGTTATTTATCAGGTGACAGAGGCAGCTCTGCCATGTTGTAGCTCAGACAGAGGTGAAGAGGCGAGGTCACAGGTGACTGACTGATGTTTTGGTGCTATAGATTAACTAGTATTTATTATCATGACAGTTGTTAGGCTGCTGATGTAAATTGATTCATTAGTGTATATTTGACAAAGAATCTGAATTGACATGTCTCACTTTTTATATGGCACGAATCAATGTGTTATTTTATCAGGTGGCAATATGTTCTAGTGCAGTCAGAGGGGAAGAGCCAGGGCCAAAGGTGAGGCACATCAAGCACAGAATAATAATTTTAATCTGAGGATTAAATGCATGTACTGAGGCTGAAAGAAGCTTCAGTGCTCTCAGAAGACTAAAAACATGGCTAAGGTTAACAATGACTCAAATGAGATTAAACAATGCTGCTGTATGCCATGTTCACCAGGAGAGACTGGACAGTATAGATGTAAAACAAATATGCCAGCAGTTTATCTCAGTTAACAAGAGGAGAAAGCATGTGTTTGGCTCCTTCACATACTGGACATTGAGTTGTTGTGTGGGGCACCAGTAGTCCATGTCTGTTGCTGTAACAGTAGTTCATATTTAGAATAAAAAATCCCAGCTCACTGATTTGATCGGGGCAACAGTGTGCCTAAACTGTTGCATGATTTTGCTGAGAGATCTTTTACTTTGTGGTAATCTTAGATGAGTAGTTTTATGGACAAAAACCACCAGGTCATGCAGTGTTCCCTTAGTGCTAATGTATCAGAGATGTTGGTGTAATATAACTGAAGCAATGTTGTTCAGTCCTTAAAGTCATATTCTTTTATTGTCATGACTGTATTTGAAGCTATTTTTATTTTTGTATGATACCTGATTTATATGGAATATAGCTGAAGTAAACTAAAGCCTAAAATACTTAGTCATTTGTTTAATAGTAATTTAACATTATATAATTCACATATACAACTATGAATTGTGATTTTAAATGGTTTAAAAGCATGTAGAATAGCATATGTAGGCAAGTATATTTCTCCTTTTTTATTAAGAAGCAAAAACAAAAAGGAAAAAAAAAAAAAAAGAAACAGGGCAGGGTTCCGTGGTTGAATCATTCGTCCCCACCAATGCCAGAACCAAATCTACGCCCATGCTTTATATGCTTGTACAGCCAGGCCTCCTGTCATTTGTCTGTATCACAACACAGGGCTGCACAAAAGGTTATATCAATATTCTTCAGTGAGGCTAAAACTACATTTCCTTGAAAAAAAAGAAGACATTTTTATTAAGTATATTCATTTATTATTTTGGTTGACTTATTTAAGCTTTGAAAAATGAAGCACTCAATAGCTCAGGCAACCTGCCTCAGCTTTACTTAGTTTCACATTTGGCTGATGCACAAATATAAAGGTGCTGTTAAAGTTCTCACCTCAGTGTATAAAAATAAGGCAAATAGTCAAATTGTAAATATCTTAATATTAAGGAGAGCTGCCTTCTCTTTCTGAACACCAGGACCAGTTAAACCTGCTACAAGGCCCCTGTGAACAGGGAACCTTGGCCCTTTCTGAGCCTGGTTTACTGCAAATACTGTAAATGTACGCTCTTATTTAACCACAGCTGCATAAACTGTCTATAAGATTGCTTACATGCAGCCGTTATAGTTTTGGTTTTTTTTTTACAGCTTGTTAAAACAACTAGTTGATCCACCAATGCTGCAGCTAGTACTGAAAAACACCAGAAAGAAAGAGCATATGGGCTTCTCTTCATTGGCCCCCTGCTAAATCCAGAATCAAATTTAAAATCCTTCTCACATATAAAGTCTTGAATAATCAGGCCCCATCTTATCTTAATTATCTTACAGTACCATATCACCCCAATGGAGCACTTCGCGGACTTCCCAGACCGCAAGCATACTTGTGGTTCCTAGGATATTTAAAAGTAGAATGGGAGGTTGGAACCAGCTCCCAGTTTGGATTCGGGAGACAGGCTTAAAACTTTTTTTCGATAAAGCATATAGTTAGGGTTGGATCAGGTGACTCTGAATCCTCCCTTAGTTATGCTGCAGTAGGCCTTAGCTGCTGAGGACTTGCCATGATGCACTTTTTCTTCTTCACTCACCTTTTTCACCCACTCTGTTTACACACCTTTCTTCATTTAATCATTAGTTATTATTAATATCTCTGCCTCTCTTCTAGTGTTTTCCTTCTGTCCCGTCTTCCTCACCTCACCCCAAATCAGTCCAAACAGATGGGCGCCCCTCCCTGAGCCTGGTTCTGCTCTAGGTTTCTTTCTATTAAAAGGGCGTTTTTTCTTCCCACTGTCACCAAACTGCTTACTCTTAGCGGTCCTCTGATTGTTGGGGTTTCTTTGTATTATTGTAGGGTCTTTACCTTACAACATAAAGCGCCTTGAGGCACCTATTGTTGTGATTTGGTGCTTCATTTAATCCAGTTTTATTATAAACTGATCTGCACAGACTGAAACATGGGAATTCCCAGTAGACTTTGCTTAATTTTTAGTCTTTACCCCCCAGTGTACTTTTAAACTAGACGTGATTCTCTCACATGCATTTCTGCACAGCAAAAAAACATTAATGAAGCAAGATGAGACTGCACCAATAAATCTCAATAATTTTATTGTCTTTGTTCTCATGATTTTACAAATATGATACTTCTGCAATTCAACTTTAACTGTGCAACACAATGGCATTATGGACTGTTAAACTCGACATCCCGACGGGACGTCTGTGACTCCAGGAAGCTGTGAATCCTGCAGACCAGAGGGCCTCACTCAGATATATATCTATTTTTTTTTAGTGTCAGTTTATGAGTGTTATGCAACAAGAGTCAAAGTTCTCATTCATCTCCCGCCTGCAGTCTGTCCGCAGGATTCACTAGCAGCTTATGCACACACAAAAAAAACGATTTTTCACCACTGATGACGGCTACTGTCAGGGGGGAGGAGGAAGCCGAGTGCCTCCCCTCCCTCTGTCCCTCCTCCCCCACAGGTCAGCGAGCGGCTCCTCGGACATGGGCTCGAAGTAAAGTTGTACAGTCTCTTTGGATGAGGCTGGCGGTACCTGGTCAGAGCTGCAGGGCTGCTTGCCTTTTTAGAAATGGGTGATCTTGCCACGTAGGTTTCAGGGACACCAGTACAGATAATAACAATGGCATGCAAGACTCACATACAGATCCACTTGTTGTTGTTGTTTTTCTTTTTTTTCTCCTTTTTCTTTTTTGGGAGTAGAAAATAAAAAGATCCTGACAGAAGTACAAGCACTGAGCCCTCGCAAACACCCAACAGCCAAGCGCATCGAAAACTGTACGGAGGACGAATGGTGCCTAAACTCACTGTCTTTTTAAAAAAAAAAAAACAAAGAGAAGTATCGGGGCCCTAATGTGATGCTTAAAACCGTTTCAAAACACAACACCTGGCTTCTTTTCATATTCAATAATTCCTGTGTCTGAGGGCATAATACATCTTCACATTTATAATATTTCTTCTACACCTTTTTGTTTTTTTTTAAACTTTTCACTACAAATGTATGTGCTTCTGATTTCAAACAGCTCGGGAAAAACTAAAGATCTGTAATTCGACGACAGTCCCGCTTCCCTCCGGCCGATTTTTATTGCAAAATGAAGTGATAACCTCTGAAACAGCAACACACACACTTCAATATGGCACAAGCATCTTAGAAATGACCTAAATGCATCGTCGTCGTGGTTTGTCGTGGGTGAATATCAAAAACCAAAACCACACCATATCTAAAAATATTAAGACATTAATCATCAGTAGAGCAGAAAAGAAGCTTTTTGTCCCCCCCCCTCTCCTTCCATTAGTTCAAACATGCAGTCTGCCGCTCTGTAAGCAAAACTCGACCGCCAACTCTTGGCGAACGGCAAAAGAAATAGAATAAAGACATAAAAGTAAACGGCTCGCCACAACTGTTCATCCAACTTTATCACGGGAGCTGCAGACTTTAAATCCACGCCTTTCTCTGATTTGAGGGCTGGATGACGATTCCTTCACCTGAAAACTGCAAAGTAAAGCATGTAGTGACTAAACTTGTCCGCTTTAACCACGCAAACGGAACAAAAACGAGCAAAGTTCATCATTTAAAGCACTCTTAAGGAGGATTTCCCCCTTTTATCTAGCTTCGTGGATCACATTAAGACATCTGATGTGCTTATCTTCATCAGCTTTGGCACGCTCCGTGCCCTCACCCGCCCATCCATGCGTCTCACTGAGGATATCGCTGTTGTATCTGGAGTGTCTGAGATAACGAAACCTGAAGGCATTTTCCTCCAGCCCTTTTTCTCCGAGGCCTCATCTACCCGCTCATCTTCCCCCCCTCCCACTACAAATAAATATTGGGCAAACTGCTAAAAACACAAGGAATAAAAAACAAAAGAAGCAGAAATCAATTTAGTGGCCTCGTAGTGTGAAACAAACTCTCAAAACGTAACAAACCCATCACCGCCCAGTCCTCCTCGTTAATCAAACAAAGTCACAAAGAAAGAAATGTTACAGGGAAGCTTATATCTAGAGTAGTGGTCGTTTTATAGCGGCGACTATGTCACGAGAATGACTGAGCATCCAGTCTGTCATGTCCAATTTCTTCTTCAAAAAACCCCAAAAAACTGCCTCCTCTTTGCCTCCCTGCTCTTTGCTCTCTTCGCCCGGAGGTGATCATGCTCTGTTCGATCAAAGTCTTTGACCTTTAACCCTTCCCTCCCCCCGCTCCCATCCCCAACAAGCGCTCCTCCCGTTTCCTCTCCTGCTCAGGGAGGCGCCGCTCAGTCGGCGTAGTGCATGATGGACTCGACGTAGTTGCCGGGGAAGAGGCCCGTGGTCCCGTTCATGACGCCCTCGAACCAGCCGTCGTCGTTCTTCTTGATCACGTAGATGATGGCGCCCTCCTGGAACGAAAGCTCGTCCTCTTTGTCGCGGGTGTAGTCATAGATGGCCACCACTGCGGGATGACGGAATAAAATATGGAAATAAAGATGGAGTGGACTAATATGGACTAATATCCAGAAAAAAATATTTTTTATTTCTGACAAGTAAATTTATGGCAAGAAATCCTTTTCCATTTTTGTTTAATTAATAAAATGAAACAGTCACATTTTCTGGTCATTTTTCTTGCCAAATTGTCCTCATTTACACATTTTTTCTGCTTATTTTATCAGAAAATATTCAAGTTTGTTTAATTTAAATTCTTCCCTGAATCCATTGTAATCTTCCACATTACACTTTCAACATTTTATTTTATCACACACATTTCCTTGACCAGCAAAGGCAGACCTTTCTCCAGGTAGTTGCGTGGGGCCCAGGGCGGGTCCTCCTCAGCGTAGGGGTCGCTGTACTCCACCACCGCCGACTCTTCTTCATCCTCGTCGTCCTCGTAGTCTTCAGGTGGCGGCGGAGGAGGCGTGGGCTCCTCAAACACCGGCTCGTCGGCTGGCGGAGGTGGCACGTCTGAGACTAGGAGTAGTTTCCAGGTTGGGCAGTAAGGGGAGGAAGGAAAAAAAAAAAAAAAGACAACCAGTTAGAGACGAGAAGAAGCTCAGAAGCAGAACTCTCACGGTCATGCAGAAACAGCCCATGCTGGGTGTTTGTCAGTTTTACAGAGAACCTGAGGACAAACATGCTGAAAACAAAAATGTGAACGCAACAACTCAACATGCATTTACAGAAAGACCCTCCAGGGGAATCAACGAGGAACACACGAACACAAACGCCTCATTATTCTCATCATGCTTCACACTCTTTGCTTACACACATCATACCGAGCAGTCAACCACCACCATCTGCTGCCGCTCCACCCCCTTCAGGCTTCGAAATCCCTCTCAGATTTTAACCAATGGGGAAAAACCTAAAATACTTTTCCTCTGACCAGTTTCACTTCTCCATTTCTTGCTTTTGCACCTTTACGCTAAAAATGAGCCTTTGGTTTTTAAAAGCATGACATTTGGAGCTGATGTGCTGTTCGTAGTCTCACATGCTCTGCGTCACTTATACTTAGTAAGAGAAGTGGTTTCAAATATTTCTGGAGCAAAACACATGAAAGGGGAACTAAAATCTTCAACGAACACTCAAAAGACATTATGTTCCCAGCGTGTTGTGCATACTGGTACAAGGCGTTTTCAGATGAAGGCACCCAACCTGCATGCTGATGGTGGGTGAAGCAGGCATCAGGTTAACTGAGACCCCTGGGCCCAGATTTCCTTTATAAAACCTTTGAGAGCTTTTCTGCCACCACACTGTTCACTTATCCACTCATACATCATAAATTTGTGATTATTGGCCTTCACACTTTGTTTTTTTTCCCCCCAAAATTGGATTTGCACTAAACTTCATTAGCACCGAGCTGGCCTGCACTTTCTGGTTTGTTTGTTTCAGGAGGAATCATTTTGTTTCCAAGTTCCTCTTTTGTTGGCACCACATCAGCATTAGTCACCTTCTCCTGACATATGACGCACTTTGACAGGGTTACAGCTTTCCCTCTAGTTTCTTTGGATAATTCTATTGGTACTGGTGTTTTTTTAAGTTTGCTCCACACAAGAAAGAGATCGCAAGTTTTGTTAAACTAAAAGTTAGTTTAAAATCTATCCTATTATAACATCTGTCTCCATGCTATTGAAAAAGTGCTCATTTAGATCATTTAACAGTCATGTGCGGTTCTACAGTACTATAGCATGGTTACCACAAACCCTAAAGCACGTCTGAACCTGCCTCGGCACATTTTAAAAAATCTAAATGCAAATTAAGGCAGCTGTAGATCCAACAGCTGCCAATGGCAGAATAGTTACTTCTGTTATGCTAGTGTGAAGTCTGGCTCCAGGTGTAGTTGTTGCACTGTAATGCAAACTTGGTGTCGGTGTAGTCCAAAAAATAGGAAAAAACAAACATAATTTCCACATGCTCCAAATAACCCAACAATTTCTGCTTGATTTCCTCTGTGACAGTGTCAGACAGCTGGATTGTAATGTCATGAGCTGCATGAATGCAGGTGTTTGCACATAAAGTTGGTGATAGATTGTGGTTTTTTTCTTTTGTCAAGGTAAATCTGTCAGGTGTTGTTTGACAGTGCCCTCGTGTTTGCAGTATTTTACATTCATATGACATCCATGTCTTCGAGTTAAATGCAGAAAGTGCTTTTCTGATTTATTCTTTGCCTCAGATGAAGAAAGAAGTCCCTCCATTTTGCCAATTTCTTCCTGATGGTGCCAACCTCGCTAGGAAAAAAAAAAAAAAAATCAACAGCACCACCTGCTGGACTGAAATCACAGTCCAGCAGGTGGTCTTCGTTCTTCCTGAACGAAAACCTTTGTATTTCGTGAACCTGTATCAATACAATGTTGTCATGCAAAATACTGTCATACTACGCTTGGAGTGTTTAGGCCCGAAATATCTCACGCTTTGAGTCTTCTGGAGTTTATAATCATATTTCTGGCATAAAGAAAACTGCTCAGAACGAAGCCTGAATGTGAGGGCAGCAGCTGATGTTGGTGGTTGTTTACTTGAGAAAATATTCACACATAACAAAAAACCCAAAAACGCACACACAGACACCCACAACAGCACACTACAGGGGATTGAGTGGAGGTCATGCAGAGGGGGCGAAGAGCTAAAGGCCACTTACTAGTCTCCTGAACACGGGCCACAAAGCCCATCAGAGGCAGCTGAGGGGTGATCTGCATGGAGGGGGGAGGGGGCACGAGCGGGCCTGCTATCACCAATCAGAAATCAATACACAGAGGAGGAGGGGGGGGGGGGGGGGGGGCCAGAGAGAGGAAGGCGACAGACGTGAATAGACCGTTAGAGACCACAGCAGAGCGTTAAAGAACACTTAGTAAAGAACAGAGTTCTCATCAGAGTCCTGCAGGCCTGCAACTACTTTAATTACATATTTATTAATGAAATACCAAAAAATATTAACCAAAAAGAAAAAAAGAAAAGAAAATTGTGAAAATTTTAAGAGAATCTAAAGAATTGGCAAGAAAGAAAGCAATTGTCACATCTTAAAAGATGGAACCAGAAAATATAAAAGTCGTCCGACCAATAATTAATAATACAATTAACATCTAAACCGTTTCTTGAACTTCTGTGAGAGGAAAGTGAACCGTTTTGGAGAGCTTCACAGACATTTTATGATCCAAATGTTTCTTCAATCAATCAGGAAGATGATGTGAGCCCTAAAGTCCTCATTCTTCATCTGGCTGTCAGACAAGCGTCTGAGTCTAATCAAAGGAATAATTGATGGGTGAAGATCGCAGGACTGACAGCAGCAGCAGACACAAAGACTTAACAGCTCTTCAGACAGAGAGCTGGTGAGGAGGTGAAGTCCGCCGAGGATGCTGAAGCTGATGGGAAATGGCAGACTACAAGACCAGACAGGCGAGGGTCTAATAGAAAATGCAGACACAACCCCGCCCTCTTCAAAAAAAACCCAAAAAACTAAAACTAAAGGTTCAATGAAGTTTAAATTAGCAGATAAGACTGTTGGAGTGAAACAGAGGTAATAATGCAGCTTTATCATGCACTGCTCACACACTGGTGCTCACGAGCAGAGCACAGATAAGAATTCATTAGATTTCATTTTACCATTTTTATTTTTTTTAAAACCATCTCTCTAGTTTACCAGTAACTAATCCCCGCCACATGTATTCTAAAAGAAGAGCCCCAGTCCTTCAAGTACGAGTTTGAAGCTTGAAGCAGTCTGACCATGCTCCTTTGACCCCAATAAAGCATCTTCACCCAGACATCTGCTCCCCACTGGATATTTTCTCTTTTTCAGACAATCATCTGTAAAGCTTAGACATGGTTGTGCTGCAAAATCCCAGCAGATCAACAGTTTATGAAATACTCAGACCAACAACCATGCCATGTTCAAGTCACTTGAACCTTTATTCCACATTCTGATGCTCGGCTTGAGCTTCAGCAGGTCACCTAATCCCTGCCTACGTGGCTAAATGCACTGATTTGCTCCCACGTGACTGGCTGATTAGATATTTTTGTAAATGAGCAGGTGAAAAGGTGTACCTAATAAAGTGGCCAGAGTGTAATATTGGTTGGTCTATTTAAGTTAAAGACAAATTCACTTCCTCCTTTTTAACATGGCATTTGTCTGTGACTGTGACTGTGACTGTGTGTGTGTGTGTGTGTGTGTGTGTGTGTGTGTGTAGAGCTGCAAAGATTGATCAATATATGGAAAATGATCAATTCTTAAAAGAAAAAATTGTCTGATTATTTGCCTTAAACTACCAAATATATTTTAGTTTTATTGTGTTTAACCCAAGTCATGATTTGATCATTCACACTATTTTATATAGCAATAAATAAAACAATTAACTAGAAGGTCGTCTGCAATTTAACTGATTACAGAACCATTAGCTGCATCACCATTGGCCCAAACCTTTATAGGATAAAAAAATGTGTTAACATTATTCTTTATGTTCAGACTTCATAAGGAATGAAAATCTTATCTATAGGAATCCAAAAATGAAACAGTAACACACACACACACACACACACACACACACACACACACAGAGAAGCAGTACCTTGGTTCTGGGCAAAGTGTGGCCCCCCGTTAAGCTGGCTCTGGTTGTGGGTCACGTTGGGCTGACCAGTGACGGACGAGGGTCGGCGGTACGGCAGGGAGCCTCCCACCGGAGGGTTCTGAGGCTGCTGCGCGGGGCGGTTCATGCTGTAGAACTGAGGAGCACCTGAGAGAAGACGGCAGCAGGGGGCAGCAGAGAGCCACGTAAGTCTGGGAGTGCAGGCAGCAGTATCGTGCTGCTGTCTTACAACACCAAGTTTATTAGAAGAATACAGCTTTGAAATCCGACAATAATCTATTAAAGTTCTATTTTTAAACAGCCACATAGAAGCAATTCATTGGATTTTGTATCAAAACTGCAGTTTTACAAAAAAAAAAAAAAAAAAAAAATCATACCTTTTCCATTTGCAAAGTTTAACATTTCTTCATTTTGAGCCAAACATACTTAAATAGTTTGGTTCAATGCAAAATTGCTACAAATTCCTGCTTTTTTCTGCAGAAATTTCTACAGAAAAACAGCAGGTAAAACTAGAAAATTTAGCATTTTATACTTTTTTTTTTGCATCTCACCTTTAAATGAAAAGTGTCAGGGAAAAAAAAGAACTGAGTAACACGTCCCTTAACTTGTCCCAAATCTCTCTCTGAGCCAATTCAATATTAACATTTGGGTAACAGCAGTTCCACCCTCCAGAGCTGCATGATAATCACAACATCCAGCCACAGAAAAACAAAAGAACAAATCACCTGGACACCATTAAGAAAAGAACAAATAAATATACACAGGAAGAAAGCGTATCACCACACAGCTCATGCATTAAATATCAGAACATCATCATGGACAGAGATGCTGGAGGCCGATGAGAGGCTGAGAGGGAGGACGAGTGGAGCATCTAGCAGCAGCAGTGAGATGATGGAAAGTTGGAGGCAGATGGCAGAAGAGCTGCACACAAACAGGACTTGTGGAAGTTTGTTTGTTTTGTCTGTTCCACAGACTACAGCAAAGACATGTGCAGTCAAAGACCTGTTTTACAAGGATTTTCTAACACTGAGAGAGTAAAATCACCCAGGTAAGAGACTCATCTTCTTTAAATTCATATCTTGCAGTCAATATTTAATTCATGTGTGCAGCCCTTATGAGGTGAGAGTTTCTTTTTAATACCGACCGCAGTGCTCATCAGAGCTTTAAATCCAGTCTACATCCTGAATAGAAAACCATCAAATTAAAATAATGCAGCTCCACCGATCAGAGCCCTCTCGGTTTTCTGAGTACTTCAATGGCATCACTGAGCGCCAGCCTACCAGGTTTGAAATAAAACACTCCAATTTGTTTTTGCAGAGAACAGGCCAGACAAACTGCAGTTATATCAAAAGATAATCATCTTAAACTTCACTCACGTTTTGAATTTAAGTCAAAGTCTTTGGGAATTTACAGCTTTCATGAGAATTTATTCGACAGGTATAACCACTTCACTGTTTCTAGCATTTTTTAAGCAACTTAAATGATCAGGTACCAGCTTAAACATTAAAGCCTTATCTGCCTTTTTCTTAAAATTACTGACATTTTCACTGTGTTCAGTTTAAACTGCTCATTTCAACTTAGTATTGGTTTGTTTTCCGCTTGTGTAAAGGGCTTCTTCCTGTCCATTCCTTTCACACTAAAAGTACTTGAGACTAAGTGACTGCGGTTTATAAACTGGCTTACAGAAGTGTCAAAGCCGTTTACAGCAGAAACTTCTTTACTTCACCCTGAATTGGACAATCTGAAGACTAATGGATTTTTGTAGTTATCAAGTGAATGTAGACTAGCAGAGTCATCTAGGGATCGCAGCAGTAGTTACTGTATTCATTCAGGGGATGTAATAGTTGTCTTTGTAGTCTAAGTAATGTAGTTGTCATAGTTGTAAGGGAATGAATTCATCGTCGTAGTTATCAAGGGAATGTCGTTGTCGTAGTAGTTGTCAAGGCAATGTCGTGGTCGTTGAAGTACTTGTCAAGGGAACATCGTCGTAGTAGTCATCGTCAAGGGAACCTAGTTGTACTCGACTACTTGTTATCATTGAGGGATCGCAGCAGTAGTTACTGTATTCATTGAGGGAGCGTAATAGCTGTGGTCGTAGTCTAGTTAATGTATTTATCTGAATCCTGTCATGTATAATTTTGTGTTTCAACTGTTTATAAATTTTTATCATTGTTTATGTTTTGCTTGTTATTTTCTGCTACTTATTGTAATCATTATCATTATTTGCTTAAGCCAGCTTTTATGCTGAAATGTATTCAGGTCCACGGTATAACTTCATTTTTTGTGTCTTCTGCACAGCTACCTGTAGTTTGAAAATGACTGGTGTAATCATCGCAGGTACAATAAATCCTTTTTTCCTGCCATTAAAAACATTAAACAGGTTGAATTTCTAAATTTAAACTGAAACAAATTTTAGATCTGAAAATCTTTCAAGAACTAATTCAGACTTCCAGATGAAAAATAAATAAGTAAATAAATTAGGGTGATGAATGAGCACACTGGGATCATACAAGCACGTCACGGAAGGCGGGATGGAGGGCGTGCAGGGGGTGAGGAGGGAGTCGCACTCACCTTGTGCAGGGTTGCTATAAGTAGCAGGGCCTGTGCCAGTAGGTACCGTGGAGGCAGGGAGTTGGGGAGGGGGTGGGGGTACAGGCGGGATCTCTACAGGGGGATTGGGGGCTTGTGGGGGGCCGTCTAGGGCAGAGGAAGGGGGCCCAGGGGCTGTGGCAGTGTTTGGGGGAGGTTTGGTTGCGTTGGACTGGGCAGGGGCTGAACCTGAAGGGGGAATCGTGCGAGGATACAAAGGGGGAGGAAAGATAAGTGAGGGAGGTTAAGAGAAGAGTGAGAAGGGGAGAGAAAATCAATCCAGAGTTCCTGCACACCGATTCGACTAATGAAAGCCAGAGTGAGCAGTACTCCCAGATTACTCAACAAAGATTAGTGTAGTTAGTACGTTTGAGTCACAATAAGGTCCTGCAGCTCAGAGAAGAGAGGAAGGGGAAAAAAGAAGGGGTTACCTGGGAAAACGGTGGGCGGGGCTGGGGTTGGAACGGCGATGGGCACGCCCACGCTGCCACTGCCGCTGTTCTCTCGGCTGCTGCTGCGACTGCTACTGGGGTGGCTGCCTCCGCTGCTCCCACTGCTGTCGATGGGTTGGCAAAAACGTGTCAGTCCACAAACAAACACACCAGCAGAAATTGGAAGAAAAAAAAAACAAAACAAACTGCACCTTTTCTTCACAATCACAGGAAATAATACAGCCTACACGTAACGTGGTTGCAGTCTGCCCTCAAACCAGTATGGAGCTTTATTTAACCCAACTATAGAGCCACAGGAACAAAAGTCAGGAACTTTGAGAACTACTGACGCGTTTTAAAGTGACAGTCTGTGCTTTATACTGACACTAGGATATTTTGGTATAAGGACTCAAAAGTAAACTTTTGAGTTTAAGTACAAAACTACTCAAGAAGGGGCAAAAACCGTGCTGTGAACAAGACGCGTGAATGGTCTCAGTTATGATTTTAAATTAACGATTTTGCACTTGCAAATAGACTGTATAAAAAAGATGGCTCTAGCCTCCGTTAGGTAATCTACTAGTCTTTGAAATACAGTTTTGATACAGTTCTCTTCACATGGGGGAAGGTGGAGACACCAGGTTGTCATTTCTGTCAGAAGAGAGATTGTTGAAAGACCTGAAACCCCCAATGACCCCAGGTTACATAACTGATGATGTGTCCAGGGGCACCAGATGGTGCATCATAAACTGAATCAAAGAATTTGGAATTTTGCTTTTTTGTTTTATTTTAAATCAGATGTGAATATCCAACAAAAAGGGTTCAGCTGATCACCTACCGCTTGCTAGCTGGCTAGCACTGTTAGCAGGATGAATCAGTTGTTGACTATGACAAAAATCTGCATAGTAATTGCAAAAAAAATGAAGGAACACAAGACTTAAACCTGTTTTTTTTTTTTTTAATGCAGCCAAGTGCTGTTCAACAGAGAGATGAATCTGCCGTCTCATAACAAAAGAACTTGTCAATCACAGGGTAACCACACCCTCGAGTATATGCTAATTTATTATTATTTTTATATTTTTATTTTATTTAAAAGATTAATTTTACAATCATTAAGACCTAAAAACAACTGAGACCAAGAACTGACTAAAGTGTTTACTGAGTTCATCATCAAGTTAGAAGCAGGGCACGTTTTCCTAAGATTTGTAGTCCCTGAATGAAGTAGACCATTGCCTTACAGACCATGTACAGCAATGGGTCAAGGAACAGACCCCAAATGGTCCAAGCAGGCAGCTGTTGGTAACGCTTCCACAGATTCAACTACAGAAAACTTTATTTTTAGACAGAACCTGCTGCTTAAAAGCGCTCATGAACTAAACAGTGAGTCCAGTACCTGATTTATCAAACAGGCAAAACAAGACCTTCACAGTGTGAATGAAACAAAAACAGTAACAAGATTTTCCCCCGATCAACCACAAAACAAATACATTATAAAATTAGGTTTGTGGTTAGCCAAATTAAGGTTACTCATGTTGCTTTGGTAGTGACAGCTTTTAAAAGCATTAGCTAAATTCTGGGCTAATGCTAAATGAATGCTACAACAGCATCATTGGCCAGTTGCAATGTTGATCAGTGACCAATATTAGCATGACGATATAGGAACGCCAACAACTCAGGATATCACATGGTGCTTTGTTTTCCAACCACTTCCTTTAAAAAAAATAAAATAAAAATATTGACACACAAAAATGCAAACAAACACACACACACAAAAAAACACTTTCCAGTGTTGGTCTTGTAAAGTTTTGTCGAACTCAGATCCCCAATCCCAATCTTGAAAAGATGCTGGAGTAACTGTTTACACTGGACCCGACTGATTTTTAATCCTTTGGGGAAAACAACAGACATTTCCTGAAAGTTCCTGACATTGTTCCCAGGCTCACATCATTTACTTCCAAGTGAAATTTAGATCTATAAATAATTCACCTCTCTAATACAGTTTTATATTCAATCTGCAACCAGCCTCAAGCAACACACAGTTCAGCTGTCTTTTCTGTTTTCTTAATAACTCACTTCATTAAACTAGCACCCTCAAGAGCATTGATGTGTTAGCGTGAGCTGTATGCCTTTGAAATGACTATGTGACAGTGACAATATTAAAAAGAAAAAGAGGGGGCAGCTGGAAGCCTTCACAGGAACACATGACACAGGTGACACAGTGGCGACACGGGACAAAGACAGATATGAGACGCCGTAAAAGCAGCAGGAAAGATCGTGACACATGGGGCAGACTTTCTGCTGACAGGCAGGAGAGCACATGGCTGAGAGATGAAGAAGATGAGCTATGGATGGATTGGAGCAGATACACACTCGTGCTGAGAGGAGAGTCGGGGAAGTTTTCCTATCTCTAGAAATACTTGAAACGTTTGGCCAACAGATGGGATGCCGTGACGAAACTTTCCATGTTGTTTTCCCCCTCCCAAAACCCCTCGTGCTTTTACTTCTGAGACGGCAGGCAGGGTGGATCTAAGAATATCACTCCGTGTTGGGCATGAAAAAGCCTCATCTTGGGAGATGAGCTGACAGTGGATTGACAGGACTGTGGGGGCGACGCTGCCTATTTAATGACTATTACCATAGGAACCTGTGTCTAGCCAAGCTAAATAAAGCTCTGCATCTCTACCTCATGCTTGTTTCTTTGTTGTTATCTGAGCAGCGAGGGGAGCAAACAGGTGAGGAGGTTTCTAAATAATGTGTCAGTCTGGGCTTCTCCTGGGAGCTGGAGCTGCTGTGGGCCTGGATGTGAGTTTTAGGAAGTAAGAGTGGTTATAATTTCAACGAGGTGTCATATCAGAGAAGGTGCTCAGAAGCTGGCTCGCATTTTTAAGTGTAGGAGAGGAGAAGAAGAAAAGGCAAGTAGAGTGGGGGAAAAGGGGGGTGGGGGGCTTGTTTAAAAAGTGTAGAGAGGCATGCTGGGAAGTGGGGTGGGGGTACCTGTACGTGCGGTTCCTCTGATTAACAGATGCAGTGCGTGCAGGGCTCTGCTGGGGGTGCGCCATGTTGCGCGTCGGGCTTGAGACGTAGTCGTTAGGGACAACGGGTGGACGCACCGGCTCAAGCGTCCTATAGGGGGAGTGGCGCCTGCGAGAGGGTCAGGAGGACAGGAGTCGAGAGGAAGGGGAGGGGGGGAGAAAGGAGGGCATCCATAGAGAAGTGTAGGGGGAGGGGAGAGGGGGAGAGGGAGGAGGAGAGCAAGAAACAAACAAGTGCAAACTTAAAAAAAATGGGTGATGACAGGTGGTGAAACATTGGGGCTGGCTGGGGTCCACAGGTGAGGGGGGCAGAGTCAGAAATGACATGGCTGCTGTCAGCTGAAAAACACACTCCCAAGGAGATACACTGTGAGTTTGTTTGCACTATATGAAATCAAACAACTACGACAACTAAAAACTAGTTTTACTGACATGTTTGATTTGTTGATTTAGAAGACATTTGTTGCTTACGTAAAAATGTATATTTTACAGCTGGACAATTGTGGTTTATGGCTCAGTCACACTAGGATAAAAACAGGACGGCAAAATCCCAGAGACAAGGAAAAAGAAAAAATTGCGGTTGCCCATTGCAACTACATATAATTACATTTTTTTTTTGCATTTGAAAACCACATTAAATCACAAAACAATTGCAACCTGTCTGCAAACAATCACAGTACAACTTAGACTGTTTGCAATCACTCCCAGACAGGTTGGTGAAAGTTCGCAATCAACTCAAGTCAGTCTCCAACCTGTCTGCAATTAGTTTCTTTACAACAGGGGAACCAACTGGACTGGTTGCCAACTGTTGTATCCTATATAAAACCAAAGTTACTGAGTTCCTATGTCATTTTGCAGTTAAATTGTTGTCACGCAGACCTTGTTGCTCAACCTCATTCTATTGCAAAAAAGATAGTAGACTGACTGCAAGTTTAAAACGTTGTACGAGCTAGTTTCAGGTTAGTGTCAGTTAAATATAATAAGCATGGCAAGACATGGCCCACCAGAGGCAAACTACAATCTAGTTTTTATATATATTTAGCTTTTGAACAAAGTGCATTGCCCTTCACGGTTAGGTTACACTAGCATTACGCTAGGGTGAAAATGTGACAAGCATTTCCAATTCTTATCATAAAGAGTAAAACCACGTTATCTGTTTGGCTCTAAAAACTCTACAGTAACTGTACTGTGCTTTTATAGACCCCCTAGTTCACTCAAAGACAAAGTTTACTTGTAGTTTACATAACAACAAAGGCAGTTTATGGTGCAGTTGCTTTATTGGCCTGGCTCCCTTGAGACCAAACTGGGCTTTATGTGGCTCATTACAAAAACTGAGTCTGACACCCCTGATGAAGATCAATGAGAGATGAAGCTTGTTTTTTCCCATCTTGCTGGCACTAACTTCAAAGATATTTAAAAGGGACTGTATTTTTCATGGATCACAGCGTTATGGAGTCACAAACTCATCTGTTTCATGATGTTAAATTGATGCTAGCATTTAAACCTTTTTCAAGAATGATTGGAACAAAGAAAATTTAAATTAAAAAAAAATCTGTATTACTGCTAGTACAGTTTGTGTTTCTATATTCGTTTTTCATGAAATGATAAAATCAAAACAAAAAAATTATTCCTGTATGAAATATTATGATGCCACTCAATAATTTTAGTCACTTAGCAACAATTCCTGAGTTATGTAGTAACTTCAACACTTTGTCTCAGTGTAAATTAGCAAAAGCAATCCTGAATTTATGAAATTGTTCAAGGGAACTAAAATAATAAAATCAGAGCAATAGGTTTAAATCCCTAAAGTGTTCCCACCCACATCTTCTGAACTATAAACTCCTTGAATAAAAACCTGGAAATGTGGTTTTTCAGCCAGCAGCAGCTCTACGATGATCAGTTTTTAACATGGGAGGGATAGAAAAAAACATAACCCTGAGGTTTTATTGATCTGGGCCTGCAATAAGATGTGCTGGATGTAAATTTCCCAGCTGACACAGTGGGGTGACCCATCTCTGAGCACTGTTGCCATGGCAAAACGCTGCTATGAGGAATATGGGGCAGCCAGGAGTGGGCGAGCTGGGTCACAAACACACAACTCAAAGTGAAAACTGAGGAAGTTGAGTAACAGAGGAGAAGGCGACAAATTAAAAATCACACAGAGGATGTCTGCCTGTAGCCACAGGCTGCGACTGAAGGTGCGTCATGGAGGGTTGGAGCTGTGGTTGATCGACATGTGTCTTGAAGGGACAGAAAGAGACACACACACTTTTTCCACAGAAACACAAACAGCACTTCATACATAGGACTGTCCCAAGGGTAACACATACACACACACAGCATTATGAGGTGCACTAGCAGAGCTCCTGTGGGATAAAACACACCTCCAACAGTCAGGCACAAGACAGACAACACCAAACACCTCCGCAGCTTCCATGAGCTCCGACACAGAACATAACATTAGAATACTCCAACACTAAGAAAGGACCACAAAACTTCTCAGTGAAAAGTGATACTCTAATTAAAGTTGCTCCAAAACTACACCTACATTATACAGTTAAAATTAAAGTCTATTAAAGCCATTAACCTGTCACAGTCTGCCCGTATGGCTAAATCTGGCTGATAGTGCTCAATTTAATGGTTAAGATAAAATACATTCACTGTAATTACTTAACAGCATGAACAAGATATGAGCTGAAGGATACATTTTATAGTTAAAATAATGATGATGCCTCAAAAAGACATTTTTGGAAAAAGACTAAATCAGTTGAAAATGACATTATCAGAGCAAACTAGAAAAAAAATGTTCAATTTTAATAAACAAAATGCAATAAGAATGGGGGCTAATCCGGGATTTAAAAAAAATATTACTTTTTTTTCCTTTTTAAGATGCCTTTAAGAAATAATGGGATCACAGCTGATATGATTTACACTTAGATTTTTTTTTTTAGCTTTAAATACCTTGTGATCATAATGATCATTACTTTTGTATATATACACCTTACTTCCTCATTAATGGGTCGGCCAATCTGAATGAAAAGTTGCACGAAGATCGTCACACATGAAGTGATTGTTAACATGTACAAACTTTATAAAAGATTTGTTATAAATCCCAGTTGATTTTGGTATTCAGCAACCCCCTTGTGAAGGCAATTTTTTGTTTGTGTCATTTTAAATGTATGTTGTTTGTACTCAACTTGACAATCACCGAAAGTACCACAGGTCTTATATATAGAAGCTAAATTTGGACAGAAGGTCGGCGTTTGTACATTTTCCATTTTGTTAAACTGAATCTTCTGTATTTTATTCTAATTTTTTATTTTCCCCTTATTTTTGCAAAGATAATTTATATCAATCAGTTGGGAAAATATTAGTTAAGCATGTAAGTACATCAGTTTCTTTTTACTCATCAGCCAGCATGCATACACCAGTGCTGGGATATAAATAGTGACAGGGTAAAATAGGCTAATATCAACCATGTGTCTGTACTGCTAGGCAGGCAGGATTTGATGGGTTTAACGCAGCTAATTGTCTTCTTAAAGTGAAGCTGATAGAAATTAAAATTAACACTATTGGTTTTTTTTTTCTCCATTTGATGCTTTTTCATTTTGATGTCTGATCTAATTTCAGTCAGGAGGAGTTTAACGTGTTTGAACTAAAAATAGAATAAAAGAGCTTTTTTTTTTTTCTTTAGATGACAACCAAAACAATCTCTTCTTCTACAAACCCCAAAATATAAAGTTTCTTTTCCTAAAATAAGGGATTTAAAAATCCTTGTTCTGGTCTTGAATGCCAGAAAAAAGCCAGATATTAAATTGGGTACCAAAAAAAAAAAAAACCAAGAAGAAGAAGAAGAAAAAAAAGAATTTGTGAACAGACAGCAGCTTGTATTTTGCAAACACTGCTGCTTATATTCAGATCAAGTAGATTATCAAAAGACAACTTTAAGCATCCCAAAAAGAGCAAACTTTAACACACTTGCACAAAAAACTCTTTATAATTTAGGGAAACCTATTTAAAAGATGCATGGTGCATGTCTGAGAGTGAGAAACCCTAACAAATCCAAAATTCAGCATGCAGCTTGATGTAAAAATATTTCTTGTATAAAAGAAATCAGGTTGTCTCAGCAGCACAGAACAGCACTGTAATGTGAACTGGCCCTAAAACAGATTTGAAACCACCCTGAAGAGACTAATTAAACCAGGAGGTAAAGGAGCGATGATGAAACTGGGAGTAACCACGTCCATATGACGGGCCTTGTCGTTATCCTCCCAAAACCGACCCTGCACTCCGTACGTCCGTCTCAACACACACCAAGGTGGTTGCACAGTTTACATACCCAAGCGTCCCTTTCCCCGTCATGGGTGGGCTCGGGGGCTTCTGTGTGGGGGGGTTGGTGCGAGGGAGTCCACCTCCTCCGGCCTTCATGTTCTGAGCGCTGGCCTGTGGCAGGTAGGTGGACACTGGTTTAGAAATCTGCTGGTTAACCATGAGACTTCTTACACAGCTGTCAACCTTCAAATTATCCTTTATTTTGTGATGAGAGTTAGAAGAGAAGATCAACAGCACTCCTATAGGAGGCAGGTTAGCTTAGCATGAGGAGGTAACAACATCTGCCCAAGTAACAAGAATTCATCTCCATCGTCCACACAAAGGCTCAGTTGGTAAGAGCAGGTCATCTACTGATCGGAAGGTTGGTGAATTTGCATCGGATGCATGGAGGCATTGGGAGGAGGGGCATCCAGTGAGTATGAGTGTGATTGTGTGAATGTTAGATAAAGTGCTTAGGTATAGATAATATATGAATGCTGAATAAATGTGGGTGACTAAGACTTGAAGCAGTTTAAAAAGAAAGAAAATATATTACATGCTAATTGGCTGGTTATAGAAGTGCTGATGGATAGATTTTGCCTTTGCACACTTGGTCGTTACAACCAGCTTTCTGGGTTTTTTTTGCTAAGCTAACTTGGTTCTTACACTCCAACTATAACATCATGAATTTTGGGTAACGATAATAAAGGTCTTGAAACTTTCTGCTTTTCTTTACGTTCTGTCACAGATTCACAAATTGCCACAAATTCGAATTAAAAGTTGCTAAAATGTTAAATTAGGTCAAAGCACATAAAAGTTCGGGGTTTTCTTAGTCATAGCACGACAAAGTACAGGGAGACGGCCTTCAGTAGGCTTATCTAAGTCAGACACTCTGTTGAAAGGCAAAACAGAAGTGTCAGAGTCAAATTAGGTAGGCAAAATTAGGTTCTCCTATGTAACACAATATTATTATCATCATCAACTAAAATATGAAATCATAACAGTTGGTGTTGATGATACAAAGCTGGTTGTTGTGATTCAATTGTGGTTGTAGTAATCAAATATAAATTGTCGTTTATGCGACACATGGATGCAAATATGCTCCAAATTATGGTGTAATGCATTTGCATTTCCTCTCATACCAGCTGTAAATTTTGCATCTTTAAAGGTTTTTCCAGGTTTTATTTCCAAAAACGACAACATGAAGTGAATACTGATATTTCTACTTTTTTGTGCATTAAAATGTGACAAGCAAAGGATTTTTCACAAGTTCTTTTTAAAGCATTTTTCTGAAATATAATCTGAATCTCTGTAAGCAAAGACATTTTTAAACTGCAAACAAACCAAAAATGTAAAAGAAACCACAGACACAACAATTCAAAACATCCACAAACCACAAAAAGCCCTTCCTTGTTTGGGGCTCTTACTTTGAAAATCTTACCTTAAACCTTTGCAACCACTATGGTTGGTAGCAAAGATAAAGTTAGGCAAGCATAAAGAGAGAGAGAAGAAATCAGGTGATTAGTGTGTGAAGGAGGAGAGGAAAACAACAGTTATTCAAGCTTGTGCTGCACAAAGCCGAGCTGGAGAGATCTGGCCAACAATAGCTCAGTGTTTAAAATCTGAGGAATTCGACCTTCTTAAGGTTGAAAGCCAGCGCTTTAGTTTTCTGTATAAACAAGCTTGTCATTGTTCAGAAAGTCAGCAGGAACAAAGCTTTAAGAATCAGCCTCTCCCATGATTTTATTAAACATAAAATCATGAGAAAAGCCTGTTTCCAGCTGCAGGTGGCAGGCTTAATGTCCTGGCCGTCACTGGCTTCCCGTCCATGTGAAAAGCCTGAGTCATTGATTTTTTTCTTAGATTTCTTGACTTTGAAAACCACTGAAACCGAATAATAAAGAACATGACCTCTACAAGTCCTTTGCTTATCTTTAGATTTTCATCAGTGAGCAGCCTGGATTAATTCTGACATGCAAACACATTTCCATGGTCTTCTTTTGACCCCTAAAATTAAATATTTGACAGTACTGTATGCAAAAAAATACAAATATAACCTAAATTCTATCCCTTAAATCAATATTTAAGTATTGTATTTAAGTATTAAGTATTTAAGTAAGTGATGTGATTATTTTTATAATATAAAATATAAAAATAATCACATCACTCTTATAAACTGGCTTGTGGTTGGTGACTTTTTAAGACTACTTTTGGCCAAATTTAAGGGAAAAAGACCAGAATCAGCACCTTAACTCCGTGGCCCATGTCGTCTAGCAGGCTGTAGTCGATGGGCTTGCGGATGTATCGCACAGGCCTCTCGGGGTTGGCCGGGGCGATGATCTTGTGCGTGCGGGACGTGTTCTTGTTGGTGGTGAGGATACCGATCTCCCGCCGTGCTACCTTCTCTTTGTGGATGTCCACCGTCTAAGGATGAGAGGCATGTTTTCATTTCTTTTTTCATTTTTTAAAATTAAAACACTTAGTCCTGAAAGCCTGCCAAGACTTTATTAGGAGGAAGAGGTGTTTCAGAGTGTTTCATAATTTAGGGTTTTGATTGCTTTGAAGTATCTGTTGCATGTTGAAACCCTTTTATCTTTCGATCCAGCGTGCAGCTCCAGCACACGTATTTGCCTGCAATGCAGATACACTGAATTATACATTCATTATCCGCACAGTCACATCAGCGTCTGGTCCATTTGGATAGTAAAACTTTATTAAAACTTCATTAATTAGGCTTACACAGCGCTTAATACCCAATAGAAAAAGGACAAAGAGCATTTAAAGGCCATATTTAACTGTTAATTGTGCTTTGAGAACTGATGCAGGGGGTTCCTTCTTGGCAGGTGAGTCAAAAGCCTGATTTGTTTAACTTCCCTCACCTGTGAGATGTGGTTGATGGAGGACTCCATGCGGCGGAGCTGCGAGGCCTGGATGTCCAGCATCTGCAGGACATTGTTGGCCAGCGTGTTGATCAGGTAGGCTACGCTGGCCAGAGACTGGGTGGTGTAGTTCTTGGTCTCCTCCAGCGCCCTCTGCTTGTCTGGAGACTGAAGAAGAGAAATGGATATTTGACTTTCAAAAGACACGATTTGCATTTCATGGAAAGCAAACGATGCAGGTTTTACAAAGTGATGAAAACTGAGGGAGCAGAGGGGAAAACACAGCCTGTGTTACCTGAGGACATTCTGAAAAAATGCGGACTTTAAGTGGGCCACCTTTACACTACAAGATTCCTGCACATTTGTAGTGCTTGTTGTACTCAGATGAGTCTAACAGTTTAGACAAGGGCCATGTCAAAACACAGAGGAAATCCCACAGGGGGCATTTACACACTTCCAGGGCTACTTCTAGCCTGCTGTATGAGGGTGGGCAGCTACAAAGATTAGAGGTTGCAGCAGATGACTGGTACCCCCACAGGGTTCTGGCATCTCTGAAACGACTGTGTTTGCATTTGATCCCTGACAAAAACAAGCAGAATATAAATGGATTGTTCCAGTCGGCTTGGCTTCTACAGGAAGAACAGCAGTCAACATCTGCACATTTATTCTCTGCAAGGGCAGAGACATGGGAAGACTAAACCGTCAGAGACAAAGTTGTTCTGTTTTTGTGTCAAAACACTTTCTGTAATGAGTACTACAGTATTGTGCAAAAGTCCTCATTTCTTTACATTTTCTTTGTGTTTTCATACTACACCATACTAACATACTACACCTACTTCCCATTTTCCTAACAAAACATAAAGGAATGCACAATTTTGCATTGCAGTGCTGTACTATAATCAGTGCCCTGATGATTACTGTAGCAGGAACAGCAAGATACATATTATTATAGGCTAAAGGTGATATCCACTCAAATAAAATGTCTATTATAATGCCAGCATCTGTTCAAAAAAAAAGAAAAAGAAAAAAAAAGATGTTATTAGGCTGTTAATTCTGTAAAATTGGTCCATAAAAAGTACACAATGATTAGGAATAACAGTACCAAAGTAATTAAAAACGTAGTCCTTTCAAAGACCCAGTCAGAAAGAAACAAATGTGTCAAAATCTCCCGTGGAAGTCATGATTCGCCGCAGTCGAGTGAGTAGATGGCAAGTGTTTGCCAAAATGTCAGCATGCAAACCAAGCAACTGCAAGGAGGTGTTTGCACATCTATACACACATTTTAGCCTATAATCAGCCTGAAATCACCATTTAACCTCAGGTGTATGTTTTTGGCCTCTGTGGGGAAGACGGACTATCAGAAGAGAACCATACAAGCACAGAAAGAAAACAAACTTCAAAAGAAAGTTCCCAGGCTGGAAATTAATCTAGGACCTTCTTATTCAGTATTCATTTATTGTCATACAAGAGATTACAAACACGAACCTGCACCTCAGTCTTGTTGTATGAGCTTTGAGGCTACACAGCCTTCTGCACAAGGAGAGGATGGTGAACAGACACAGACAGCTTTCATTTGAACTTGATTCCAAATTAGCTGAGCTATGGGTTTGTAAAAAACAAGCCCCAGTGGATGGATCAGCTGAAAAGACCCCTTTCCATGTAATTATCCAAACACACTTTATGAAGGACGATTTAATGGGGCTACAGGTTATGTTGAACCCGGCACATAGTTACCATTTAACTCAATGCTGACCCACTAATGATAAATCCCCACATGAGCACTTCAAAAAGGCCATTAAAGAGGTTAGAGCTACTTCAATGCTAAAGAAAATATCATCCCAACACAAAAAGCAGTGCACAAAAAATGGAGCCTGAATGCAGTTAGTGTCAGCAGGATGGAGAGCAAAAGGTTTCAGCACCAAGAAGCAAATTTGTAGTGAAGCAAGAGAAAAGAGCTTAGCGGCAGTGAAGTGAGTAGCAGGTAAAACAGCTGCAGCCGGCGTGAAAGCAGTGTTCAGAGGCAGCCGATTGGCCGTGGGCACGGCGTGGGCACGTCGACAGGAACATCAAAGGGCAGATGGATCGGCTAATGTTTCTGCTGGGAAACTGTGTTCCTTAATCCTCTGTGACACTGCACCGAGCGCAGCATGCGGGGTCGAGCTGCAGCACAAAGCCAGCACATAATGGTGTGAATGAAAGCAAAAGCAGACACCAAAAAAAAAAAAAAAAGCATTTTTGCTTCTCAAATGTGGCAATTTGCAGCTTTAATTTGGTCTATGTGATCAAGCACTGCCTATGTTTAGATTTAAACAAGTAATGTTAGTCTTTTAGCAATGATTAAGGGCTTTTTAACCAATTTTTCTGAGCATTTTAGAGTCATAAAATATTCAGATTACTCCTTTCTGTTTTATTCCCTCTCAATCATAAGCAGCTACTTTAATAAAGAGTTATTTTCAAGGTGTTTTCTTAAAGATGCAGAACAAGCTTGATCGTTCTTGATTCTAAAAAAGCACATCGTTAGGCTGGAGATTTAAGCTTGGATAAAACAAGCTTCATTAAAATGTCATCTGAGGGTCTGCAGAAGTCTGATTGCTGTAGCTCGCCATTTCCACATAATCTGCAGTGTAACCAACAAAAATTAGTGGCGACAAAACCGCTCATTAGAGTTTCCTGTGTGCGAGAGACAGCAGCAGATTAACTGCATTGTTTGCAGCAGCCTTTAGGCTGTGATTGGATATTGACTTATTGATTTTACTTTAAAATTCAAATTTAAGCCGCGCTGTTAACTCCCCAAAATCCAGGGCTGCAGTGCCAGGATAATGGGAAAGCCCACATCTTTCCTTCTCTTCTTTATTATTTATTTATTTGTTAGTTTTGACAGGAAACCTTTGTACAAACACATCGAATCAGAATGAAAGGATATCTGGGCTAAACTGACATAAGATTGGGGGGAAAAAAAACCCAAAACAAAACACAAAAAACTGAGAGGCAGCATCAAGCAACAATCCGGGGAGTCCCGAGACTTCAATGAGCAGCACCCTCTGTGGTAATCAGTCTATTCCCTTTCATGTGAAACATACAGCGCACTTTTGATCCAAGGCAAATTTTAAAGAATCCTACACACACACACCTAATCCAACTAGTTAAAGCATCTGGCATGGCCTGCAAACAAATGACATCATTTACAGGAGAGCGGAGGACGCAGCGCTGCTATAGAATGAGGACAAGCAGGTTATGTGGTAAAAGTCACGAGAGCACCTGCTGGCACAGGAGAGACGGATTTAATCCAGTGATATGTATCTGGTAAGAGAGGATGGATATCACTCCATTACTAAACCATAATTAACATTTTAAGTCAAAATGGGCAGAGACAATTTTAAAAAAAGGCAAATTTCACTTAAATAAGTCATAACAGACCCAGAGCCTTTGCTGCACCCTTACTGATTGGGCTTACATGCATCTTCAACCCATTTTAAGTCAGAAAAACGCTAATTAAAACAATTATTTGCCCTAAAAAACACGTCCCCTCATTTGTACTGGCACCTGGTAGGCTGTCATTCACTGCTAAAGCTCAAGGGTAGCAGTAACGTTTGGACAAGGCTGCTTTCAAGCCACCACGTAACAAAAAAAGCAGCAGCAGCAGCACTGCTCTCTACACGAGTTGGACCAGTAAAACGAGCCTCTGTACAAACAGTACGGCAAACATTCAGCCAAATACTACCCACAGCTGTTAGAAAGCACATTTTGGGCCTCTTGAAAACAATACATCATAATGAGCTCTGGCACCAAGTAAAGGTAGCACATTACAAATATACCACAACTCTGCATAGTCATTTCAGAGCGAATACAGTGACCGAACAGCTCCCTGTCAATATCTAACTGGAACTCTGCTTCAAACACCCAAAAGTGTCCCAAAGCTTAATAATTCCTTTGAACAATGTTTCATCACGTTGTCTTGACAACATCAAACCACAGACTGTATGTTTGGTGTAAGAAGTCCCATTTTACCTTCTTGAGCTGAACATTGTGGTTTTTTGAAATGATGAGTGGCAGATTCGGCTGAGTAACCAAGGACCGGCTCATACGGTAAGAAAGTGGTCGACCACAAGGTAGCACTCTATCCTCATCTTTTTGACTCTAATGGGAACCACAATTAACAAAAATAAACATCACAACATATCCAAAATGGCTTAAAACTAACAACCGAGTCCACACACACACCAGAAAAGTAACAATCAGTATAAGGAATAATAATTACATGTCAATATCAGAGATTGCTCAAACCATCAGAGCAGACGTGAGGGATAAACATGGCCAGAACAAAGAGAATTTTATTGGTTTCTATAATGGCTGTCACCACATGTAAATCACCGGGACATGACCACACATAACGGCAATGACCTCAGCAACTTGGGTAGGTTGTGTTATAGGCTCCACAATCCTTCACCACAAAAGTCTGAATCAGCCGTCAAAGATAAGACAGACGTAGTGATGCTGAAAACATTTGCAGGACTGCTTTTGCTCCCCCACATTGAAAATTTTGCTCATTATTTCAGTTGTCACCCCTTTTGTTTGTGGGTTTTGTAAGAATGTAGTTAGGCTATAAGTGCCTCAGGTCAGACAGGTAGGTAGGCAAGCAGGCGTAGAACCAGCACGGACAAGGTTCTATTTGTGCCGGCTGGTAAACCAAACAGAATTCATGCACTTTTGACGGCACACAGTGTTTGCCAACAGCGCATGGGAAAAAAAAGAAAGAAAAAAAAGTGACTTTTGTAATAAACGATCACTCCACGAATTAAAAAGTCGAAAAAGTTTGAGAGAAAGTAACTGATAAATAGAGGAAACACTCAATTATCCACTAAATATGGTCATTTCAGAGCACCGGACTCAGATCAGTGCATCAAGCATGAGTGACAACCAACACTGTGTCCTTTATCAAAAAAAACCAAACAAACAACATAATACTGACTTTGAAGTCTGTGAATACAAACATCTCACACACTAGGGGTTGGTTTTGTTAGCGAAACATCCCTTGACTGCAAACAACTCCTGGGCGTGGAGTTCCAGCAAACACACCTGTGGCATCATGTGAATGACAACCCGAAATATTAC
This sequence comes from Pelmatolapia mariae, assembly GCF_036321145.2. Lineage (NCBI taxonomy): Eukaryota > Metazoa > Chordata > Actinopteri > Cichliformes > Cichlidae > Pelmatolapia > Pelmatolapia mariae. The sequence goes on along the minus strand of NC_086246.1, from coordinate 23,308,873 downwards.
TTAGCAGGTTTAAATTCCTCAATGACTAATGCTGGAAGAAGTCTACTTTAAAGTGAAACAGAAAAGGACAGAAAATATGAAAAGCATCACACTAAACATTCTCCTGATGCTTCCTGCTTCTGTCCAGCTGATCTATAAGTGATAACATCCATCTGACAGCAGCTGGGAAAACCTCACAGGGCAACCTGCCAGACAGCAAGCTGCCAACATCCACCACCTCTCTCCTCTTCCTCCTTCTTCTTCTTTGCAGGGCAACTTGTCAGACCTGATCAGCCCAGCTCATCAGGGATGTCAGATTTCAGCATCACACCTTGTGTCCTAGCTTATTCCCTGATTTCTCACCTACGGAAAGCTGGCCTGCGAGTGTGTGATGAGTAGAGATGCCGAAATGAGATGAGATCACACCTGCAGAATTTTCAAAGCATCTGAATGGCTGCACTCACACACAGGCAGAAATGTATTCACATCACCCCCCTCCCCTCTCCATCTCTAAACACGGAGGTGCACATGAATGGCTTCAGGCTGAGCATTTTTAAAGGGTTTTAAGTGTGGCTGCTACATCAACAGCATCATAAATCAGTTGTTTGTAACGCTGTCACGGCGGGTTGTCTCCTGTCACAGCCTATCAGAGGTTAATCTGCCTTGATATCGCGTCCCACATCTGAGGCCGGAGCCTGATCAGCTGGCTGGCAGTGATTGATCCCCGCACGGAGCACAGAAATCGATTTTCACGGTGCCTGCTCGGTGGTTTGAGGGGTGATGACGAGCAGCAAGCTAACGAGCTACCCGGCTAACCCACCACGGTGGGATGCACAGCTCACACACATCGTTATACAGAGGGGAGGACGCGAAGCAAAAAGCGAGGCCAACAAATAGCGGCATGAATCGGGTGGGGAAATGGCACATTATGAGTTTGTTATCTAATTTTAAAAAACAAACAAACAAACAAACAACGCATCGGCAGCAGGTTGTTGCTGCGCTAGCCGAAGCTAGCTGACAGCACGGCTGCACCGCATCGGCAGCGCTAGCATCAGTTAGCCTAGCACCACTTCGCTCCATTGAGAAAAAAAAAAGAAACAAACTACACCTTCTTCCCCTCCACGTTTGTGTCAGCCTACCTGGACATAGTTGCTCTCGCAGTACTCCGCGACTCTTTCCAAATTAGTGAAGCTGTCCAGCAGCGCGCTTCGTCCCGCTGGAATCTCCTCTTCCAGAAGCATTTGTAGCTCCGCCATTTTCACATCTTTAGCGGAGAGGTGCGCTCTCTGGCGCCCCCGTGGCCGCCCGCGGTACCGCAGGGCTCTCCCCACAGCCGGGCTTCCCAAAATTAATAACAGAGCGGCATCACAGCACACTCCCACCGCTGAGTGCTTCAGAGGTTATTTATTTCTCTTTCTTTCTTTCTTTCTTTTAAATTAGTTTTCAATTCAGAAATATTTAACTCAGCGAATAAAACATTTCATAACTATATATTAACTACTATACTAAATAAAAACCTGTAATACATTTCCTGGACTCATTTTTTATTCCTCTTTAAGGCTTTAGTTACAGTGAAGCCAGTCTGGAGTAGGAAGAAAATAGGATTTTGCTTCCCCTTCTGTAAAGCTCTCATAACATTTAATTTAAAGCTGCAACAATCACTCAATTAACTGAATAACTTTCAGGAGCTAAAACCGCCTCCTTCCCCCTGTAGAAAGCCGAGATGCTTTTACTATTTTCTGGTCTCTTATACACCAACCTGTTGATCCCATAAACAAAATAACAACTATTATTTATTAATTATACATTTCAGGCCCAATTTAATTTAAAATGTCTTGCACATGTGGGCTGGAAATACACACTGCTTAGCACTCGATCATCACAAGTTGGTGGATCTTCAGGGATATCAGTGTTTCCAACAGCAGATGAACTGGAGAGGCAACAAGACGACAACCCCCACAAAAGGTTTAGTAGGTTTAGTAGGTTGTAGCCACAGACTTTTTTTTTTCTTGAGTTCAGATTTTTCCTGGTAGCATGAGGCGATGTTTGCCCAACACAGTCTCGAGGATGTGGAGGAGATACCAGGATGGTAGAAAGGCTCATCAACCCAGAAGATGCTCATGCGCGTGTTTCTTTCCAAACTAGAGAAACAGAAACAGACTCCATGAGGGTGGCCCGAGGGCCCGACATCCTTTACAAGGTTCTGTGTTCAAAGCCCAGTGCTTTGCAGCTCGACTGGCTTTCACCAGAGACCACCAGAACCTAGCAGCTCCACCCCTGGTGTGTCGGCAGGTTCAGATGTGGAAAAGTTTGGAGATGCCTGCCTACAGCATCACGCAGCGTGATGGTTTGGAGAGACATCTTTGAAGGGTTATGAAGACTTGTTCTGTATTTCTTTAAAAAACAAGTCTTCACTTGTTTTGTTTCCAGCAGAGGCAAGAACAATAAAGAGAAAAATCAGTCAAGAGGTGTCAGGAGAAACCAATGGCCTGTCTGCTGTGGTACACGTGTGTTTTGAAATTGCAGATTTAAAAAATATCTGCAAATATAATCATGCTTGTCCTTAATTCATTTAGAAACCTAACCCCCCCCCCCCCCCCCCCCCCCCCCCCCCAGTTTTTGCAGCTTTTAACCCTTCATCACCCAAGCATCGTACTGCACCAACGATAATGGACTCAGACTCATTTAAAACGTGCCCAACACCAGGCTGGTGTCAAATAAAGTTTCTCAAAGGTCCGGGTTTAATCTAGAAACCCTTCACCTTTAAAAATCAGACCTTTTTGAGACATTATATGGTGTTAAACTTTAAGAACCTGAAGATAATCTGCATTAGGGAGATTTACTGGGGGGGGGGGGGGGATGACTAGATCCAGAGACTGGCATTCACCAGAGACCACCAGAACTGGGGGGACTAGCAACTAGCAACAGAGATAAAAGACCAGGAGTGACACAAGCTCAAAATCTTCATCCATTTTTTAATATACAGGATGTAAAAAAAAAGGAATGAAATGTAAATGCAGCTTGGTTCATTTTCACAGACACAAACAAGCCCCCTGACTCTGACTCTAACCAGCTGTTCTGAAAATACAGAAAGTTTTAGCAGCGCAAGTCATTTTTCTCGACGTCACAGAGCTTTAGTCATCGAGCCTCCCTCCCTGAAGAGACAGGAAGCGTTCGACAAACTAAACCTGTGAGCGGAAAAAGCTAATGTCATGCTTAAGGCCTCAGTGGTGGTACAAAGTGGGTGAAACAGCCTTTAAAATCCTACAAATTAAGAGTGTCAGTCCAAACTACTGGCATCATGATGGGAAACTACGATGACATCTAACAGGGAATACTCTGCTGGTAATTTCATTCAGTGATGTTAAATGTGTTGCTCTTTGCTCTTCATCGTTTTCTCTAAATCTTTGTTTTAGCTGCTTCTTCTGCTGACGGTGATCCAGGTTTCGTCCTTCGGTGTGGATACCAGCTCAGATCGGATCTCGGCCACTTGCCCCTTCAGTCGGTGGAGCTTCAGCTGCCGCACCAACGTGCTGAGGACGACCGTAGCCACAGTGTAGGCAAACCTAACGGAGACCAAATAATGACTGATGCAGGACATCCAGGTGTAGAAGAGCTTCAAATAGTTATCAAAACTTCCCAAAGTTGGTCTAATAAAGTCTGCGCTCACTTAGCAGTCTGAGTGACAGAGTGTGGATAATTTCCTCTTACCTGAGCTCTGGACACGTCTGATTCCCTGAGAATCCGAGCAGACAGAAGCTCTTCCTGGCCGATTCTTCCTCGAATCGATCTGGGTCAAACCTGAGGGAGGATTGAAGTATTCACCAAGCCAGTAAACAGACATATTACAACTTTAACTTGGAAGAAAAAAAACCCCTCACTGTGAAGCTGTCACATTATTTTAACTACAGTTTATTTGATGGCTGCAGGTTTATGTTACCTGGTGAAGGCAGATGAATGCCCGGTGATAACTGTGACATGCTCATATAGACTTAACAGGAAACACCTGATAATCCAGCGAGCTCTACACGGTAATGCTAGCAGGTTTTATTTCCACCCACCGGTTAGAATTAACTTCAAAACAACCCCCCCACAAATAACAGCTAAGGCTGATGACAAAATGCCATTAGTTTTGAAGTTACTTATGAAATAGAGGGCAAATTAAATAGATGTTTTGATGATCAACTAAATTATTTGAGCTCTTCCTGTAAAATTTTGTCCTAATCCATTAACTAAATGTTGACCCCTACAACAAAAATTTCAAGCTCACCAAATCCATATTTGAGCCTCTGGGAAGTCTGCCTCAGTAATGTTGAGGTCCAGACTCTGGGGAGGCCAGTCCATGACTGATAGTGTTCTACTGTGTGTTTTTCTATCCAGCTATGATTTTACTGCATTGGCAGTGTGTTTGGGATCATTGTTAAGCTGAAAAATGAAACCGCTGCCAATCAGACGCTTTCCAGATGGTATTGCATGGTGGATCAAAATCTGACTGCACTTTTCTTTGTTTATAATCGTTACTTTTAACAAGATCGGATATGTTGTCACTGATTTTCAGTCCAGTTCTTGTGTAATTTTCATACCTCAAACTTTTCTCCCTGATTCCCTTCAGTAAGAATGGCTTCTTCACAGCAATCCTTCCACTGAGACCATTTCTGATGAGACTTCCATGAACAGTGACAGATAAGCTGAAGGTTAAGATGCATCTCTTAGCATGCATCTTTTTGTCCTGAACTTGTTCAGTTCCCTCAACATTTTTAAGGACATGCTGCACAACACGCTGAGATGTGTCAACCTTTCAGCTAATAGCTCTGGAAAAATGCTATTTTATTTCTGTTAAAGACAAAGATCAGATTTAAAATCTTTTCCAAGTTCTCTGTTATGTGTAGACACGACACTGGTTCATAGTTGAGTTAGGTGCCTTTTTAAGGTTTTAATAATTCATTTGTTAAGGTTGCTTAACACACACACACACACACACACACACACACACACACACTGACAGAGCATCGCCTCTGTCAGTGCGCCCCAGGGTGGCTGTGACTACAACGTAGCTTGCCATCACCAGTGTGTGAATGTGTGTGTGAATGGGTGGATGACTGGATGTGTAAAGCGCTTTGGGGTCCTTAGGGACTAGTAAAGCGCTATACAAATACAGGCCATTTAGCATTTACCATTTACAAAATACATTCCACTGAAGATGGTCAGGTACAAGGACTGGACTGAAAATGAGTGTAAAAGCAGACAGTGTCCAAAGAAAGATTTGAAACACTTTAAGAAAGCCTGGAGAACTACTGCTTAAGAGCACTTAAAAAAAGATTACAAGTAAGACTGGCTGCTTGGAAACAAGATATAAAGAAATGAGGGACTTTTGCACAGCATGGTACCTCTTAGTCTAGTAAGAGATACCATGCTAGTCCCAGAATATAAATAAAGTACTAGGAATGAGCGTTACAGATCCTGTTTTATAGAGTGATAATTTAGTGACCCAGTACAGTTTTCTTTCTTTGTATTGCAGATTTTGAATGAGTGGGGTTTGAACTAGCAGCCATTTTTAAACTGGCTGAAGAACATGTCAAAGCCAAAATGTCAAACCTGTAAGGGCTGCTCCAGGTTTCCTCATCTTGCAGAACCACTCCTAAGGCGTAAATCACCAACGTCTGAAAGTAACAACAACAATGTGTCACAGTGTTTACGTGTAACAAAACTGCTGTATTTTAACCTCAGCTGGAAAAACTGAGGGAATAACAGACTTTAATAGGGAAGGAAGAAAAATTTAACAAAACAGGAATATCACTCGCTTGACTTTAAATAAACATTCAAAAGTTGCATCTAAAAAAAAAATAATAATAAAATAAAATCCTCGGTTTATGTTTCTTACGCTATTTAATGTTTCTATCTCTTCTTGTTTACCATTAACACAGCAAACACTGTGTTTCTGCAGCTGAAATAATCTGGCTGAGAGCCGCAGACGGTGGGAAACCGGATACCTCTTTGGGGATGACGTGCTGATCGACTTTGCCCTCCACTTCCTGAAGCCGAGCCGCGACGGGGGTGAGCTTGGCAGTCCTCACCGTCTCGTTCAGGACCTGTTGGCAGTATCTACGCGAGGACGGAAATGCGATTGCATCAACATTATTGACTGCACCGCATGTGAAGGACGACTCAAGAACGCCTAAATTCGGAAAAGTCGAAAAGTCTTACCTGAGCTGAGGAATCTTGTCGAGGGAAACCGGATCAGAACCCAATACGTCCTCCAGCTCCTGGTGCAACTTGTCCTGCACTTCCTCTGAATTGGACAGGAAGTAAAGAGCCCAGATACACACTGCCAAAACACCACAGAGTTTAATCTTAGAGTCAGAATAAAACAACATTTTGATAGATAAATAAAAGTTAGCTTTTGTTTGCTTTTAGGGCTAAAACAGTTCATTAAATTATTGTTAAGTTCTTATTAGACAACTCTGGGAAACTGTGCTTATAAAAATTGTGTCTGGGAGGCTTCACATCCTCTGATTCAGGCCACTTACAGTTCGCAGCGATGACACATCCAGCCAAAGTGAACACCATGCAGTCCTCCATGATCTGAAACAAACAATCCAGATTTCAGCGCTTTTTTCTTACCTCTGTGAAAGCGCTGAGGATGTAAAGCAGAAGCTCATCAGCATTCACCTGTCGCTCTGTGAAGTTGGACTGCAGCAGAGCGTCCACAAACACCGTCTGCTTCCTCTGGGCTTTCCTGTCCTTTGCCACTGACAGCAGCATGGACTCCATCTCTGACAGAGCTGTCCACAGAGGAGGAAAAAACAAGATAAGAGCCGTGGCGACTCCTGAATAGTCCGACCACATTCAAGGGCTCAAAATCTGACATCCTACCCCGGGACGGTTCACAGATTTTGTCCCACAGCTGCTGGACAGGCCCATAAAAAACATCTGGATCATCAAAACCTGGAATGTGAGCTTCCCCTGTCTGCACTAATAGGGTAAAGGGTAAATTATTCTCACACCTGGAGAGCCTCTTTTTGAGAACTGGGTGTCAGAGTTACCTATTTCCCATTTTTCTAGCAAAAATATTAATCAAGACTGTACATGTGACATGAACAAGTGCCAGACACTCTCTGTGGGGTTACACGTTAAATGCAGTCTTTTCAGCCCTTTCAGACAGCACCCAAAATAGCATCTGTCCTTGGCAGGTAAATCCCTATCGATCCTATCCAAACAAAGCCCGTCTGCTGATTAAGGTGGTAACCGTGAATGTACTCGGTCTGTCTGTCAAGAGGCTTAACACAGAGATAACATCGGAGCCTCTGCAGACTTTCCATTTGGCTTCACCACACAAAGCCAGACACCGCTCCCACACGTTGACACGCCTCCTTTGCTCACCCTTCTCATAGTGCGCTTTCCTGCTGGAGCTCTTCTCCAGGGAGCCGTCCAGGTAGCCCTTTCCAATTTCTGACCAGATCTGGAGGCGTGAGTCAGAAGAGCAAAAAATAAAAAATTAATAAAAATCAATGATCAGTTACAGAGACTTAAACTCCCTGCAGAACTTTAGCATGGTGCATTTTTGATTAGCATCCCAATAAAGTAAAGTTTTGTGTCCCCCAGCGGTGAACGTAGCAGACAAAGTCAGACCTCATGCTTCATTTAATGGCCTCTGAAATGTTCTAGCATAATGTTCTGGTCTAAGTACTAAGAGCAAGAAAAGGTTCTCTCAAAGTAAACTCTATCAGAGGAAACTGACCGTACCAGAGGCCAAAAGCTTACGGCATAGAAGTTTGTGCTAAAATTTCTCACCGCATCGTGGTTCTTGCGGAAGGCAAGGACCTCAGTGTCGTCGCAGAACCGCTCGCCCAGAGCCAGCTGGGTGACCGTCTTCATGGCCAGGCCCAGCAGGTGGGCACACAGAGGCGTGTGCTGACCCTCTGGGAATGACTTCCATTTTTTCACCAGCTCATCCACCAGCTAAGAAACAAGATATCAGTTAGCAGGAAGTGTGAGGAAGTTTTTGGTTCTTTTCTTATTTATTTTAGAAAAATTATTTCTTGGCTGTGGAAACCTTGAGCACGAGTGGGAAGTTGTTCTTCAGCGTGCTGTTGATGGCACTTTCGTACACTTTTTTTCTCATGACGGACTCGCTGGCCCCACCTCCCATCCCGGACTTGTAGCCCAGCAGTGACTTCAGCATCGTTTCAAAGGAGTCGGCTAAAAAGGAAGCAGGAAACAGCAGATTTATGCATGAGGATGTTCTTCTTTTCAATTAGATATTTTTCCCAACAAATTCCTGAGTGTAAGTAAAGCTGCTGATCCAAACTGGTTTGCTTACTGGTGTGGTTGGGGTTGATGTGTTGCTGAAGCTCGCTCACGGAGCCCAAGCTGACCACGGGCCGACCGCCAAACCAGAACGAGGCCACGGAGCCGTACTCATCATGCAGGCTGACAAGAAACTCATGCAGACTGCCTCTGTCGATGATATCCTGCAGGTTTCCATCCCTGGAGAACAGAAAATAGAACATTGATCTGCTTATAACATCTGCTTATATTTACTGACAAAAGCTATTAGGATGACAGGACCCTTAAGGAGCTACTTATTATGCACAAGGTACTATATTTTACAAAATGCTGTTATTGAATAAGAATTAACAGAAGCAGAAAAAATAAAGGTAAAGATGAAAACTTACTTCTCATCTGTGGGGTTGAGACCTGGGATACCAGAGGCCCTTCTGGATGACTGAAAATATGATTAGAAATGAGATTTTGTTGTTGAACACAAATACAAGTCATTAAACATGAGTGGTTTTGCTCACAGTGGTGTCCACATATCTACTAAGTCTTTACATAATTTAAAATAATGTCTATGCCTGTCGGAAAGCGGGTCCCATTCAGAACCTCTTTGAAAAATGCGCGAATTTAACAATTTCTTATTGAATGGCATGCGCATATGGAACATGATATAGTTTAGGGATGTGAAGTAAATTAGTTGGAGTTTAGAAATAAATCGGCTTGTAACACAAACACATAAAGGAAACTGATAAAAAACGAAAAAATGTTTTATCTCGTTTTCGCTCATTCCGTCTTCTTGAAGTTGGATTTTACTGGACTAGGTCAATGAGTATTGTATTAAATGGGAGCCGAAATGTGCAAAATACACTCCTTATTTAATTCATTTCTTAAATAGTTCAGAATAATGTGCTCCAACTCGTGAACAAGAACTAAAACATTTAAAAGTGCTTTTTGGTTAGGACACTGGGATGAGTGCAATAGCCCGCTAATGTAGCAAGCTAACGCCAAACTTGCAGGAACTTACCGGGTACAAATAAAGGACAGCGCCCACCAGGATGATGACAAACGTAACAGCAAAGATGGCAAAGTCCAGCATGATTGCTCGCTGTTATCTAAAAGTTTCTGCTAACTTTTATTCATGTATATTTGAATGATTCCACAAAAACCCTCAAGATATATCACTACCACGTCAACATCAACTGCTCGGTTATCTGTGTTCGATTATACAGCCTGGATCGCAGGCAGAGCAAACCAATGGATCTTAGGAAAAAACATGACACCAAGGAGACACAAAACACGGGCAAAGACAGACAAAACGGCGACAAAGGGACACAAAACAAGATCAAAGAAACAGAAATGTTGACAAGTGAAACAAAAGTGACACAAAATGGTCACAAATACATAAAATGACACAAAACAACTCAAAGGGACACAAAAAGACCATAAAGTAATTTTATAATGTTGTAAAAAGACACACACACACAAAAATCACACTGAGCAAAGGCATAAGAAACAACAACAAAGACTAAAAATAAAATCACACAAAGAGATACAACATGAGTAAATATATACTCAAAAACACAAAAATGAGAAATAAGCACATAAACAGGAGCAAGGACATAAAACAACTATAAAAAGAAGAAGGAACAAGACCAGAGACACTAAATAACCAGAAAGACATAAGATGAGCAAGAAGAGACACAAATGACACCAAAGGGACAAAAAACGACTACAAAAGGGACCCATTATGAGATGGAAAAATGACTAAAAAGGGCACAAAACACCAAAGTGACAGCAAAGAGATGCGAAAAATGCACAAAGACATAAAAACAACACACTAAGCGGCCACAAAATATCCACAGAGACATGAAATGAGACATAAAATTACAAGAAAACAGAGACAAAACAAGACCAAAGCGATACAAATGACAGAAAGGTGATATAAAGCAACTAAACAGGGACTACAGTGACACCGGAGACACAAAATGACTACAGAGGGACACAAAAAAGACCAAAGTTTACAATAAGAAGACCCAACATGACGCCAAAGACACACAGGAAAAAGACCAGGCACCACATGTCCACAGACATAAACTAATAACCTAAAATTGGACAGAAAATCACTCAGAATACGTTTTTTTGAGCGAACGCTTTGTATTCTGCTCAAATTAAAACTGATACATTGACACTTCAGCTCAGATGTCACGTGTAAAATCCGCGGTCAGCGTTACATTTAGCTGTCTTTCAGTTCCATCACAGCTGCTCTTCAGCTTCTCTAGAAGTCTTTTAGGATCTCAGATGACTTTTGTCTTTTTGCTTTGACTCATCTCTGTGTTTATACCTCAGCTATGCCATCCTTTGGTTTATGCACTTCAACTGGCCTGAATTTCCACTTCCAGGTTAATTTCATTAGCTTTCAGTGCAGCGCAGTAACACCATTAACTACTCCTTGGCATGATAATTACTTTTACTTTTGATACGTTACAATGCTTTTGCAGTTAGACCATTTAAATCACTTTCTTCATAGCTCATTCAGTGTACTTCAGTAGCCTGGGCAAGCAGAAAAACAGTGTAGTGAATGCAGTGAATGCTTTCTTTCATGGGTTTCATGTAGAGAAACAACTGTAAACAAAAGAGATAAAAAACTATTGTTGGGTTCTTTAAATCTCTGTATTTAAAAAGAAATGAACATATTTCAAACGTATAAAAATAACTTAAACAACATTCACGATAAAATGCAAAAATATGTGCAAAATGACAACAAAGCTGTACAGTAAGTTCTTAATTTTCTCAGGCAGTCATTTCTGATTTGTCCTCTGGCTTTGGAGGCTCAATCTCCATGGCCATTAGGTAACCTGGGGAGGAAGGATAAGAAAACAAAAATAAATGTTTTAAGTTGGATTTTCCTTTTTTAAGCAGAAATGCTCATCCCACACTGCTCTCTCTCACCCTCCGTGTAGTCTGTCTCAGGTCTGATGGCAATTAAAATCCAGGCCAGGCCCACCAGCAGGGCCACCACCAGGTTGACAGTCACCCATGGGTGGAGAATCTGGTGCTCCAACCTTGTAGGCCTAAAGCAGAAACAGGTCAGCCTCAGTATCAAAACCAGACTTTTTAATGATATCGGAATATCAGATTATTCCAGCAAGCTCACAGTAGTGCCGTGTTGTTGGAATAGAGGTTGATCCGATCGCTGGTCATTTGCTGGCTCAGAGAGAGGACGAGCGCTGAGAAATACACTGTGTGCAAAAAGCAAGGCGTGTCAACTGAATCCCAAACAGAGCCCACGATGATGTGTTTCTGAAGCACAGACAGAGAAGGAAGGAGGACTCACAGAACGAGGCGAGAGCCGCCGGATCCAGCGTGATGAACTCCCGCAGAGCCACGGGGCCTTTGGCCAGGTTCACCCTGCGGAGAGTTTCATTTGTAGAAAACACAACAGCTAATTCATAGCGTAAATGGATGCAGTATTCATTCACTTCACACTTTTAATTACAAGATTTATGAAGTGAGATCCCTGTCCCACCCCAGCTCTATAGTCCCTCACCTGAGCTCAAAGTTTCAACACGTTCTTTTTATCTGGGTACAGTTTGAACTGCGCCACCACTTTTCTAATGTTGCAGATTTATTAAAGACACCTGGGGCCCGTTCTTCGTACCTCGCTTACTACATCCAAGATCAAATGACACATCCAAGATCAAATCATCGCGCCAACTTTGAGCTCGCTAATCCGGTTCTCCGAACACACCTGTTGTTGACGATTAGTATAGCTGGATGAAGTAATCTGAGATCACTGGGTGGCTTAAAAGGGGCTACGCTTCGATAGTAGAAACATTGATCGGCAACCCTGTGATTGGTCGGCGAAGATGTCGAAGGAGCGCGCTCAGTATTTCACGGCAGCAGAGCAAGAACTCTTGATTGAGGGATTTCAGGAGTTTCAGAGTTTAATTAAAACGCAGGGGAACACTGCAAAGGCTGCAAAAGCAAGGAGAGAGGGCTGGCAGAAAGTTGCTGACAAATTAAACTCGTAAGTAATTTATTATATTATATTACATTATATCCTCTTTCACATTAGAGCCACAACAGGACCCACTAGAACATGGGAACAAGTAAAAGTGAAATATAAGAATATTCTACAGAATGGTAATATTTATCACGTATATTGCTTTTAGTCTCTTGAAAAGAGACCCTGAAATAATCTGTTTGTTTGTAAATAATACCCTCACGGGAAAATCGGTATCTCTCTATGAGCACACTGTCGCGCTGAGCTAAAGGATCCTGTCTATCCCGCAATATACGCTGAATTCTGAAAACTCTCCTTATCAATCTTGCACCTTCCGCAATGGGTTGCTCGCGTACAAACGGACAGGACATGGCTGCGACAGACTTCCCAAATCCACCTTCGCTTTTATAGCCGTGGTCTCTCATCTTGATTACACGAAGTAATTTACTATTACTACTCTAAAATATGAATTACATCTGAAATAATCAAATACATGGAATAGAATGATTAATAGTACATTTCCTTTTTTTAGGAAATGACCTGTATGTATCTGTATGACATCAATAAAAGAATCAAATACTGCATTATCTTTAGTTACATTGATAATATTTATTTATGGAAAAACAGTGGAGAAATATCGCTGTTGCTTTCATATAACTGCAGCGGACATACCTGAGTGGCCGCGATCTAATCCTGTTTACATGAAGTAAGCCTGCTCCCGAGCAGGTTTACGCTTACGGATCTGTTGCTATGACAGCAAGTCCCAGATGAGCTTCGGAGAACCGAACGATCCAAGATCACGCGAAATCGTCAACATTCAAATCCGGCTAACTTACTTAGCGAGGTACGAAGAACGGGCCCCTGCTCCTATCAAAGGTTTTGTTTGTAAATAAGAAAGTTTTATTCGCAAAATAAACAAATAACACTTTTTGTTTGCAAATACAAAAGTATTTATAATACAATAAACCTGTTTTTTGTTTGCAACTGTTAAATCCAAAATGTTTTGTTTACAAATATATGTTTTTAAAAAACACTTTTTGTTTGTAAATAGCAACATTTTGATCGAAAATACCACATTTGTCAGCAAATATAAAAATTCTAAAATTTTGCTGTCAATCACATTTTTTGTTTGCAAATATTAAAAAAATGAAACATTTTTGTGCACAAATATCAAACTTTTTTTTATGAATATTAACATTCTGGAAAATATACAAACACCAATTTTTTGGTTTGCAAATATCAAAAATAAAAAAATTGTTTTGCAAGCTCATATCTTGTTTCTTGTAAATATAAATGTATAACAAGTTTTACTCACAAACACCAAAGTTTTGCTTGCAAATACCTTGTCTGCGTGTGTTCTCTTTGTGTCCATTTTGCTCCCACAGTAGGGTTTGGCTATTTGGTGATTCTAATTTGCCAGAAGGTGTGATGTGTTTTTGTTTGCAACGTGGCGAACCATGATGGATTTCCAATGTGCAGCTTTACCTGTCGAAGGCTGCCACTGTGCTGATGGCCAGCAGCATGTAGAGCAGAGACTGGGAGGGATACGCCACGCTTTGGTACTGCTCCAGCAGGTTGGACAGGGCGGTGAGGTGCTGCCCGGCTAGCATGTACACCATCACCACGTTCCACACGGCGTAGCCCGCCAGGAAGCCCTGACAGTATAGACCGAACACCCTGGAGCATGAACAGAGGAGAGGAGGAACATTGGGACGGGAGGACAGACTAGGGGTTTTTAAAGTCGTACAGGAGACACTTTGCTGTTACCTGAAGCCTCCATGCACTCTGATGGAAACGTCTCTGGTGGTCCACAGCGGCTGCATGTGCTGGAAGTCTGCCATGTTGTCCATCGGGTCGCTGGTCTTCCTCCATTCAGAGCGTTCAGCAGCCTGGAAACGCTCTGCATGCAAACACATAAAAAAGTTAAACAAACAGCATCATCATCAATATCGTCTTCTTCTTCTTCTTCTGTCACTCACTGTTTCTCTCCACAAACACCTTCCCGACCGGCTGGCTCTGACCCTGTGGGGCGGCGAACAGGGAATGCTGGGGCAATGGAGGAGGGGTGTCGGCGATGATGTCATCCTCCGGTACATCCAGCTCATCGGGAAGCTGCGTCTCAACAACTTTGGACCTCCTGAAGAGTGTATGGCAAGTTAAAAAATTTATTTTTTTAAACTAAAAAGCCAGACTATTCTCACGTCACAACATTAAAGATAATAACTTGCGAATATCAAGGCCCAGCATAAGTTTAAATTTGTTTTCTTTCAATGATGGTTTAAATCAGCTCAGTTATTAATTTATTGTGAACACTTGTGTGTTTCAGAGTCAATAAAGGGGAATAAACAAGAACAGCAACATTATAAAAATCAACTGTCAGCCAAATGATTTCTTTAAATGTGGATTTCAAGCCAGAATTTCACAATTAGTGCACCTGTATTAAAATAATAAATTCTTACTTTTTCTTTCGGGGTTTCCTGACCACTTCTTCATCTGTGGTCTGGTCCACGGTGTCTCCGTTCACCAGATCGGTGTGGTCGTCCTCAAGACCTGAAATCCAGGATTGTCACATACACAACGTTAAAGCATTCACAACATGGGCAAAGTTTCAGTTTCAGCCAAAAGTTCAGTCCTCAGATTGCTCTAAATGCTCACACTCAGACACTTTTTTCTAAATTTGTCTCTTTAATCTGTCATAGAGTCGCAGAAGCTCCACCCACCTGCTGTTTGTGAGAGGCAGACAATTATAAGAAAGCTGGTTTGAAGTGGGAAGAGCAAAAGTAGCATGTTTCAGGCAGATGATGAACTGAGGGGGCTGATGCAAGATTCACAATAAGATCCATAAGGATTACTTTGAGCTGTGAATCATGCAAAGCCACTCCAGCAGAGTCTATAGTTAAAAATATGGAGCTAGCTAAAGTTATTATTAAACAGTCTTTCTCCCCTCACCCCCAACTGGTGGCAGCACACGGTTGCTGGAGATTTGTTCCTGTTAAAAGGAAGTTTTTCCTTCCACTGTCGCTTGCTCTTAGGGCGTCGTCTGATTGTTGGTGGTTTCTCTGTATTATTATAGGGTCCTTACCTTGCAATATAAAGCAGCTACAACTGGCAGAGACAGAATTCTTGAATTCACCTATAGTGGCAGTTTTCTTCTTCTTCCTCCTCCTCTGTGGCGGGGCCTCGACTGTGGCTTCAAGGGTCAGATGATCCCCGATTCCAGAAGCCCTGCGGCTGCCCATGCCTCCCATCTCCATCCCCTGATCTGAAGGCGGCACAAGAAGCTACAGTTTTATTTTAAACAGTGGGTGGAGGCAAATGAGGAAATTTTTATACACAAATTTTAGGACAAATTTGAAAAATCTACTCTCCTTCTTTGTGGTTTTATGTTGTTATCCTTTACTTAAAATTATTCTCCAGAGTTATGGAAGATTTTTAATGGTAACAATTTGTTTTTTAGGACCTTAATGAACATAAATGCTGTTATATATGTGCAGGCTTTCATGAACAAGCCATATATAACGAGTTTTACACTGCTGAACAGTTCAATACATAATGCAAAGCTTTCTTTGGGCTCATGATGGCAAATTGAAGATAATTTGGATGACAATGATAAATATGCTCAAGGTGTGAGTGGTGAAGATACAGTGAGGTGCATGAAAAGGTTATATTAAAGAAGCCCTTCAAATCTGTAAATTCATGTTCGTGAAGCATCAAATATGACAATACGAAGGTGTTTCTTACCGTCTGTATCGTCCACCCCATTTGTCTCCTTTTTCGCTCTCTTCTTCTTGTGCTTTGGTGCTGGAACATCTTCTGTGCACATGAAGGGATAAATAAATAAAGCTAAGTCACATAAAAAATGAGTTTGTGAAGAAATGCAACTCATTTATTAGAAATATTTTTACCCACCTGTGTCTTGACTTCACATGTGCACAGATCGCAAAAACAAAGAAAAGAGAGAAGAAAAGTTTAGCTTTGCTGTTTAAAGTGGACCTCGTTTGTTCATTTACTGCTTCAGTTTTTTATTCTTGGACTCTACTAGAGTCACTTTGCATGAATCAGAGTCCAAAATCATCCTCATTTATCTTATCCTGGGCTTTGGTGCAGCCCTTCATCCCCTGTCTAAAAGCAGCTGTTTTAGCTCCTCCCCACCAGAACTATATTAGAATTGACAGGTGTGTGAGGCTTTTGAGTCTGGGATGACCATATGACTGACAGCCCCTTTCTCTGATGTCAGACAGAGCCAAGTAGAAAAAATGAAGATACAGAGCAGTCTGAAGTCTGGCTGACTTATTGTGACCTCTAATTCAGTAGGTATTATTATTATTATTTAATTTTTATTTTGTTACATGCTTCTTTAATATGATGGCAATTCATTGCTGCCTCATCAGTGTTGAAAGTTGATCAGAGTTCAGGTCTTGTGCTTTTCCACTCACTGTTTAAGGACTGACTACATATATATATATATATATATATATATATATATATATATATATATATATATATATATATATATATATATATATATATATATATATATTCAATCGGATTGGAAAGTTTCCTGGCCATTGTTCCTCTTATTCACTTATCTCCAAATTACTTAGCTGCTACTTTTGCCTTGTGACGTCGTGCGGGAAAACACAAAGACTGTCACCGGGATGCTCCTAGATCATTGAGACACACACACACACACACACACACACACACACACACACACACACCCCTCTTGCATCTGCATGGCAAAAAAGCTTCATAGGTCCCCTTGAGCATTACACCACAGCAGCTGCTTGAAATGAAGATGTTAACTCACCTCGACATCGTGGGAAGAGATCGTTGACCTCTCTGGAGAGACACAGTGAAACACAGAAGTCAGATTTCTCCCTTTGTTCACTCATAAAAAACCCATCTAAAGAACATTTTTATTCCTTCTTTTATAGATTCGTGTTGAAGTTTAACACATTAAATGCAGTTTTTCCATTCCCAAATCAGTCACACCAAAAAAGAAACCTATGTAAAAATAATTGGGATAATAAGACCTACAGTTATATTTTCTGAATTTCTGTCCATACCAACAGAACAACACAAGTTATGCACACATTCTAGTAAATCTAGAAACAAAACTAAACACTTTTTATGACCTTTTTATTTGAAATCCTGCAAGAACAAAACCCTACAACTAACCCTTGAGTATACACCGCTACCAGACACACCAGAGTCTGAGAAAATCTGACTGGAAAGCTTTTTGGTGCTATCAAACACATCTTAAACATAACTATCACTCCTTTAGTAACAAGAACACAAGAACCAAAGAAACTTAATTTAGAAATTTAGACACAAACTGCCTGAAAGTGATATGGCTGCTCTTATAAAACAGGATAAGCCCATTATAAGAGATAATCTAAGCCACCAGCACTTGCATAACCAATGAAAAAGTTAAGATTTTAACATAAAAAGTTCAAGAACTTTCAGTTATAACCCAGAGTCGGATTAAACAACCGAAGCAAGCATCTTACCGGCGTCTTTCTGGCCATTTCTCCCCCAAGAAACCAGCGAGACAGGAGTTAAGTGACACATGACATCCTGACTGTTTTATCCTCGGCTAAATCTGTGTTAGTACATCTGCCAGGACTGAGGATTACTCCGAGCACAGGTCAAGCCCCTTTTTCAGCGTCTTGGAGCGGCAGTGTGTATTTATGAGTGTGTCGGTGAGTTAAAACATCCAGGAAGTACTTCATCTGATGTAAACCGAGAAGGAAATCACCAAGATTTTTCAGAAATAAAAACCAAATCACTTAAAAACAGGCTTTAAATTCACCAAGTCTGATTGTTCAAGTCTGTGTGAGAAGTTTATCAGATCTCTGGGTGCTTTTACTCGACTTTCTCCTGTTTCACTGAATAAGCTGTTGCTTAAGAGCACAAAAGAAAAAAAATGAGTGGTGGCGCAACACTTTTGCACAGGACTGTATGTCTCTAATGTCTTAATGATTTTAGTACATTTTGCGAGGTGCTACAGAAATAAAACTTATTATTATTAAAGGAAATGTAAAACCCAGTGTGGATCACTTTAATATTTCTCTAATAAGCTACTAATTCAATATTTTCTCTATCAATAACTTTTTTTCTCATAATTTAAGACCGAAAACGTCTGGATAAATAAATGTGTGAATAACATAAAGTAAATAAAATGAATAAAAACCAGCCACCACGTGACAAATCAACAGGTTCTTGTTGATTTTTATTAAACGTTATTACAGAGGAGCTACAGAGCTGTTAGCTCAGATGAGGTTTGATTTACTCACCTGTGGGAGAGGCGGCAGCTCCCTCACCCTCCGCGTCTACACAAAAAACAGGCAGGTTACAGACACCGTCTGCTCTTCATTATCATCGTTTAAGCTCTTATTAGAGCTCAGAGAGAGATTACACAAAGACAGCCTTTAAAGTGAACCAAAAAACGAGCTTTCTGCCCCCCATAGGTACAGTTAGGAGCAAATCACGCCATCCATTTAAATATGACCTTTATGTTGAGCATTAATGTATTATGTGTGCATATCTCTCACCGTTGCGCCTCCTGTATCCATAACCCGTTTAATATTATGCAGCTGGTAACTTTGTTTTATTCGCTTCAGTCGTTTAAAGCGAATAAATCGCTGTTTTTGTTGATTTTTCTTTTCCTTTTTTGCTTTGTTTACGCTCACTGAGCGGCGGGGTTGTGGCCCGGATGTATTTAGGAATAGTGTGACGCATTTCCGGTAGCTTAACGTTTAGCAAAAATAAAATGAAAAAAATGTACTAAAATTGAAGCTTCCAGGTATTAATAATGTTTTGAAGACCACTTTGCCCCCCCCCCCTTTTAAATGTGTGTGTGTGTGATTATTTGTTTTAACCATGGCTGCTAATCTTATTTATTTTCTTGTTGGCTGGGAAATTACACGTTTTCTGCAATTTTAACAACTTTGTTTTGTTTTTTGAAGATATATGATATGCAAACAAATGCATAAATTACTATAAGAAGGTTGTTGCAAACTTTTTTTTTCTTTTTTTTCTTTCAAGGATTAGCAAACATCAGTGCTTTGGGTGTACAGTAACATACCTTTAAAAATACAAATCTTTTTTGTTTTTGTTTATTTACGTTGATTGTTCATACCCACCATTTGACATGAGAATGTCTCATTTTAGGCTGGAATGGATCAAGAAATCATTTATGGCCAAAGGGGACAAACATGCTTTAGATATACATTTCTTTTATTGGAGGGCAGGAAAAGAGGCAGTTTTGTTTGAATTTAAGTCCTGCAGGTGTCTTTAGTTGAAGAGGTGCTAAATGTGTTCCTGCTGACTGAAAAAATAAAAAACAAAACTGTGACAAACGGACACAAATTCAGGAATTTCTTTGAGCTTGGATCCAGCTTCATTTCATCTTTGGGGATTTGAAGCGACTTAAAGTCCAGCTCACATGCGACACACACACACACACACACACACATGTCTGGTTTGCTATCCTCGTGGGGACATCCCATTGACATAATGCTTTCCCTAGCCCCTTACCCTAACCCTAACCATTAAAAATGAATGCCTAACCCTAACCCTTACCCTAAACCTAACCATAACCTAATTGTAACCCTGACAGTAAAACCGCATTTTGAGTGTGAAAATTGCTTTCAACCCCGAGGGGACCTGGATTTTGGTCCCCACGGTGCAGAAAGTCCCCACCAGGATAGTAAAAGTCAGATTTTGGTCCCCACCAGGATAGTACGAACCCGTACACACACACACACACACACACACACACACACACACACACACACACACACACACACACAAGTATATTTAGAAAAGCAATCACTGAATTTACATGTCACGATTTCATTTTTTTAAACTGTACAGTAAAAAAAAAAAAAAAAAAAAAATCACTGCTTTGACCCGACGTCCTCTCCTCTACTTTGCTCCTAGGACTCAGACGTGGGTCGAATCCAGCTGGCAGGGACCCACTGTGGCTCGTCCTGCGCCTTCATCACTGCTGTCAGCAGCTCGACGCAGGAGTCTTGCAGCTCATCGTTGACAATCACATGATCAAAGAACTGCCAGTAGTTTGACTCGATCTTCCGTGCTGCTTCCTCCATCTCCTGGAAGTCTTCATCCTGATGAAGTAAAAAAAAAAAGATAAGACTACTTCTACTGTATGAGTAGGAGGTCTCATAGGCCGATATAGATTTTGCCTATTCTAATTAAAACAGAAGAAGTCAAGTTGGGGGTAAAGAAAAAGTTCCTATAAAATTTGAGACCTCCCAATTCAAATCCCTTCCCTTGTGTGTGTTTGGGGTGTACCAATATCTTTGTAATGCTCTATTGGATGATAGCACTCACATATAAATGTAAATAATTATCTTATTAGGAAAAAGAAACATTTTTTCTCCAAATTAAGAGTGGACGTTTTAACCAGACAACTAAGCCCAGCGCCATACTTTGAATGGCCGGTTGACGTAGTAGTTGGTGGTGATGTACGAGTCCTGTCTCGTCTCCCTGAGGCGCTCCAGAGTTGGAGGCTTAACATAGATGACGAAGGCCCTCAGTTCGTGTGTCCTCACTGCCTGGAGGGCCTAAACCAGGATATACAAATTTACATGAAAACACTTTTATTTATCTATTGGCTCTCTTTACTGTGTCCGAGTTGGACTTGCGTTTGGCTCGATGTCAATGACGCAGATCTTGCCGCTGTTTAAAACCTCCTTTGCAGACTCGATGCTGGTGCCGTACATGTTCCCTTTGTGCTCGCCGTACTCCAGAAACCTGCCGGACAAAAAAGACACAGAGACAGTGGGGCTAAAATCTATCGATTGTGGCTAAGCTCTCATCAGTTCCACCTACATTCCACAACTTCAGTAAAGTTTTAATGTGTCACTTATGGATGTGCAGACAGCTGTACCTGTTGTGATAAACCATGTTCTCAAAGACTTCTCGGCTGATGAAGAAATATTCTCTGCCAGATTCCTCATATCCTCTGGGTGCTCTTGTAGTGTCTGGAGAAGGAAAAAGAAAAAACAACCATTTAATCTGATTATTACAGAATCTGACACAAAAACACAAAGAGCCCAGAAAGAAGAAAATGCCTAGTATCTCTCAGGTAACTCTGCTTTTTAATAGTTTTTTTGAATTCGATTAAAATTTTTCATGATGTCTGTGACTGAAAAGATGATTACATACACGGCACTGGTCCCTGGAAGATGTTTGGGTTCATCTCAACCAAACGCCTTCGAAGTTCATTCACACCTACACCAGACGGACCTGAAAAAGCACAAATTAACATGCACACATAGCTCACTTTGTTTGTATATACTTTCATTCAACTGCTTGTTATTGCATTAGGCATTTAGACATGATCCAGACGACCTGCTGAAGTTCAAAGTGAGCATCAGAATGAGGAAGAAAGATGATTTAAGTGACTTTGAATGAAGTATGGTTGTTGGTCTGATGATTTCAGAAATGGGTGATCTGCTTGGATTTTCTTTAAACATCAATTTGTAGAGTTTACAGGGGATAATCCAAAGAAGAGATAATATCCAGTTTGTCGCAGTTTTCTATGTGACTGCTTCAAGCTAATAGGAAGGCAACAGTAACTCAAATAACCACTTGTTACAACCAAGTTATGCAGAGTTTAGAAAAATGTTGCCTGGTCTGAAAACATGGATCCATCCTCCCCTTTTATCAGCAGTTCCAGCTTGTGGTGGTGGTGGTGGTGGTGTAATGGTATGGAGGACATTTTCTTGGCACACTTTGAGCTAGTAGTACTAACTGAGCATCATCATCATCATCTTATGGCTGTTTCCAGCAGGATAACACACCATTTCACACAAATCTCAAATCATCTCATACTGGTTATTTGAACAGCAGCAAATGTGTGGTGCTGTCATGTCAATATGGGCCAAAATCTCTGAGGAGTGTTTCCAGCACCTTGTTGAATTATGACAGCTCTGAAGATAAAAGAGCACCCACCCTGATACTATCAAGGTGTATCTAAAAGGCTTATGAGTGTAGATGTTTGGTAAACTAAAGGACTGAAAGGTTTTCTGTACCTAAGAGGGCAATGAGGCGGTGTACATCCTCCGGGTGGCGCTGGTAACGAACCACCTCCTCATATGGACTGTTGAGGGCACTGTAGCAGCTGCTGGGGCAACGGGTGTGGCAGGACGGCTGGGTGGTGCTGTGAGCCCGCCGCCGACACAGACGCATGCTGCGCCTAAAGCCCGCTGATGAAAAAGAACAGATGTCAGTAGATAAACCTCAAAAATGGATCCACAACACACACACACACACACACACACACACAGAAACAGAACTAAACTCTAAATATACCAACAAGTTTGAGTAACACTATAAGAGAAATAATCTGCTGCTCGAGAAGGCTTACCTAAATATATTCCTTCAATGTTGCTGCTAAAGTCATCCTCCTCTGGTTTGGATTAAAAAAAAAAAAAGCAGGACGTAACACGGTGAGGCATGTGGAAAAAAAGATTGGTAACAACAATAAAACAGATGTAAAAAATACAGATGTTTACACACAATGTAATTAAAAATAATTCTGCAAAACACAGTGAATAATGCAGAGCCACTACTCATGATTCAGACATCTTATCAGGATGCATCCTGGGTGCCTCCTACATGAGATGTTTCAGGAAAGGAATGGAGGCCCGGGACACACTGGGAAAATTACATCTCTGCGCCAGCTAGTCTTCTGTGTATTTCAATTATTTTTATTTTAGGGTCAAATTACCCCCAAATGGCTTTGTTAATAATTTTTTACTTGAAATTACTGAAAACTAAGCAATACCAGAGTCCAAGGATGCGTAGTAACCGTTAAAGTAATAACGTGGGCACTTTAAGTTGTAAATTTGCTATATATACTTTTTTTCCCCTTTACATTAGATTTATTAGTTGTAAGTTGTTCCTGGGTAGTCCAGATGATAGCCAATGTGTGTTGGTGGGGAGTGAGACAGAGATACATAGGGTTGGATTTTATCTGTGACCTTAAACCAATCAAAGCAACTACGTCAGCCCCCGTGTCCCATAAAGCCTCCACCCTAAAACAAAGAAAAGTCTAAAATATTTCTGCAAATTAAAACAGTACTTGAGGGATTTATGATGCACTGCTGAATTAAAAGAAAAAGTCAGATAAGCATACATACAGTATTTACTCTTTAGTGTGGTTCATGCCACAAAAACACTGGACCCTTCCCATTTCCCACAATGCAACACACCTGTTACAAATTATAACAGAGGATTTGTGCTAAGGTTATGGGTACTTTGCAAGCTGCTTTGTGTCAATGTTTTATGCTTACACTTGATTTTCTTTGCTTTTCCAGCGCTACTATTAAAGATTATGTTGAAAAATTCGTACCTCTGTTAAAACTGCAATCAAACCAGTTTTACACTGAAATATAAATCTCACAATTTATGGCCCAGACCTCATTTGTTTTTCCTATAACCATCTGCAAAGGCAGTATCACGGGATATACCACACTTTCAATCGCAAAACTCAACTATCTTTCAATCGCAAAAACTAAACCAGTTTAGTGTCGGTGACTGTTACATGTGCCTTGCTGAGCCAGCACGTTTACTACCATGTTTTTCTTTTTTCTGTCATTGTTAATAATCTGAAGGTCAGCTGCATATATAAAGCCAGATGCAGCAGTGCTATGGGCTGCTCTTTCTCTCTCCTCTATCAGCATCAACCTTTTGCTTTAGTTGCTTTTTGAAACTTGCTTTGGTGAGTTGGGAGCAACAGCAATCAAACTGATGAAGTGTTGTGAGTTTGCTTCAGTTTCTCTTATTTGCTTTCTTAGTGAGAAATTATTTTTGTATTATTAAAAAATTCTTAGACTTGCTACTCAAATGTTTCTCTGAGCCATGGATGTAAGAACTAACATTTTTGGGGGTTAGTCCGGGATTCAACTTAAACCTCTTGCACCCAGGCTGAGAATCATATCCCTAGATCAGAGTGGAGGAACAGAAAGAAGCATCATTTCAAAGTGCATTTTGGGTAAACTTTCACTGGTCATATCACCATATGGGCTAGATGGCTGCTCAAAGCAAGTTGGAGCATATGTTAAGGTCTCCTTTTTATCTACCATTTAATGCTAGGCTCGTCTTTTTGTAAAAATCTTGGTTATTTTTTATGTAATGACTCCAATAAAAGCCCTACACACTAAAATGTCAAACATGAAAAAAAGAAAGCGTGCAAAATAATACAGTGCATCATTTTGACCTGAAATCAACCAAAGCAACTGCGTCAGCCTCC
Source organism: Pelmatolapia mariae (assembly GCF_036321145.2). Lineage (NCBI taxonomy): Eukaryota > Metazoa > Chordata > Actinopteri > Cichliformes > Cichlidae > Pelmatolapia > Pelmatolapia mariae. The sequence goes on along the minus strand of NC_086246.1, from coordinate 23,284,325 downwards.
ATTTCCCAGACGTAAATTACTGGAAAGTCTAAAATACCTCTGCAAATTAAACAGCACTTCAGGGATTTATGATGCACTGCTGGATTAACAGAAAAAAAGTCTGCGGCAGAAGAGAAACCCCGGCGATAAGCTACAAAAACACCAAATGCTACATTTCTTAAAATGCAACAGACCAATTATAAAACAGAGGACCGTTATGCTCATATTTTGTGTTTCTATACTGGCTCCTGCACTATTGAATTTTATTGTTTCAATATATGAATTAATATCAGTCCAAGTAAGAACACGTGACCTATCTCCGTAACAAGTCAGGAGGTCTGCTCTTTTAATTAAATTCAATTAAAGAAATGTATAAATTTACTCTTGTGAGGCAGATAAGAGCACAATTTTTTAAGCTTTTCTCACCTTCTCTGAGCTCCTCTGACATTTCCCCATCAGGCAGCAGGAACGTTTGGAAACAACAAAAATTTCCTTTGAAGGGCACGAAACAAATTCAGGGACAGAACGGATTACATCAGCAAAGACTTACCTACCAGAATCAAATGCCTCCTCGTCTATCGGGGCAGGAAACACAAACAGACAGAAGTTAAAGACACAGAAGCAAAGACGTTTTTGTGTGGTTAGTTAGTTTGTGTGTAAAAGATGAATAAAAGGCACATTACACAGTAAATGGAAGGTAAAGGTTTACCTGCTTCCACACATTTGTCATCAATGGCCATTAAGTCTTCCTCTGTGGTTGGAAAAACAGAGATAATTAAGGTCAGATCAGTTATAGAACGATTCAAGTTTGATTAAGTTTAATGTAGTCTATTCTTACCTTCCTCTACAGTGCTCACTTCAGTAAGCATGGAGCAGAACACAAAGAAAACTCATCTGTGAAGCTGTAAAGCAGTGACTTTAATGATGATTAAAAGAAAACCTGAGCGCACTCACAGGTCTGAATGCAGGTGTGTGGCTGGTAAGGCTGTGACCACCAGAACTCCCTCTGCTTCCTGTTACAACAAGCAGAAACAGAGTAAGATGAGACAACTTTTATGCCACCTGTAAAATATTATGAGATGTCAAAAAAGACATTTCTAGGTGATGCTCCCAAATTTTATTTATATATATATATATATATATATATATATATATATATATATATTAGGGGTGCAACGATACACAAAATTCACGGTTCGGTTCGGTTCGATACTTTGGTGTCACGGTTCGATATTTTTTCGATACAAAAAAATGTTCATGCCTTTTTAATTTGTCATTTATTAAAATTATAAATATATATTTTAACTCAAAAGTACAGTTTTTAAATTTAATGTTGCTGAAATGACAAAGTAATAAAAAAATAAATATCTGATGGAGAAATCCCTCATCTTTGGAAAAGAGAGTTTATTACAGAGAAATGGCTCTTTCCAAAATAAAAGCTATACTATACGCTTCTTCTGGGCTATATTCTCAGCAGCATATTAAACATATCAGGTCCCCATAAGGAGAATCATGTGCTAACGGCTGTCTAAATGACTCGGGTAAAGTCTGTAGCATGCGTGCTTGTTGTTTTTGTCTGCTTCCACTTGTCTTTGCACTAGGATGATGTCGGCGTAAATGTGCAGTCATATTCATTGTGTTCCCACTAGTGCTGTCAGCGTTAATCTGAAATGACGTTAACGCCACAACACGGCAAATCTCCGTTAACGAGCTACCGCGGATCACCCCGTGCGTGGGGCTGGACAGCGTCAACACGTTAACGAGCAAACTGCACTAACGCAGTAGTTCCCACCCATGTAATTGAACACTGCGTGGCACATCCGACATACTGTTTTACTTTTGTCCATGATGTGCTTACCTTCAGGGTCATACTTCACATGAAGACCAAAATAGTTCCAAAGGCCAGATCTGAATGAGGGTGGGGGAGGTTCAATTTACCATGTTGCAACGAGCTAAGCTTCTGTCTTGCTAGCTTGCGCTGTGCTCAGTGGATCTGCGCTCGACAGTGCAGCCTAGGCGGAGTAGTCGAACGCAGATCCACTGAGCTCTCAACACAGACAGCATCGTCAGAAGAAAAGTTGATAAAATAAATTAAAAATCTTGTATTGATCGATACACATGCGTACCGAACCGAAAGCACTGTATCGAACGGTTCAATATCGATACGAGTATCGTTGCACCCCTAATATATATATATATATATATATATATATACATACATACATATATATATAGGGCTGGGTATCGTCACTGATTTCTAGAATCGATTCGATCCACGATTCGATTCAATTCGATTTGATTCTGGGAAATTTTGACAGTCAGAAATATTATAATTCAGATCAGTACATTTACATATTTTTGTATCTATAAAAGAAGCTGACACACGCAAGACTTTATCAAAGGTGTAAGTATGTAAAACGAAAAAAACAAAAACAAAAAACAGCGGTGGACAGCGCTGTAAAAAACAGTAGACTTGTGCGTAACAAGCAAGTGAATAATGCAGAAAACAGATTTTTAGACGGGAAACTGTTCTTGAAGTACAGAGAGAGAGAGAGAGAGCTGTGCATGAAGTGTGATTTTATCATGGTGGAAGCAAAACAGTAAACGTCAGAGTGATTTCATGACGATGTTTATGTGAAGCGCAGTTTGGATCTTCTTTTGCTGCTGGTTTGGTCAATATTGTTTGGAGAGAGATAAAACTAACAGCTTTAGAATCGGCGCAAAACGGCGTGAAAGCAAAGCGCGGACCCGCCGACAGATCAGAATCAGAGCTGTCGGCTTTCAGCCCCGATCGTGTCCGTGCCATCAGGTGAGAAAGGCGACATCTCACTGATTTTGATCCGCGGGTCCGCGCTGTGTGTTTACGTCTTTGTGCAGAATCCGTGTACCTGCTCTCATTTACTGTCTTAGCTGTTTGGTGGTTGTTGAAATTTTGTGAGGTTTCACCAGAGATTCTGGCATTTCGGGCAAAATAAATTTATATTAAAAAATCGATTCAGGATTTTAATGAATCGATTTCACGTTATCCAAGCCAGAATCGATTTTAATCGATAAATCGATTATAAAAACCCACCCCTATATATACATATTCAAATTATATTTGATTTTTCACTTCATTTATGACTCCAGGAAACAATTTCCTGAGGAGTAATTGATCTAAATTACTCGTTTTAAGTCTCACTGAATACATTCAATACATGTCCCTTTTCAGTCTGATTCAGTTCAGATTCCTTGCTCAGCATTCGATTGTACAAGAGGTTACTTAAAAGAGTTGGCTGCTCAGTATACTTTGCTTTAACCCAAACTAGGATCACAAATATTACTGCTAGCTAGCTAGCCTTAGCATTAGCTGATAAGCTCCATCCGTCCAGTCATCTGGATATGTCAAACAACAAAATCTAAATCAGAAATTTAAAGCTTCAAACCCAATGGAAGAGCATTTCATTATTATTTAAAGTCTCACTTTTATCACTTGTTCATGCAGACATGGCCATCCTGGAATAAGCCAAATATGAATTTTGTTTTTTCATGTAATCCTAACCTGATAAAGGACATGCTGTTGCACTTCTGAGGTTATACATTGTAGACATAACAGAGAGTCATCTGGTCTTGTTGCATGATCAGTTTCAGGAAGCAGTAGACTGTACTTAGTTTTTCACACACTGCTTCTCTATTTTGGCTTGAATTTCTGTTAAACAAATAAACACACAGTGTAATATTTATGTCATATATTATGCTTTATCTGAACTTGTATTTAACTCATTTTAAAGACCTGGTAAGTATCACAACATTTCGATCATGTCTGGACATATAATAGCAAGAAAAAGAGGTCAGTTTTACTGAATTAGAAAATCCTCAGGCCCGAAATGAGACAGTGCAGCAGTCAATTCAAGAAGAACAAGCTGAAGAGGCCAGCGTTACCAAACAAGTAGATCTTAAGGGCCAAAGTCAGACTATGTCAGAGGAAAATCCCAAAAAGGAAAATGAAAAGAAAAATAAGCAGATATTATAGTATGTTAGTTGTATATAAATTTGTCCTCAGCTCCATTCTGCAACCCACCAACTGGTCGCGGCAGATGGCCGCCCCTCTCTGAGCCTGGCTCTGCTGGAGGTTTCTTCCTTTTTAAAGGGAGTTTTTTGTTCCCACTGTTGCCAAGTGCTTGCTCAAAGGGGAAGGGATTGTTGTTTTCTTTCTTCTTCTTTTAATCAGTTCAGTTTAATTCATTTGTATCTCAATACTGTTAAATTGAATTGAACTGAATTAAAGATGACTTTTAGGAGATGGAATTGAATGAATCACGGAATTTTAACACCTTACCCATAAAAATGACCAAACAGCAAAATAAAAACCTATTACATGCAGTCCAAGATTGGAAGAGCATGCTTAAAAGAACCATAACTGACCGTTTGAGGAGGTTGGTGGAGGGGATGAGGCCAGCACATGCTGTGCTGCTGGGTAGTTTCTTTGCCTGCCACCAGAGGGCATCTGTCTGGTCCACAATCTCCAGGATGTCACCTCTTCTGAAGCTCATGCCAGCATCAGCGCAAGGGATGGCCGGGTCCTGCTGAGGGCTGTAGTCAGTCATGGCCCGTACGTACAGCTAGCAAAGAGAAACACACAAAATAGTGGTGAATATTTTTTATGTGTACAGAGGCAATAATAATGGAGCTGTGGTAAAAGACTCACCATGGTCTGGTTGTGGACTGGCCTTTCTGTGATGGGAATGACTTTGAACATGATGGTGCCATGCGACCGAGCTTGCTGATTGGTTGTAAGAAAACAAAATGGAGCATGAACAGAACCAATGTTGGATGCAAACAATACACAACAGCAAGAGCACATTTTATTTGATGAACAAGTGACCCACCACAACTTGGATAACTTGCTCAGGCTCCATCCCGTCCACAGGAAAACCGTTCACCTCTATGATCCGGTCCCCTGCATGGAGTAGACCTATGTACACATAAACGCAAACATGCATTAAAAAAATATATCAGTTTTTCATGTCATGTTTTCTTTAGTTTTGTTAACTTTTATGTGCTTTAATCTACTGTAGTTTATCTTGTTTGTAATACACTAAAACCTCAATGAAAAATATGATCAATACATTGTTATAATGAATAACAAAAGCAATCAAATTTAAGCACAACTTGTCATTTAAAAGCTTACAGGTCCAATCACTGGCTGTCAGAGCTTCTTTAGTATACTATATGACCAGTGTGGATGTTTTAAAATTGTCTAAAGTTACATTTCTTTTCATGGTAAAGGTAAAAGCCACATGAGGATGTGCCTGTAACCAGAAGAAGAAAGTCCTGTCTGCATGAACATCAAGAAAACTTTGTCCAACCCAACCAGTCCATGTCTCTGGTTCTGAACCTTTTATTTTGTTAGGATTATCTTATAAATGCTCCCAAAATGGGAAAAAACAAATATAGATGTACACTGCATGGACAAAAGTACGGGGCCACACCTTTTAACATTTGAATTCAGGTATTTTGAGTCCCATTGGCACAGGTGTATAAAATCAATCACCTAGCCATGCAACCTGTCTTTATAATAACTGCAGAGCTCCAAATCTCCTCCAGCATTAACATCAGCACAAAACCTATGAGCTGGGAGCTTCATGGCTGAGCAGCTCCTGTAGATTTAATGTGGAGATGGCCCAGCCCTTTTGCCCATATAGTATAAGCTTTGGGTTTGAAAAGTGATGCCAAAGCAGAAATACGATAAACCTGCATTTTTTTCCCTAATGGTCAGCAGGGGGAAGCTTCTCTGGAAGCAAAGATCCACCCTTTTGTCTAGGAGTGCAGACCCTACCCACCACCTTATTCATGACCTCAGTAAAAAGTTCAACGTGGTGCTAATTTTGTCTTCACTTGTGAAAACTGCATAATAAAGAAAAGTAAAGTTACTGTCTTATGGACCAAAAAAAAATTCTCAACCTGGAGCTCCACGAATCAATAGATGAGATCCATGTTTTATATAAGTGCGTGATTGCGACTAGCACTAGAATTTGAAAGCAAATTGACCAGGAATCATTTTTTTTGTCTTCCTACATGAATCATGCCAACATAGAAAATGAACACAATGAGGTGGTCTGTGTACATCTGCAGAATAAAGAGTGCAAGATGAAGTTAAAGGCCCCAAAACAGATGTTTGCAAACAATTTGTCCTCAGGACAGAAAGTTCAGTTTTGCATTAATGCATAACTTTAAGCTCTATATGTCAGATGTTTTCCAGTGTAGATCGTCACTGATGTTTTCTTTTAGTCTGGGACGGCTTAATCTAGGAATCCTCCAGTGAAAGTCTAGAGTTAAGATTAGAGTTAGTGTTTGTTGTTTAGATGTGTAAACCCTAACTATAGGGCATTAAACGGGGGTTAAAAAAAAAAGGCTCACCACTGCGATCCGCCAGCCCTCCGTGAATCACCCGAGCTATAAAAATCTCCCCTGTGATCTCGTTTCTTTTTATAGTTGCTCCCTGAGAAAGACGAAATGAAAAAACAGAATAAACAGTTGCTGCCAGGTCAGACAAATGAAGATAAAATGGACAGATGTGGCTCTGATGGATATGCAAGAAGAGACTTGAAGGTTTAATTCAGGCCTAAATAACGTAATAGTGACACAAACGAAGGGAAACTGGAGCTGATTTGCCACAGATGAAATGTAATGAAACAGACAAAAGAAACATGAACTACCACTGTTTGCAGGGTAGCCACGGTGCTCCTACAAAGGACCCAAAGAAGGCCACTTTCTGGACAGCTCTCATGTCGCCTTCTTCCTCTTCTTTTTCTTCCTCTGGTTTGAGCGACCTCCTTTCAAAGGACTGAACTTCTCATCAAACAGGCCATTTGTAAACTGATGTTTGGATGTTTCCAGATCAGTGTGGCTGTGCTTCTTCTGTGCCACAGGAGAGTTTTTTGATTTCACTGTGTCCCAGGGAGATCCACGACAAGACGGAGACTGGCAGCTGCCCAACTGGGAGGTGGAGGGAGGGTCCAAAGAGCTGCTGAGGGAGCTGGAGGAGGAGCTGAAGGAACATGGGGACTGGTGCACTTGAGGCTTTTGAGTTGGGCTTTTCTTCAAAGTGCCTTCCTGCTCAGCAGCTTTAAGGGTGTTTACTTCAGATCTGGTGGCTGTGAGGAGCATCTGCAACCGGTCCACAACCTGCGTGAGGAGGAGCAAAGCCTGCGAGTTGTCCTGCACTGTCACCGACATGTGCTCTGTGGCTGCTGCCATCCTCTCCCCAAGGAGCTTTATGTCTTTGGTGCTGCTCTCCATGGAGCTGGTGGCCAACTGCACAGTCGTCCTCAGCTCGTCCAGACTCTCCTGTTTGACGAGCTCCACGGGCGGCACCTCCAGTACGCGGTGAGGCCGCATGGGGCTGGGTGGGGCTGTTTGGATGCGAGGGCTTTTAGTTCTGAACCTTGGAGACAGGCGTGGCTGGAGGTAATCATGCATGCTGAGACATGGGGGAGTCATGGTCAAACGTTGGGGAAATGGTGATGGAGCACCGGTGGACTGTCCTACTTCGTACTCGTCTCCACTGTTGAGCTCGTTCACGTCTCCAATGAGAAAACAGACATTATTAATCTATGAGTGGATGGGATGGATGAATGGATGAAGACAGTGCAATGAGAAGTGATGAAGAACCAGCTTGTTTTCCAAAAGCATCTTAGAGGTTGAAATAAAAGCAGTTCAAAGATGCACTCATCAGAAAACAAGGCCCAGATCTTTCCTTACCAATCAGGACTGAACTGCAGACTGAAGGTGCAGAGCAATTTGAGCTTTGCTCCCACAACATGTTGGAGTAACAAACTCTGCACTGGCTCATCGGCATGCTGCAGCACACCTGGCAGCCAGTCATAGGCTTACATTGTGGTAACGGGTATGGTCGAGCCTCTGTCAGGTGATGCATTGGCTTGGTTGGCGGGTAGCTTCCTCTCCGGACTCTGCACCACGACGAATCATTTGCTTTTAGTGTCCAACTCTGAGCTGAGGGGTTCTGGACCCCGAACCCTGTCCCTCTGTGAAGCTTCTGCCGGGTCAAACGCCTCAAGGTGTTCAAGTGATGGCGAATCCCCCCTCTGGGGCTTTTTGCACAGGGAGGACAAGCATTGGGCAACAGCTTGCCAACTTTGTGGTGGTTGCAAAGCTGTGAGACAACAGAATCATGTTCCACTCGGATAAAGCAAGGTTTGAACTAGTAATCATTGCATGCATTTAAGGCATATAGAGACAGATGATAAATTAGCATCAGATGTCTCCTAACTGTCTTGTTTCCTTTCTATTCCAGTGGCTTTTGCTCTTCGAAATTTATCTGTAGCATCAACAGACAATTATACAAATGACAGATTATGAATCAAACATCTGCTCTCTGTCAGCTGTTTGACTTATTTTGAGTTGGCCAAAAACCCAACATATTAAAATATTCAGGAGCATCTGCCTACATACACAGTCCTGAAAAAAGTAACTCCTTCATGGTCGAGATTAAAGGGTCAGTTCACCCAAATTACAAAAACAGTTTTCCTGCTTCTCCACATGATTTTGGCTTTATACCCACTTCTGCATCCACCTAAAATACAATGAACTTGCTGTAAGTTCAAAAGTATGTGGATGCCTCTATTTAGGTCATGCACTGCACACAACAAACAAAGCAGCACTTTCAAAATGAAGCCAAAGCTTAAAGTGGAAACTGGAGCAAACCCCAAAGACTCCTATGTAAGTTATCCAGCATTAAATCAGAAATAAATATGTTTAAAATAAACTGTTTTGGACTCTATCCCTTCTTAATAACAGTACACCAAAATAACTCTGCACTCAAAACCTACTTATGATTGCTTTAGACACTAGCAGATTGCTGGAGTTGGCCATAGTTTGCATGGAAGACACCGACCATCATTCAGTGACGTATTTTGAAGATGAAGGGTCTCTGTTGCAAGTTTGTGTTGCACTCCTCACAGCCTGCAGCCAATTAACAAGTATTTAGTGAATGTTTGTTAGCGTCTTCTATGCAACCTACAGCCAAAGCCATAGCAATCACAAGGGGGTTTAGGTGCAGCACCATGTTCCTATTTGCGACCAGTTTCCCCTAGACACAGCCAGAGACTTCCCCCTGGCTGGGGAACTGACTGGCCATAGTTACGTTGAATTAATATTTCATTTACATACTTTCTTCTTTGATTTGAAAACTGAAAGGTTTTGATTTTCCTCGTCCCAGTAAGCATGTTAATTAAGGAGATAATAATAAATTAGATTCATACCTAACAAAAAAATGTTGCCTCATTAAAAGCTTGCTTAGTTCCTAAACAGCTGGTCTACTGATGTTCTACTCAGCTCAGAACCATCTGTACAAACCAGATTTCATTTGCCTGTTGAGGAGGTATTAGCTCAGGAATCTCACCAATGGCTGTTTATTCTTCACCAGGCAGACGATCCGGGTGGCCTCCTCATCGTCCGGCAGGTCTTCTGGCATTGGGGGCAACACCGGCTCATAGTCCTTCAGGGCTATTGTATCATGAGCCGAAAGAAGGGCCTTGATGGAAAACAGACAAACCAGACTGAGGCTAAGAACAGTAACAATAACAGTAGCAAATAACAATAGAAAAGACACAGGTACATATGTAAATCTAGTTACATTTAAATCATAGTTTCACTAATACTATAGTTCACTAATGAAATACAGAAAAGAAATGTTGGGAATTTTCAGTTGGATTCAATGTCATTTATATAGTGCCAAATCACAGCAACTGTTGCCTCAAAGTGCTTTGTACTTGTATTTTATTGGATATTGTAAGGTAAACACCCCACAATATTAGAGAGAAAAGCTCAACAATCAGATGACCCCCTTTGGTGACAGGGGGAAGGAAAAAGTGAGGGACGGTTAACTGCCACTATGAGGTATTTAAGATAAAATGGGGCCTGATTATTCAAGACCTTGTATGTGATGAGAAGGATTTTAAATTTGATTCTGGAGGAACAAAGAGCCAAAGAAGAGAAGCTAATCTGAGAAAAAATGTTCTCTCTTTTTTTTAAAGTCCTTGTCAGTACTCTTCTTGCAGCATTTCGGATCAACTGAAGGCTTTTTCAGGGAAGTTTTAGAACAGCCTGATGAAAATCGAATGCAATAGTCATCTGTGGCAAATGTGCATTGAAGGTCATATCCTGGTCAAAAACGACTCCAAGATTGCTCTCAGTGTTACTGAAGGCCAAGGTAATGTCATCCAGAGTCAGCATCTGGTTAGCCACCACATTTCTGGGATTTTCAGAGCCTAATAGAATAACCTCAGTTTTATCCGAATTTATAAGCAGGACATTAGAGATTATCCAAGCCTTTATATCTTTAACACATTTTTGCAGTTTAACTAATTGGTATATGTTATCTGGCTTCGTGGACAGATAAAGATGGGCATCATCTGCGTGGGAATGAAAATGTATGCTACACCTTCTAATGATACTGCCTAAGGGAAGCATGTATAATGTAAACAGAACTGGTCCTAGCACAGAACCCTGTGGAACTCCATAATTAACTTTAGTGTGTGAAGAGGACTCTCCATTTACATGAACAAATTGGAGTCTATTAGAGAGATATGATACAAACCACTGCAGTGCACTACCTGTAATACCTACAGCGTGCTCTTAATCGCTGTAAGAGAATATTATTGTTGACAGTATCGAACACTGCACTGAGCAGGACAAGCACAGAGAACAATAAAAATGACTATGATGTACTATGATGAGATCTGAATTCCCACTTCTTTGTAATCCATTATTGTAAATTTAAATTATTAAATTATTATTATTACAGATGATCAGACAAAGAGGGTTTTCAGGGCCACTAGTAAATGCTCAGCTTCTATGCCATGTGTAAGATCCAGAATGTGATTAAAGTGGTGGGTGGGCTCTTTTCCATGTTAAGAGAAGGCAGCTGAGTCTAATAATAGACTGAATTGAGGCTGTCATTTTCAGCATCTACATAAATGTTAAAATAACCCATAATAATTATTTTATCTGAGCTGAGCACAAAATCAGATAAAAGTCAGATACCGTAGAAACTCGAAGTAAGGATCAAAGTGATGATAAATAACAACAAATAAAACTTGTTTTTGAGTTTTCCAGCTGGATTACAAGGCTAATGAATGAAAGCTTGCTGCTACTCCTCCTTGGTCTGTGCTTCGAAGATTCTGACAGTATGACTCAGGGGTGTTGATTTATTTAAACTAACATAATCATCAATGACACTCCCCCTTTTTAATCAAAATATGCACTAAACATGAGTACATGAAAATTTAACTACAAAAAAATAGGATTTACAGATATGCCTGAGCCACAATGGGCCTTATAGGCCCTTAACCTCGTCTGTACTTCAACATGAAACCAATAGTGGTTTATTAACCTGCAGGTGTGGCTGTCGCAGAAGATGGTACAGCTCTTTGGCCTCTTCAGAGCAACTTGGTAAGGACCTGATATCAATCAGCAACTATAAAGACAGAAACATTCAATATCTTAAAAACAAAAACCCCAACCAAACAACATTTGAACATGATAACTACATTAAATTGTTTTGGAAGATGAACCTCAAGCGAGAGTCCCGAAGAGTAATCCAGAGCTGGTGCAGGAGAATCTCTTAGATATCTTTGCAAACACTCATAAACCTGAAAACAGTCAAGTAATAAAATCAAATATCAAAACTACAGTGAATGAGGAAACATCTGACCTTAGAAACTCTGAAGGAGGCATGCAGTCCTGTGAAAAACTAAGTCCACCCCTATGATTCAGCAGCTTGTAGAACCACCCCTTGAACTCCCTGCACATATCCACTAAAGCCTACTGACACATTTTACCATCTCTTTACTAAAACGAAGGAAATTAGCAGAGGACATTTAGGCTTTGCATTTATTTAAGATTACATTACCTGCATTTTGTATTTTATGTCATTTGTATATAAATCTGGTGTAAGTCATCTTTCCTCATTTAAGATAAAAGATTTTGGTGCATGACCCAAAGTATAATGAGGAACGCTGAAAACTAACCGCTGAAACCAGGATTTTTAATTCTGTTTTTCAAGTTTTCAGACCTTGAGAAGTGACTGCAGCCAGGCGGCGTTGAGCAGACTGTGGAGGATCTCTGCTCCATCGATGTCCTGACTCACAGACTGCCTCACCTCTTCTATGACGTCAGACAGGATCTGACGCAAACCTGCAGCACAAACTCAGACACGTTAGCAGAAGGCTGAATCTGTGGTTAACGTGTGTAAGCACATTAACATTAAACCATAAAACACTCCTACTGACCGTGTTCTCCCAACTCACAGTGCGGATTTAACACCTGAGCCTCCACCGCCTGCCTCATGGTTACAGAAAGCTTGACCTTTGACCCTGACCACCTGCTGCTGCTCGCCAGGACGGGCAGTAACCTGGAGATAAATCAGTTTATTATAAGATTTGTGCAAAAGTATCCTGAAATATTAGATCAGATGATTCATAGAGCTGGAGCTTTTTAAGGTGGAGCTGATTGAGTTTTAACTCTTTATGTTCTGTATATTATATCCCTTACATATATGGAAACCTTAAACCACTTAGTAATGATAATAATAACAATTATTATGATAATAATTATTGCAATAATTATACAACATATGAAGTAAAAGCAGACTTTGTTCCTCAGAACTACCGAGGACTCAGCAGGGTGAAGGAGAGGGTCTGCAGGTTTAACAGGTGGTTACTTCACAAAATGCCAGTTTGAGCATTGCACAGTCTGATCTTAGGGTGAATTTTACCCCAACACCCTGCTTTATAGAAGTACTCACACTTATTAATTATTCAGTCAATCAAGTGCATTTGATTAGCAGCATCTGGCTGACAGGATGACTTACTCTGATGTTTTAGGCTTCATTAGCTCTGAAGTTGCTGCAGCTTGTGGCGTTTGTCTAGTTTTGCATTGTGTTTTTGTGTCTTACTAGTCTGTACAAAACACCATCTGAGCCTTTGACTCTCACGTTTCTACTCAGATAATGAAACAGTTGCGTTGAAACCTCTATAAGCCTGTTTTTATTTAGTGCAAAAAATATCAGGAGTGAATAAAAGAGCTCCATCGGCTCCATCTTATCCAGGGATTTTACAACTAGCAGCTACATCTGGTGTAATCTTTTTCACCGCAGTTAACCCTGGGAGGTCTAAATACTCCTAACCCCCAACCCTAAGCTATAACAAAGTAGTTCTTTGCAAAAAGATGGCAAAATTTAGGTTCTTTCCAAAAAAATAAGTGCATTTTTTTTTCTTTTTTCAAAAACATGAAAGCTAAGGTGACGCTCAGACTTCACAGGGTTTAAAAAACAAATCAGGGGTTCAGTAATCCAGAGCATCCACGTCCTCCTGCATTGACTCCAAAGTTTGAGAACCGCTGCACGAAACAATAGCATGCGCCGATTTAAACGAGCTCAGATTTATCCTCTTGTCACTCGAGTCTCATGAAAACCGCCGACATCTGTCACGTCATGAGCGGCCGGGTCTTTGAAAAGATTTTAAAAAGCAAGAAACATCACAAGGTCTGCTGGTACAGCTTCAAAAGATGAGCTTCACTTCTTAACATCTACCAGATCACCCACAGCTAGTTTAGGGTTAGGGCTAAAAAGTCAAATATTCAGAAACAAAACAAAACAACAATTAGTTTATTTGAGGGAATCTGAAGTCTTTTTAAATGTTTATTGCTAAAACTGAGCTCCAGCTCAGAAAAGAGGTTTGCATTAAAAAAAGAAAGACAATACAGATGTACTAATAACACTACAACAACTCCAACTGCCTTCGGTTTACTGTGACTTCCCTGTATAGACTCTACGATATCCCTAGGTCTCCAAGTGAAGTATCTACATTAATATTTAGACAGTACCATCCATCAAGAAGGAAACACACCACATCAAACGTGGCTATAGTAAGATTAAGCTGCTGGAAACTTTCCTCTGAGATTTTGGACCATGTTGAAATGACAGCATCAAACAGTTACTGCTGATTTGTTGGCTGCACATCCATGATGCCAATCTCCTCCTCTCCTCCAGTTTGAGATGATTTTGAGCTTTGTGACATGTTGTGTTATCCTGCTGGAAGCAGCATCAGAATATGATAAACTGTGTCAAAAGGTTGATTCTGTTCATCTGGATGTAGCGTTTTCAGTGGGAGAAACGTTTTGTCACTCATCCAAGTGACTCAGTCTCAGCTGACTGAAGGTTTCCCCAACCTATATGATCAAGGAACTGAACTCCCAGCCCATTGTTCATTCAGTGGGCTGGTTTCAGACATTATCCAGTGAACTGTTTATAAGGTTTTTGTTCTTTTTGTCACAGTTTTTCTGTCAGAGTTAGAGGTGGACATTAACTCAGCCCTGAACCGACATGGGTCACAGGTGATCTGGTGGATGTTAGAAGGTTAATGGTTTTAAATTTGTCACTTTTAAAAGGTCCGCAGATGCCCTACAACTGTACAGCAGCCTAACAACCAAAAACCATAATGTCAAAATTTGACAGAAGCACAAATACGTGCAGCACCCTTTTAATTCCCCAAAATGTTCGATGATGCTGGTCCTTAGGTGATTTCATCGTCTACATGCATCACATTAAAACTTTTCTACACACATAATCTCTAAAAATTCAGGTTCAGACTTGATTTGTTCAAACTTACAGTTAATTTGCAAAACGTCTGTGAAACGTGCAGTTAAAACTTTTAGGACCACATTTATGAACATGCAGAGGTGCAACCACAGCTCCAGCAGCCAGCGCGAACAGGATCAGTGCTTGAAGGCACACCTGACAGCAGCTGCCAATACAGAGTTTATAAATCATCTCAATATCTGAGATGGTTTACAATGTACATTTGGTCACTTTGACACGAATAATAAAACCAAAGAATAACGCTGAGAGGATTTTTTTTTTTTGCCTTTGTTTCCCCCAATATGTCTGTAAATACTCACATAACCACTGTGTTAGTGAAAGGGTGAGGGTAGACAGATGTGACAGAGCAAATAGCTGCTGGAAAAGTGGATATTTTTAAGGAATAAACCAGTAGGATCTCCTCAAGGAGTAAACACCCATCCTGGATGATCCCTGTGGCCTTCCTCCAATCCAAGCCCTCCTCTCTTCAAACAAATCAACCCTGGTGAAGCTTACCGCTACACCTGCAGCCTCGGGGACTCCTCGCACCGTCACCCTCCTCCTCCTGCCGGCGTCAGCTCCAGCACAGCAGCAGGTAAATGTTTATATGATGGGAAAATATTCCCAGGAGAGCAGACAGAGCGCTACGCTTTCATCGAGCTGAACGGGAGAGAGAGAGAGAGGGAGGGAGGGCTGTAATCCCTCCCGATCCCACTTAATCCCAGGCAAGTGAGCCGCCTGCCTCTGGCCACCGGAAACCTGTTCCTCCCTCACTGGCTGGCTGGTTGCTGCTGAGCTGCCAAATCTTCTTAACTTTTTCAGCTTCTATCAACACACACGGAGGAGGGCTGAAACAAAAGGGAGAAGCAGTTACTTCAAGAGACACGAGAGAGTTTATGAATGTTACATTGCACTTTTTCTACAATAAACCATCGGGAAAGTCAACAAAGGACACAGAGGTAGCAGGTTTTAAGGCTGAAAAAGACCTAAAAGAGTAATTAAAGAATCAGATAATCTGCCTCACCAGCTGGAATTAATGGAGAGTGGACATGATGCTCCGATTAGTAATCTTGAAAGAATCCTTGGTTTAAAAAAAAAAAAAAGGGAAAAAAAAATCTGGCAGGAGTGAATATAATCTCCTGATTGGTAATCCAATTCCTACTGAAAATCAGCAAGATCTCCCCTCCCTCCACATGAAAACAGGTCTAAGGCATCTCATTGTACCCAAAACACTGAGATTATTGTTTAAGGATCTGGATACGCCGGATGGATTTTCCCCCTTCCAGCAGAAAAAAAAAAGAGCAGTGATGCCAGTGGGATTTATTGAGCCACCCTTGACATGCAACAAGCTCTTTGACCTGTAAAAAAGAAACATCTGTTATTAAAAGTGAAAATCTTCTCAAAATACCTTCAAAGTATGACCTTTCCTACAAAAACAGTTATAGTGAGTAACTGTTTTAAGAAGTACTGAAAAAAGACAGTTTAGACTCCAATTTGCTTGAGTGAAAGTACAAAAGTATATATTTTTATACCTGACAATGAAGTACCTAAAACAAAAGTCCTCATTAGACACATCCACAAGCATGAACCATAATTATTAATTTTTTTAAGTCTCTATCACGTTGTTATTATTCTCCATCTACTTCCCTTGGATCAGATAATCTGCAAGTACAGATTATCATCCGCTGTTATACAGATGATACACCACTATACGTTCCCCTCGTTCAATATTATGGCTTGTCTATATAATGTTAATTACTTCCTTAACCAATCAGTTTCCAAAGTTAAAGTCCTTTCATTAAACTTGAAAGGATCACAAGGAATTCCACCTGTACCCTGGGTGTGATGACCAAGGTCATACAGTGAAGTTTTCTCCAACTAAGAAATGTTGCACATTAAAATATTTTCTATCGCAAACAGAACTTGGGAAAAAGTCCTACATGCCTTCTTCTCATCGTGTTTGGACTGTTGAAAATTTCTTGAATTCCACCTCCCGCATCCAGCTCATTTAAAACTCAGTAACTTTACCAAAATCAAAGACACCACACTCATTACACTGGATTAAACAGAGTGAGACAGTATTGCGCACAAATTTTTGGATTTAATTTTTTTTTATTTTATAGTAGTCTTGAGGAATAGTTCTTCAGGCTCCTTGAAGAACATTTGGCTTAAAAATAAAAGCTTTTCTGTTCTTTTTAGTCCAGTCCTTGTATCTGAACATTTTCAGAGGAATCTTTTTTGTTTGTTTGTTTAAGCCCCTTAACACTACAAATCATTCAGGCATAAAAAAGGCACCTAGCTCAATAAATGAGCCAGTGTCATGTTTACACATAACAGACAACTTAGCAAAGAACCCAACTGTTCTTAAGGGGGAGAGACAGGGATAAAAGGCTGAAGTATGCCAAATTACATAAGAACTGGATTGAAACTCTGGTCTGATGGAGAGATATGTACAGTATGTACAGGGGAGGTCAGGAGAGAGGAACCACACAAGCTCACAAAAGTACCATCAGATTTTGATCACCCGTGTAATACCATCTCAAAACATCTGATTGTTAACGGTTTCCTTCTTTAGCATGAAAATAATGCCAAACACACAAATATTGATTTTCAAGCTTGTTAGAATTGTATGAATTATTTTTGCTCTTGTATGTTTACATGTTTTATTAAATCGCTGCACCATTTTCCGAGCAACATACAACAAAAATCTAAATCAAAATACAAACAAATGAAGGGTGGGTCAAGACTTTTGCACAGCACTATATAGAAAGAAATCTTTTATTACGTGTTTGGACTTGATTCTACCTACAATACAGATTTCCTGAGAACCTCCAAAATTTTCCCACAGTTAGCAGAGGAACTAAGCCCACCATCTACTTTCAAATCACTCCTTAAAATGTACTTTTCCTTGTTTTGTGTTTGTCATTCCTGATTTTTCTCTGTGAGGACAACTTGATAGTTACCTGTTTGACAATGGAGGATGTAAGATTGTGAGTTGCGATTTAAAGTTAAAAAATCTCAAACATGTATATGGTTATTTAAGATTGTACATACAAGTGACAGTATTTTACAGTCAGTTCTGTAGGATTGTTATTTTTTTCTTGTGTTCAGATTTTTTGTTACAAATTTTTAAATAAAATATAAATATTGCAATTACTGAGAATATCTTTTTTTATCATATTAAAATATCATTTTGAGTATATATGCAGGGTTGCTCCTCTATATTTTTCATCTCATTATGTGTGAAGTTGACCACTTTATACAAAAGAGAGAGAAAAAAAAAAAGATGCAACAGCAGGCGTAAGGATAAATTACAGTTTAAGGAAAAGGCTGCAAATGACATGCATTTAGATTTACTAAATTATGTGTAATTTAAAACTGATTAAAAAAAATACAAATAAAATGTATATTCAATGAAATGTTGTGGATTTGATGTGGAACATGACCACTGTTATTATTATTCCAATACAGTATCCAAATTTTTGCTGGGTTACTTTTAACATTCACATGTATGTGAAAATAAATACGTTGCCAAGTTTAGCAAAAAGAACAGTTTACATTGTACAAGTCTGTGGTGCCTGTAACAGGAGAGGGTTTTTTTTTTTTTTATTAATCATGAATTCTTCACAAAATTTTATACCCCATCTCACAAGATGATAAAGTTGCAGAAACAATCATAAGAGCTAGTATGCAACAGACGTAACTGTTGCCAGTTATGCACAGCGTGTGAATGCTTGACTGTGGCTGACCCATCACACGTTACAAAGAGCATGAGATTCAGGCTTTTCATTGTGACTTAAATATAGATTATTATTTTATTATTTTTTAAATTTTCAAATTTAATTAAAAAAAAATTACCATTTTAGTACTTTCAACTGTACAGTGTGATATAACTTGCAAAAAACATTAAAGAATACATTTTCTATTTATATTTGCACACAGGAAGCCCATATGATTTTATTTTAAATAAGAGAACTGGATTATTGCATTTTAATTAAAAATTTCACTCAAAAAAAAAAAAAAAAAAAACTCAAATTTGGAAAACGTTACTTTGTAGAATAGCATTTTCATTTACAAGTTTTCAATCACTAGCTGCTTTTCCACCACAGCACCCAGGTCCTCTCGTAGGTACTCGAGCCAGAAATGTCTTGCAGAAGAATTCATTCACCTCCCACAAAAGTCGCTGTAGCAGAGTCGAGTAGCCTGAGTGCAGCAACATCTCCACAATAGGTGGGTGCGAAGGAAGGAAGGAAGACAGACAATGGAGGCAAAACATCTAAGCGGATTTCCACCAAAATGATTTTATTGCCCTTTGTTATCAACTAAAAGTACAACACGTTTGACATTGTGCAAAAGACACAGGTGGGCCCGTTGACAAAACAGCCGTTGGTGCAGTTAGTTAACCAGTTGCAGGGTTTCAAACATCAGCGCTTCCTTCAGTTTACACTCAGCACAAAAACACTCCACCCAGTCTGGACTGAATAAAGTCAGTGTGCGAACAACCACTACATCAGTAATCTGGTTTCAAAGTCAGCCGTGTCACTGTCAGAAAAATTGTTTTCATAGGCAGCAGTGAATCATGTCAGCCTTCAAATTTAAGCTGAATAAAATATACAAGAGATGATGCTGAAGAACACCTGAGGGCGCCTTCTCTAGTCAGTGAAATAAGAACAGAGCCTGGCTTAAACATCAAATAAATGTTAAACCCAAAGGCTAAAGTGTGTAGGATGCATTCTAGGGATGAACTCTGTGAACTCGAAAAAAAGACAATACTGCTTCATTTCCACGAGGATCGGGAACATTTGGGCTCATGAACACAGACGGAAGATTATAAAATGATTTTTACTGCACGTGTGAGGACAACACTTTACCTCAGATACAAGCAGCAACATCACCACATGTCAGTTTAGGTTCAACAGTATAAGAAGTTCACATGAGCAGGTTTAAATTTTACAACCTCTGACAAACAATTTTCTGCTTGATTTTCGAATATCCTGCAGGGCGAGAGCAGCGGCTTTACCTCTGATCTGCTGCCATTTCTATTGTCGAAACTATCAGACCAGGGCATGAACAGCAACAAAAGAAAGAATCCCCTCTTAATCCCTTTTTAAAGTGGCATGTGTGACGCAGATCACAAGTAAGCAACAGTGCCTGATGGTTGGGGGGGAGGAGCAGCATTAGCAGATGGTGTGAAGCTTTGAACTCTATTATATCTATAACAGCAACGTTAAAGCTGCCTGCTTCTCGGCTCAGACATCACTCGCAAAAGGCAAAATACACATTTCTGTCCTTCTTGTGATTAAATCAGAATTCACATTGGACCGCTTGCATTGATTATTTTGCAGATCAGTGAGGTTTAGACCTTTAGCTGGTGGTTAGTTTCCTTCCTTGGCTGTGTGACCTGCCTCCACATGATTAATAGAAACACTGTCAGGATATTTGAGGCTTTCTGCAGCATACAAGTCAAAAGTCTCTGCATACTGCTAAAGGATGATTTCTACAAACAATCCAGCAAAATTAGTTTCTGCAAACATTTCAAACAAGAAATGAACAAAGGAGATGCTAAATATGTCTTCACATTAGGTCAAGGTTACAGACACTGCTGATTTGCATAAAGCTAAAAAGTGTAACCGCAGAGTGAGCAAGTGGATGGCTTGTTGCTCAAAATGAAGCATTGATGAACGAGAAAGCTTCTCAGGTGGTAAGAAAGAGTGGAAACAAGCCGTCAGGTAGCATTAATACAACATAAGTGAATTGTACAACGGTCATTGTACTGTAAAAAAAACAAAACAAAACTTTTATCTCTAAAAAGCAGAAGGAATTTTCAGCTTTTTTGGGAATAACATTTAAAAAACAAAAAAAAACAAAAAACCCACATCTTGCCCTCAACTCCTAAGATTAAAGATTCAAATTGTTATTTTTTATTAGTGTGTAATAAGACTGTAATAAAGAGCAACACAGGTTCTCCAAAAGCGCCAAAATTCCACCTCCTACCACCTCCTTGCAGAGTTGTAAGACTGTCCTGCGAACACTGGGCTCAGAAATACAAACCAAAGACACTTCCTGCAAAACGCTGTCAATGAAAAGACATTTCTGTGGACTGAATAATGAATAGCTCATCTTAAAAAAAATTAAATACATATTTTTCCTCTGGCCTGCAGTGCTGGTTGTTTTTTTATCGTTTCCTCTGAAGGTATAGGTCTTCTCTTTAATCTTATGAACATAAAACAAACCAGGTGGCACTGCACACCTTGTGGTGCTCAAGGCATTAAGAAGTCTTGAAAACTCATCATCAATTTCTAGACTACAGGAACTATGTTCGTTCTTCCAACCACCACTGCTCCCAGTACACCTGGAAATGGATCCCTGTGCAGAAAGAAGCATCATGTGACGGGACATAAACATGGACGGCAGCCGCTTGGCTGAGCTCTAATGTTAGCTTGTTTGGTCTGCAGGTGGTCAAAGAAAATAGTTCCACCATTTTTTTTTAAATACCCAGATCATGATTTCTAAAATTAGACATCATTTCTGAAGCCTCGTTAATGGTAACAGAACCTGTTGTGTAGACGATTAAAGTGACGGCTCTGTAACCAGTAACATGCTGGTGTTAGCAGAAGCAGGAAGTAAATTAAGCTTTTTCCAGAAAGTCTTTTCAGGATCTGTTTTGATGATATGTCAGAAAATGAGTTCAGGTATTTTCAGATCACAGAGAGGTAAAGACCCACATGATCGCAAATTTGCTTCTGTAATTGAGCCAAAGACTCCAAAGTGGTGGTGAAGTCGCTTTTGATTTTACCTTAGATACCACTTTTCATGCTTTAGAACTGTGGGAAACTGTTGCTTATCACACTGTGCACCACACCTGCTGCTCTGTGAAACCTCACGGCTTGCTCACTCAGAAGGAGCACACTGTGCTTGCAGCAGGAAAGCAAGACGCCGAGAAGCAGGGAAAAAAAAGAGAGAAAAAGCTGCTAAATGGCATGAAAAGCAACTAAATCCTCATCAAGTCAGCAGCTGCTGTGACTGACAGTGATGCGAGGCGAGATGAGGTGAAACAAAAGGTTTTTCAGTCTTACTTACAAGATATTTAAACGCATTTGCTTTGCTGCTTTGAGCACCACAAGTTGAGCATCTCTACAGCTGATATCCCCCAAAAAACAGACACCAAAATAATGTATGCACTAAAGGCCAGAGGAAGGATACGCATTTTAAATGTAACAGTCTGAGGTTGTGTTCAGAGGACGTGTGAGTACGCTTTCAAGTCAACAATCCGGCCGAAGCTTGTGCTTCAAATGAAGAAATAAAAAAATCTTTATAAGCAACT
Organism: Pelmatolapia mariae; assembly: GCF_036321145.2. Lineage (NCBI taxonomy): Eukaryota > Metazoa > Chordata > Actinopteri > Cichliformes > Cichlidae > Pelmatolapia > Pelmatolapia mariae. Next base: position 23,262,381 of record NC_086246.1, on the reverse strand, counting down.
GTTAAGATTCAGGTCCGTTCACTGATGCTGTAACACGTTCTTTCTTTAAATACAGCATGAAAAGGGGCTGTCAGCTCGCCCAAATAAATCCTCTCCAAAGAAACTTTGAACGAGTGTCAGTTTTACTTGCAAAAAAAAAAAAACTTCCTTCAGGACCGTCTCCCCCCTGCAGTGCATAACAGCCACTAACCGTAGGCATCCATCTCAGACTATAAAGTTCATGAATCCACAGTTTATGGAGTTACTTCCTCTTCATGTAGCTTTCACTGAAAATAATTCATGTTTCCAGATTTACTGTTTTTTTTTTTTAACATTAAAAATTTTAAGGAGAAAAAATGAGGTCGGTATCCCACAGACAAACTTTGCACTCCCTCCCTGCTAAAGGTGATTTAATAACAGTCATCTTTATTCCCCAACTCCACCCACATGGATGGTGCGACTGTGCTTGCGTCTGTCATCACGGCCACATTTCTACCTTCATCACCTGTGGATGATGAGTGTTTCAGGGAGGGAGGATCTGTGACGGGATGTGTCCAAACAGCATTCGACGACCTGTTCTTATGACCCCTCCTCCTCCCTGTCAGTCATCCTCATGCCCGGCTACTGGAGCTGAGAGGAGGGGAGTGGAAAAGCAGCAGCATGAAGGTCACCGAGGATGTAGCAGCGGTCTCGTCTTAAGTGACCTTCTCATGCTGGATCTGGTAGTAGCAGGCCTGCAGGGGGGAGAGACACCTGAGTGACCTAAAAGTTTTGAAATGCTTGCAGACGAAGCAGCGTGAGCTGCATGTGCGTTACCTTGAGGGTGGTGAACATGATGCCGTGTTCTCCGTGCTGGACGCAGGGGTCCATCAGGTCTTCGATCAGACTGACCTCAGAACCGAGGTTCCTGATACTGAAGAGAGAAAGAAAAAAAAAAAGCCAACCTTTGAGTCAGATCTGCTCCTTGCTCGTCATGTCCGGTTTCTCGTATTGTGCCAAGGCTGTGACGCTAAAAGAGTCCACCGTGAGGCGCCATATGTGGACCTAGCAAACGGTAGCCACTAGCTCTTCTGCTCTGCCTCATTTCAGCCACTGAGCTGAACCTCTTGACCATGTTTGATGATGGATTATCTGACAAATATAAAATGACTCACTCTGTGCTAAAAGACAATCCAAGACATTTGTTCTCATGTGTATGTGTGTACTGCATGGACATACGGTCCACACTCTCATACCACAAATGGTCATTAGGTACACCTTCCTAGTTCAAGTTTGGACCCTCTTTTTGGTTCAGAGCTTCTTTAACTCTTCATGGCATAGATTCAACAAGGTGCTGGAAACATTGCTTAGAGATTTTGGTCCTGAAACACTGATATGAGGCAGTAAGGCCAAATTCTGACTGTAATGTTGGTGAAACCAAGACTCATCAGACCAGATGATGTTTTTCCAGTCTTCTATTGTCCAATTTTGGTGAGACTGAGCGATTTGTAGCCACGGTTTCCTGTTAGTAGCTGAGAGGAGTGGCACCTGGTGTGGTCTTGTGCTGCTGTCGATGTGGTCTTCTGCTTACGTGGTTGTAACAAGTTGTTAATTGAGTTACTGTTGCTTTACTATCAGTATGAAGGAGTCTGGCATCAGCAAGACATTTTCACTGCTGCTCACTGGATTATTTTCTCTTTTTCTGACCTCTAGAGACCAAAATATGTTTTCGGGAAAAATCTAGATCAGCAGTTTCTGAAATACTCAGAATAACCACCATGCCACATAAAATCACTTAAATGATCCTTCTTCCTTATTCTGATGCTCAGTTTGAACTCGGGCACGTCTCCATACTTAAAAGCATGCGACTGGCTGATTAGATATTTGCATTAATGAGCAGTTGATCATGTATGCCTGATGAAGTGGCCAATGAGTGTACATTTTCTCATGTTTACAGTGCAAACTCCGTCCTGTGAAGCATGTCACTGATCTGCTACAACTGTCAAGTCATTTGAGAGCAGCTGGGATGGGTGTAGGTCTTCGAATAAGTTGAACATCAGTATTATTGACTAAAATTGCCTTCCCCACCATCACGTAGAACAATCTACACATTTAAGAAGCGGAAACCTAAAATTTTTGGTTATGCTTACAAAAATAGCAAAAGCCCTTGCATTTTTTTAAGCCATTCTCCACTGCTTGTGTTTCTGCCCACACCTCATTATCACCATTTATTTCTGTAAATGTGTGCATTACTGTGCTTTTTTTGTGGTTCAATGCTCACCGCGCTCGTAGTACCACATAGAGGAAGACAGGGAAGAGGTCGTCCATGGACCACAGGAAGTCCTGCTTCAGAAGCACCTGGACCTCCTGTGTGATCTCTTCGAATGTGAGCTGGATCACCTGCAGCTTGTCTGATGGCGTGAAAGTTGTGCTGCAAAGGAAAAGAGGACTTCTAGATGAAGGAACCAACCACTGCCCCTCCCCTCTGCTTTATTTTCTAGAGGAGAAGTATTAGAAGCCGTTGAATGGAGCTGTACCTGATCTGCTGTAGTGTTTCCACCGCAGAAGCAAAGCAGGCGTCTTTGGTGCTGGGGATGACCTGGACGAGTCGCACAGCAGAACAAACACGCTTTACATCGTTATAAAAATAATGGATGCAAACAACATACAAACAACCCTCATCCCCTTTGTCTTTAAAAAAGTACTACAGAAATAAAATTCTTAACAACAGTAAGAAGACTTAAAAGAGTGAACTGAGGGATCCCTATCAATTTAAACCCATCATAAAAATGAACTAAACAGGATCTTTTACCTTTGAAGATGAATTGTCTTTAACAGTGTCATGTGTAAATTAGCAAATATCTAACTTAAGATTGAGTAAAACTACAAATAAATCCAAAACAAAACAAAAAAAAGTTAAAAGAAATTAACAATAACCAATCAATGTCAGCACAGCCCCAAAACATCTGAGCTAGTTTTGGAAAATATGAACAAAATGATACCTGTTGCTTCTCGCCCGGCGCAGGCAAAGATGTTGGGATGGAAACGGGCCAAAACTTTCTGATAGGAGGAAAACAGAAGGAGAAGAAGTAGTAGTATTTATGGATCTGCATAAAATAAAAACAAACTCTTCTACAGCTGCATGTCCAGCTCTGACGTACTGCTGGACGCCCAGGAAGGCGAGCAGGGCGAGGTCGGGCTGCTTGTTGAGGCGCAGGACGCACTCCCAGTACACGTCGTCCTCTCTCTCTTTGTCCAGGGCGTAGAGGGTGAACAGCGGCGGGTAGAGACGGGGCAGCAGGACAGGAAGCAGCAGAGCCGAGCTGCTCACCACGCGGCTGAAACACAAACACACAGAGGAAGTCGTTAATAACCAGAGCCCGCTCACCGGAGATATGGGCAGCAGTGCGACGTGGATCCATCCTTACGCAGGTTTGGGAGACTCCGGTAGGGCATCAGTGGAATCGGGCTCATTCTTTTCCTGCAGGTCGGTGGTTGGCTCTGGGATTAGACCGCCCTCTTCTGGCAGGTCTGGGAATAAAAATCTGAACCAAAAACATAGAATAAAATTGTGTAGAGTCATCTAGAGAAATGTTTATTTGCCTTTGAAATCAATAAGCTCATCTCACAGTTCCCCCTCCTCTCCGCATTACTGACAGCCTGAGGACATTATGAGGCTATCTTGGCTGTTATGCAGACATGAAGGACAGCATCCATTCACAGTGACTACCTGACAATCAGGAAGATGCGGTTGAGGTAAGATTTAATCTCGCTGACGGCCTGATGCAGGAGCCGACGGTTGGCGCCAACACCCACATAGGTCATCCTGTAGACCGCCACCAGGGTCTCCAGCAGCCGACCCAGAGGGTGCAGCGGAGTGTCACACGCCTGGAGGACAAAGGATCATTTTGTCAATGCTGTGCCTGCTCAGGGATCTCATTGATAACACTTCCTTTAATGCTCTGCAACACTCTGATCAGGAAAACAAGACGACCAGAATTTGCTGCCCATTCATTTTTATTCAGCGTTAATGATTTTGAGGTTTAGCTGTTAAAAGTATATGTGTAGACTTATTCATTTAGGACTTTCAGTTTTATGTTGTTATGGTCGTATTTCTCATGATTGTTTGAATTATTACAAACCAGTCAATGAACGCTCTAATCAAGAAAAAAAATCAATCAGCACAATAATCATTAGTTGCAGCCAGTTAAAGAGCTCCAATATACTCTGAATACTACAGTAAAAACCTGTTTGCAGGTTAGTATATCAGCAGTTGTTACTGCCACTGGTACTTTTACTTCGTTGACTCGGTGAACCCACCTTGATTAGGTAGAGGCGGATGGCGTTGTATCTGTCCATGGTGATCGGCCCTACGTGCTGCGGGATTACTTCCAGACTCTCCAGCGTTTTGTTGTGAGATCGAGACAAAATCTCTGGACTGGGATGCACAAGCATTGGGAATCTTAGATTCGAGATGTTTCTACTTCAACGGGAAGTTTTATGACCAATAAGAAGGTGGTACCTGTCCAGGATGTGTCGCTGGCTGGTGGTGAGGGCCACAGCGATGTTCTCCCAGGCCTTTTCGGGCTCCCCTTGGCCCGGAGCCTCACAGCCCAGCTGACTCCAACACTCCTCGAAAACCGCCGGCCACTTATCCTCGGCGCACACACACAGATGACCCAGCTTCCTGCCGCAATAACAACAAACAATATAAAGTATATACAGACAAATTAAAAGTTTGCTTTAACAAACATGAGACCACTCATGAGCTTACATGGCTTGGGTCTTGTCCTTGTCGGTGTCGAACAGGTGTGGTTTAAAGTAGGAGCCCGTCACTTTGAGACCAGAGCCCCATTCACCATTGAAGGAGCCCTCCAGGTAGTCACCATTGGGCATGGTCAGCACGCCCTGAGGGAGAGCCAGGACATTTAATACTGAGTACCTGCACTCGGTATTAGATTTAGAAGAAAAAATTAAAAGTATTCATATTTAGTTACCTTTCCACTGAGGGTCCAGTCATCTGAGAATTCGCCCTCGTACGTCGTGTCGTCCTCTGACAGAAGGACACCGGTGCCCTGAAAGATCATCATCTCCCATTTTAAACACACATTTATTATGTGTACATATAAATATGCATTTATATAATGAGACGTGAACCCGGACAATCAGCGCACTAAAAATGTTAATTTATTTCAGTTTTTGCTGAAACTGACGGAGCTGCTGTTACAGTGTTTGCTACAAGAACACACAGACTGCACATCCAATGAGCTCACTTTTAATCTGTAAATGTGACATTTCTGCATTATGTGTTTGTATTATTTCATCTCTGGGATTCCTGTTTCTTTCATTTAAGGAACATATTTAAATTGTAAACTGTTTTTCCTTTTTCCAGTTGAACTGGAGACAATTACTCACACATTTATGTCATTGTACTTCTTCCTGTAAAGCTCTGTTTACTGGCTTAGATTTTAAAATAGACATTTTTAAATTCTTGTACTTACTTATAGAGCCCTAAACGGACAATGGACAGATCTCAGCTTCTTACTAAACACACTGCGGCTCGATGACAGGCTCAGGATGTGTTGTTCCTCATGACAGACTCGTACCTCTCACATCTACGTTTATCTGACTCTAAAAAGCAGCTGACAGCTTGTTCATTAACCAGGCTTACTGCTGAGAATCTTAATGATAGTAAATGTTTTTAATGATCTTTTCTATGTCACAACTTTATTTTGTATTGCTATCACCTGTATTTTAATTTTCTATTACACTTATATTGTGATTATTCTTTGTTTTTATTCATTCTATTTTGTTGTACATCTCTTTGTGACCTCATGTCTGTGAACATTGCTTTCCTTCCTTCCTTCCTTCCGGCATTTCTGATGATGCCCAGCTCCACTGAGAATTTAATAAAAAGCAGCTCTGGTACTTACATCATCCACATATATTTGAAGGAAAATGAAGAAGAAATCTTTGCAAAAATGACTGAATATTATACTACTCAATGATTTAAATTGTTCTACTTCAGGGTTTTTCCTGAATATGAAAAAAAAATGATTTTGTCCTTCCATCAAAAGGAAAATCACCAGAACTGTGGAAAAAAATATTTTTAAGCAGCGTTTAATTTTCTTAAGCTTAAAAATGTTGTTTTGAATAGTTTTGCTTGTGAGACAGCAAAAATAACAGGAAAATACACAGACTAATGTCATACGCCCACCGACAGATGTGCTTTGAAAAAACATAAAAACTGAAGAACATCTGCTGTTGTGACACACTGAGACAACTGGGGATAAAACCTCTGAGTTGCTCACCATCATCTTGTTGTCTTTAAAAGCTCCTTCATAGTACAGGCCAAACTGGGTGACCACCACTCCAGTGCCCTGCCGCTGGTGGTCCTGCCACATGCCCATGTACTTCTCTCCTCTGGAAAGCAAACAAGACAGCAGCCTGTTTATCCCTTCATATGTGTAATATCAGAAAGCTGCCAGTAAATTTATAGGCAAAAGAACTGTCTGCGTGTGGGAATGAGCATACTTGGTGATATCGTCAAAGACTCCATAGCCGGTCTTCTTGTCCTGCAGCCACTGGCCAATGAAGACGCTGGGGGACGAGGTGTTCAGTTTGCCACTGCGCAGCATGCCGTGACCGTGCCGCACGCCCTCCTGAAAGGACCCGTCATAAACTTCACCGCTGGCATACCTGCAGTCAGATAGAGGAAGGGTGCTCTCTTACAACACAGCTGTTTCATCTATGACTGAACCTCAATCTCTTCTTTTATTTAGAAATTTCACTGCTAAAATGCTTCCTACGTCGTCTCTGATTTTAAGGAAAGCAAGCAAGAAGAACTTCTTTTATCAGGTGACAACATTTGCTAATGAGAAATCTCCCTCAAAACTGTTGTAAGTATGTTTAAATATGGTTGCTGATAGTTAGCTCATCTTCACAAGAAAGAAAGAAAGCACACACAGGGTCAAATATATACTGCACCTCGACCAGACACTTTTTGTAGCAATCAACATTTCATTGTTTGGTTCCTTGGCATGGATCCGGCTTTTAAGCATTGTCCACAAATTTTCAAGGGTTGGGGCTTTGGGAACACCATTCCAGAGGCTTAATGCTAGCATGCTTTATCCATTTAATAAAACCAGGTTTGATGTGTGTTTGGGATCATTGTCCTGTTGGAACACCCAACTGTGTCCAAGTTTCAACAGTCTAGCTGATGATTTGAGATGGAGTTGAAGAATTTGGAGGTATTCTTTCTTCATTATTCCTTCCCCTTCGTGCAATATACCAGTACCACCGATACCAGTAACACTGGCAGCAATACAGCTCCAGAGCATGGTGATATCCCCACCATGTTTGACAGCTGGCACATTGTTCTTAGGTTTGAAAGCCTCACCTTTACTCCTCCAAAAATGCGTCTTGTCATTGTGGTCAAAAAGTTAAATCTTTGTGTCGTCTGACCATAAAACTTTTCTCTAGAAGGCATTTGGCTCGTCTATGTGGGCATTTTCTTTGATTTTCTTTTTTGATCAACACCCTCTCAGTCCATGGTGATGTTCTTCACTGTGGACAGTGATGCTGGTGACGTCCACATTGTTTTGAGAATTGTTCAAACTAATGAGGCAAACGTATAGAGAAACTACCAGTTGTAGTCAATCATAATCACTAATGAGAAGTTAATAGGTCTTAGCCTTATTAGGTTAAAGGCATTGTAAGTGAATGCATGTATATACTTGAGCATGTATGTATACGTTAGACCGTGTGTGGATTAGAAATCCAAAATGAACTCAGAATTGTGCATTAAATCTAGCCAAACATCATCGTAATCATAATAATAGTAATAATAATAATAAAGGGCATGCTGCTGAAAATCATAAATTTTCATGCTGTTCACCTGTATGTCCCCAGGCCGTGCATCTTGCCATCTTTCCAGTAACCTTGATAGTGGTCGTTCTTGTTCAGCGTCTTATTGGGGGCCACAAACTCACCAAAGCTGCATAAACAAAAGGTGATAAATCACGCTCTCAGGCTTACACACCCACACACAAACTGAACAATTACCATAAACAGCTAGGAGATTTTAGGCTCCAGCACTCACCCATCTTCTAGTCCATTCTTGAATGCCCCAGTATATATTCTCCCATCAGACCATTTCAAAACACCTCTGAGAAAAGCAAAAAAAACAAACAAACAAAACTTTAAATTTCTCAACATAGAAGTAAAATGATCTTTAGAAGTGTAAATGCAATAGTGTGAACATCCAACCTGCCGTTGGGCTTTCCAGACAGCCAGCGACCCTCATATGTCGCATCCTTCAGTCGCCCTTCCTTATAAAACGTGTACGAAGCCGTTCTGGAGATGGGAGGCTCCAACTTCTGCACCGAGCTGCCTGACGCAGCGTCCTGTCCCTTTCCGCTCAGGGCCTGGTCCACCGCCTGGTTGATGGAACGAAGCCACTTGGCCTAAGAATGAACAAACAGCCCAGTTCAAAAATAGAAATGGAGTTTTTAAAAAGGTAAACATCAGCTTTTAAAGATTTACCTTCTCCATGGGAGACGAGGCGAGCAGGGTGAGCGTCTCCTCAGGAGTGATCACCTTTAACCCATACCTACATGCACAGATACCCTTTGTTTTACCACGATATAAAAACTACACAGATGCAACAGTGAGGAAAGATCAAGACATGGAGTTATGACAAAATGACCCTACTTCTCCCCTGGATTACACCTCAGTAAACACTTTCCAGATGAGTTTATGATCCAAGTCACTAATTTCAAATCTTAGTGAATAAATCATGATGTTCATTTTGAAAACTATGGTTCCTATTATGGCATAAAAGGATAATAAAGAAGAATATGCTTTACGATGAACATGCAATGCCCCTCTGTTTCTCGGTCAGATCCAGCCCTCACTGCTGATGATGAGTTACTGAGGGGTCCCTGAGCAAAATGTAAACATTCAAGTATTTCCCAGAAAGAATGGAATAGTATCTCTGCTTCACGTGCCCATGTAATAATAGTTGTGTAGATATAATACAGTGCTGTGCAAAAGTCTTGAAGGACATTCAAAGCTCTTCTTTGGATGTTTCTGCCTTTTGTTCTGTTCTCTGTCAACATGATCCCACACTGATTCAATAATGTTGAGGTCCGGGCTCTGCGAAGGCCACTGATAGTGTTCCACTGTGTATTTTCCTATTAAGGTATCAAAGCTTTTACTTTATTGGAAGTGTGTTTGGGATCATTGTCATACTGAAAAATGAAGCTGTCACCAATCAGATGCTTTCCAGATGGTATTGTACGGTGGATCAAAGTCTGATGGTCCATTTCTGTGTTTGTAATTCATCAATTTTGACAGAATCACCAACACCACTGACTGAAATGCAGCTCCAAACCGTGACAGAGCCTCCACTGTATTTTACAGATACTTACTGTTGTACCTCTCTCCTGACCTCCATCCTGCACACTGACCAGAGGATTTGAGCCCAAAATGTCAAATTTGGATTCATCACTCCATCAGAGGAGATTTTCAATCCAGTTCTTATGTAATGTTCATACCTCAGGCTCTCTAAAGAGGAAGTTTAAAACTACTTTTTTTTATTTTAAATGTAAATAAGGGTGGTGACTCTGTCATGGTTTTGGGCCTGACTAAGAAGGGTTCAGTCTCTCATATATCTCAGGCATATATTGTATTTCCATGTATTTTCAGTGCACCCATTTTCTTAGCAACATAGTTTCCTGGCTCAAAACCTCTGCAAAGTACTTTAAATATAATTATAAAGATAAGGTTTGTGTAATAATGACTCCAAAAGGTCCCTGTGAAATTCCTTCAATTATCGTAGAAAAGCTGCAACTAAACAAACTTACAGGCCCGTGTCCTCCTCTGGGATCGGCTCCACCCACAGCGTGGCCAAAGGGAAGATGTGATGGGTGGAGAACTAGGGGAGAAAAAATGATGAAGGGAGGATAACAAGATAAAATGGAAAAGAGAGACAAGAAGAGAAGGCATCAAAGAGAATATAGCCACTGACGGTGAGTGAGAGAGACAGCGACATGAGCCCAACCACTACGAATGAGCACATTAGGTGATCGACAGACTTCACCAACGACTGGGACGCTTAAAGGAGAACAAGCAAACTGGGAACGACAACATCATAAAGTCCACATTTTTATATCTGTAAACCACTGCTTGCTTTAAACACCATTATTTTTTACCTTTTCTTTATTGTTATTGTCATTTTTTAGTGACCTGCACTACAGTAACTCTGTTTCAGACTGTACTGGTAACATCAGGCATCATAATCCCGCTTTTTATGAGAATACGATGATTATAAGGCTACAATTCTACTTCTGGATCCACTGTTTTGAGAATAACAGCAGAGAGAGTTTATTCTTTTTAAAGAATAATTGTAAAAATCAACTATTTGTATTTCAGGCTCATAAACAAGTACAAATTAGGCAATATTGATATTAACTTGCATAAAAACATGTTTAAGCTTAAAATAGAAACCCAAGATTAAACATAAGACTAAAGCAGTCGTTCTCACATCTTTAAAGAGGAAGTTAATCCTTTTTTTTTTTTTGGCTTCTCACTCGGGTCTTCTGCTTTCAGACACCACTTTGTCCGTCCTGCTAACAGCTGCTGCTGAAGGCGCTAAAATGGTCAAACTTGTTTGTGCATTTCTGGCTTTTTAAACACTGACAAGACGAGGATGATTCAAGGGAGGCGCCAGTCAGGGAGCGAGGAGGGGAACCGAGATGCACACAACAATCACATTAGAGATGATGAAGAGGAATGAAAAGAATATTAAAGAGAATGAAAAAGGAAAACAAGCAAGGAGAGGGGAAAGGAAACTGCTGTGGAGAAGTGAACCAGGAACTGTTGGTATTTTAACACTTTAAATGGAAACGGATTTGTGCTTTCAGCCAACAGCAGAAACCAAGCCTTTACCGGGAAAGGAGAACTTAACATGAAAGATTTTAGACTCCAATGAGGAAGACAAACAGAAGTGTGTCAGAGCAGATTTAAAAGAGCCTTGGTTACTGTCTGTTCATCTTTCCAAGCAGAATCCCACAGGTGGGGAGCAGGCGAAGGGCAGAGGAGGGGATGGAGGCTGGGCATTAGTGGACATATTCATGTAGTTTAGGTAGCGATGCACCCGCAGGTTCTGATATTGTCTCAACGAGTGCGAAACACGAGGCAAACCGCTGTAAACACGTGTGCGTTTCAAAAAGTTCTTTAAATTTTTTAGTACAAAATTTCCTCCTTTGTCTTTCTGTGCATGCACGTAAATGTTTGTAAGCAGAGAGAACATAGCTGCCTTCCATTGAGCTCATGCAACCGACTTTATCGCAAACCCCCCCAAAAAGAAAAAAGAAAAAAAAAAGAAATGATTTGCTATTCACATTATTACTCACATTAGAATATAGAAAATATATCAAATGTTTGAACTAATTTGAAGTCATTTGACTGTTTCATGAAAAATATTAGCTCATTTTGAGTTTGATGGCAGCAACAAGTCTCAAGAAAGGTGGGACGGAAACAAAAGGCTGGAAAAGTAAGTGGTACTTAAAAAAAAAATAAAAATAAAAATAAAAAAAACAGCTGGAGGAATATTTTGCTTTTTAATTAGGTTAACTGGCAGACTGGGTAGGAAGAGAGCGTCTTAGAAAGACAGCACCTCAGAAGTTAAAGTGGGAAGTGTTTCACCAATCTGCGAAAAAAATGTTTGTCTGAATGTGAAATAATTTCAGAACAATGCTCCTTAATGTAAAATTGCAGATACTATGACCGTCTCACATCTACAGTAAAGAAAATCGTCAGGATATTCAGAGAATCTGGAAATTCTGGAGAAATCTCTGTGCGCAATGAACAGGGCGGAAGAAAAAAAAAGAAAAAGAAAAAAAAAAAAATCAGTATTACCCAAATTATTCGGTCTGATTTCAAACGGTTGTAAAGTGTTGGAACTTATTCATATGCTTAAAAAAATATTTTATAACTGTTGGTATAATCATTTTATATATAATCAGTATAATTATCTCTTTGTTTCCTGTAAAAACCTGACTTATTACCCCCTATCCTAGCATACCTTTAAGTGTTTGTAGGTAAATATCATTAAATTGTAATTTCAAGTAAAATACAGCAAAATATCTTTTAATTACAGTTGAATTAAACCCTCAGTTGCAGGTCGTTTACAAAGTATTATTGATATTTGTTGTAGCACAGGTGCATCACTAACGTAAACTCATTCAGATATTTGGGGGGTGGGGTCCACCTTAGTAAGTGTGTCCAACAGGACCACATTGTCCCCCCACAAGAAAAACAAAAAAAACCCAAAACCCAAAGCGCACACACACACACACACACACACACACACACACAAAACAAGGAGGAGGTGGGAGATAGGGTGAGTTGGGGTCGCTATGCTGAGTTTTGCTGCTGGCCGCATACTTACAAGATTTTTACAAGGCGCCACGCCCTGACAGCACGGAGGCAAGCACACACAAACGCTTGAAACACACCAGGTTACAGTGTCTGAAATATGATGGCTTCATAAAGGTGAAAGAGGCGAAGAAGTGACGGGAGCGTTCAGTGTGAGCGCGTGTGTCCGTGTGGCTCTAACCTGTGCGTGGACCAAAACATCGTTGAACAGGATGAACCAGTTGACAGAGAACCTGCCGGCATTCTGCAGGGTCAGACCTTTGTTGCTGCTCTCGCAGATCAGCCGCCGGTAAGGCTTCCGCAGAGAGTCCTGACGACAAACAAGGATGCCAATCGGCATTATGGGGCGTCACATGACACCTTGGGACTGAACGTGGAAGGCTTGGTGCGAGCAATGATACAGAAGATGAGGACAGAGAGTTTACCGTCATTTTTCCAGGAAAGATCTTCCAGAAGTGAACAGTGTAGTCGGCCTCTTTCCTTTTTCGCTTCAGTTGCAAGACCGAAGCTTCAAACTTGGAGCAGCTGTCCTGAAGCTTCTGGTACTCAGTGGAACACTAAAAAACCCCCAAAAACAAACAAACAAAAAAAGTAGTTAATTTAGGCCAAAAATCTAAAACCTATATAAGATAAGGATTATATCTTTCGATATCACAAAAACATCTTTATATATTTTGTAAGTATACAAATAATTTCCTGTATGCCAGTATTTATTAAGCAGGAAAGTGAAGGCTGTGTAAACACCAAACACTTGTTAGAAATATGAAAGTTACTATAAAACAAGGAGATTAAACTGTGTAGAAATGACAACACAAGATGAAACATGATGTTAGTAAAAAGAGGAAATAACAGAATACAAACTTTGAGGTCACATGCGCTGCTGCTCGTGTTTCTTCCACCTACCACTTCGAAGCAGGTGGCCAGTTTGAGCAGCAGCCGGCTGTATTCGTGAAGGTGGCGTGAAGGGAGGTAGAAGAGCACCACCAGGAGGTCGGCCGTGGTGAGGTTCTCCTCGCCGCACTCTGACAGCTTCTGGAGCAGCTCCGGACTTTTCCCAAACATGTCTCTACGAGAAAATCACCATCGATTTATCATAAAGGATTCACTTTTTCATTTTTCTTTTTTAAACATGTGGAGTTAATGTAGAAATTGTTTGTGTGCACTCACATGGATGGTTTGGTCAGAGCCTGGAAGCCTCCCATCACCTGGAAGTTTCCGACGGCGCTGCAGTAACTTCATACGTAAACACAAAAGCTAAAAGCGTTAAAGGATTTAAACTCTTAGCAAATGTTTCAAGTTGTGTTTTGTTTTTGGACACGTACTCGTTGTAACAGTCGAGGAAAATACTGGTGTGCTCCAAGATGAGAAGGCTTTTGACCTCACGACAACGCCGCAGGCTAGCAGTGAGGCTGGTGGCGTGCTGCCCAGTCAGGTGACACAGCCGGCCAAACCTGCTCGCCAGTGTCTGCAGGAGGCCGAAGATGACCTGCCCGAGGGCCGAGCTCAGAGACTCTGGAGAAGGATGGGATAGGAAAAGAAGAAAATCAAGGCTGCTGAAAACTTTTTTAAACTTTGGGAAAACCTTCGTCTTCCTGATGTGTCCTTCTTACCCAGCTCCAGCAGAGGGCGTAAGATCTGAGACTTGATGTTACACAGCTTGCAGTAAAACCTCCTCTCAGCTGACGCGAGCTCGTGGAGGCTGGCGATGAAGCCCATCACATTCCTGTCAGAGAGTGCCACGCACCGCCGCCCACCCGCGAACACACTGCTCACATAACCAAGCTGGGAAAAACAACACATTCACACTCATATCGACACACAACCTGAAGCTAAGTGCTGAGCTAAAAGTAAGAACATGTAGCATTAAACTACGTACGTTCATGCAGAAGGGCAGCAGAACAGGCTGCTGGGTGTAGCCCCCCGCCTGCTCCTCCTCTTCCTCCTCTCCTCCTCCCTGCTGATGCAGCTCCTTCTCATTACCCCCCTCCTCCTCGCCCTCCTTCACCTGCTGCCCGCTGTAGTAAATGATGGGCTGGATGCAGTCTCCGTCTGCGAGCAGGAGTGTGTGCCTCTCTCCCGCGCTCACGTCCCACACTCGGATCCCCTCTGACAGCTGGATAAGGAAAGCAGATGTTGAAAAACACCAACTTACATGATTGATGTGCATGAACGGGAAAAGAGTGGTGGTCTCCTGACCTTGGCGAGGCGGGGGACGGTGCTCGGTGACTCCATGTGTCCCAGCTGACCAGAGCTGTTACTGCCCCATGAAAACACCTGGAAGGTATAAAGCACACACACAGGCAAAGTTTCTCCAATTTATGGGCTTTTACTTGCTTTGACAGGGTTAATGTCACTGCTCTGTGCCAACAGCAGGTTTATTTTCATGCTTATTTCTGGATCCTGATTGGTCACTGTGGCGTCAGGGTTATTGATATACATCCACCTCTTAGTTTTGCATGATCAAGACATTGCTGATCTGTGCTTTTGTCCTTTTAATGTCAAAACTGTTGATGTAGAACTGCTCATCCTTTTAAAATATAGTTCCTACTTCGATTCAATGACCAACCTGAGACTGAGCCGTCAGAGCGAGGGAATGGTGAGCGCCGGCTGCCACCCGCACCACCTCCTTGTTGTTCAGACTCTTGATGCAGAGCGGCTGCAGTCTGCAAAGACACACAACACACTGCTGGTCAGAGAGCAGCCGTTTATATCAGAGTTAATGACATGCTATGTAAACACAGACGTGAGTGCATTGTCAAGACAACAGCAAACTAAAAATGTCCAGCCTAAAAATTTTGTATCAGAGGACAACTGATATTTTTGAGACCGATACTTGGTGATCAAACAACTGGATATATCAGCCGATATTTTCTGTTAAACAAATACATTTGCTAGGTGTAGATATGAGTTTTTATTATCATAATTTGACAACACAGTTTAAAAGCAATTTTTCTTTTCATTGTCACAAGCCCTGGATTATTCATTTGGCACGACTCCTCAGATCAGCTGCTTGTTGTTTGTGGCGTTCAAACCACGTGTTGCAAAGTGTCCACTAAAGGGCAAACTATGCAACATCAAACCCTTTTCTTTATTTACCTTTTTACTTTAATTTATCGGAAACGGCCAAAACTGACATATCGGCGAATAGCTAATATTGGCTGATATATTAGATAGGCTCTAATCTGTACTTATTATGTGTGTTTACCGAAGGCGAGTCATTGAGTTTTTATTTTCAAAGTTAACAATGTAAATCGGTGTTAAATCCCCAAAAAAATAATGATAAAGACTGGTAGTGAAGTGGCTTAATTTTATTTTTTTGTTTTGTTTTATGACCTTGAACATTTGCCTTTATGGTCCAGACATCCTGTTATAAACTGTGACAGGTGTGTCCTACCTGGCCAGGTTGTCTCCGTGTCCCAGCTGCCCATGCTCGCCGTGGCCCCAGCTCCACACCTCTGTCTGCAGGGTGGGCAGCACCTCGTGGTCCTCGGGGACGGCCCCTCCCAGCGGGGTGAGGGCGACCGCTCGCATTTTGGGACGACCGGTTTTCCTTAGCAGTCGCGGTGACACTGCAAGAGTCAAAAACAGAGAGGTCTGTCCACTGCACAGACATTTAAACAGCTTCAGTATTTTCCTCTGTTATTTTCCAGTTCTTAATATTCTAATTACTAGCTTCCGGCTGAATGAAAAAGTTATAGCTGAATGTTTTATGAGATAATAAAATGATGAGAATCAGTTTAGGGTGTAAAGTTCAGACAAACAAACAGGAGTTTAAAAAGAAAGGCAAGCCTGCACAGAGACACATCAGCCATTAACATAATGACAAACACTATGGAAGCCCTGAGATCCAAAAATTCAGACGGTCAACTTTCAAAGTCAAACTTTTTTCCTGTCCCGAGTCAAAAGGTTATTGTAGGTTACTTGTTGTATGTGTGAGGCAGGAAGTGCATCACTCCCCTGCTTTAAAGCTTCTCAAGAAGGTTAGCAACATTAGCAACACGTGCAGCATTTTAGCTGTTGGGTGTAACTAACTGGAGTTTCCCAGCATGCTCTGGCACATTAAGGGCTACTAGGACAAAACTGGAAAGAACACAAGCCTTTACCACAAATATCAGTCATGTAAATGTGAGCATGGTGAGATGGTGGTGAGAGCGTTGTGTAACTTAAACTGAACAAAAACAAAGAACGTGCAGACGTACAGGAAGTCCAGAAGAAGGCGGTGTCCTTTGCGATCTCCAGACCAGGTGATCCAAATCAGCTGGTTGTTAGCCACATAAGAACGTCACAGTACACATCAGTGTTGCCGTGCCAATTGTGGAACAAAGCAGCTAGTCAGCTTAGTCTTTGGTGGAAACGGGATCAATTATCAGGATATCCAGACAGCAGCTAACTGATATCCAGCACCAGCCACTCTTTATGAATGCAAATTTGCCAAATATCATTATCAGTTGACAGTTGATGGTTTCAACAATGCATATGGACCCAAGCCATCCCTGCATTGAGGCTGCAGATAGGCTGTTTACCTCCATGCGTCCAATGCAAAACCTTCTCCACTCTGGAGACCCACATCTTTGTCTTCTTCATTTTAATCTTCTTTCCTATACGGATCGCCACAGTGACTGCCTACATCTGGCTCCATTTCTAACATCCTCCTCTGTCACACCAACCCTCTGCATGTCTTCCTTCCCTAAATCTGTGAATAGTCTCTGAGGTCTTCCTCTTTTTCTCAGGTTCAAGCCATCTCAGCGTCTCCAACTTTTTCTAAACCGCTGAACCTGAGCTGTCCCTGTGATGTACTCCTTGCTAATCCGTCCATCCAGGTGACTCCCAGTGAAAATTTGAACACCTTTAACCTCGTGTCTTTTTGTTAGTGACACCGTCTCCAAACCTACATCCTACATCATAGCAGGTCTCACTACCATCTCCTAAATCTTCTCTTTCACTCTTGTCACCATCCTTCTGTCACAAATCAATCCTGACACTCATCTCTACCTTCTCCACCCTGCTTGCACTCTAATTCACCACTCTTTCTCATTGGCCTAAAGATAATCACCTACACTGACCAAACTCTCTTGATTTGGTTGTTGGCATATAGCACGTGTAAAATGTCTGTGTGAACTCGTCTGGCAGTTTTTCGTCGGGTTTCCTCATCAAACATTATCTATCAGGTCTTTAAAAACCGACATTCATAAGATGGCAGCTTATAAACCGATGATGAAATCTATAGCCAACCGTGTCAGGCTCTCTCAGTGAGGAAAGAAAGATATGATGACAGACAGACAGGCAGAGGGAAAGTCCATCCATCTAATTCCTGCTCGGGGTCACTCAGAAGCAAAGGGCTTTCCCATAATGCACCAAACACCATTCTCTCTAAATCACACCTAAAACCTTCATTCTGCTCTATTAAATCTGCTAAATCCTTTTGTTCTTGCTGCCGTTTTCTAGAACAGTGAAACACGCTGCCAGGAGGAGGTGATAATTTTAACATGAAGCATTTACAACCCAAGCAGCATTTTGCTTTGGTTACTTTTAGAACTAAAATATAAAAAAATATTTTTCCCCAATGAAAACATTGATGTCTATGTGAGTTTTTCAGTGTGTGTGTGTGTGTGTGTGTGGGGGGGGGGGGGGGGGGGGGTGTATTTGGTGCGTTATCCATTTGTTTGGATACATCTGTTAATAATTAACAAGTGGCGTAGTGACCTTTGACTCTTATACAAGTCACACACATTAAACAGATGACTTGACTTTCTTGTCATTTTTTAAAGTGCTCTTGCGCAACAGTTCTCCAGGCTTTCTGAGGGTCCTTCAAAGGTTTTGTTTTGCTGCTTTTTCACTCATTTTCATTCCAGTCCTTGTACCTGACCATTTTCAGAGGAATGTTTTTTGTTTGTTCAGCCACTTAAAACTGACCTATGAATCATTCAAGTATAAAGAAGACTCCTAAGTCAAGGGATGAACCGGTGCTGCATGTACACATAACAGA
The DNA here is from genome assembly GCF_036321145.2 of Pelmatolapia mariae. NCBI lineage: Eukaryota > Metazoa > Chordata > Actinopteri > Cichliformes > Cichlidae > Pelmatolapia > Pelmatolapia mariae. The sequence continues at coordinate 23,243,996 of NC_086246.1, read as the reverse complement.
CAACTCAGGGCTCGCAAAATTTCAAAATCCCTGGTAGCCCTTTGGGCAGGCACTCGTCAGTTTTTGGTAGCCCAAAATAAATTTAAGTAGCCCGAATAAAAAAAAGAGGACAATTTTTTGATTGATGTTTTGTTTCCTTTACAATATTATACTTTAATGTATAATATTGTAAAGGAAACAAAACATCAGTCTAAAAATATTTAAAACACAAATTACAACAACAAATTACAATCATCAACTCAAATATTTGGTTCTAATTGAACAGAAATTTCTATGAACTTGCAAGAACATGAATCAGTCTGTGTCAGATCCTGAATCTGAAATTTCCACTGAAATCACGGGTAAGAGGCAAGTGGAACCAAGATCTAGGACATTTGCTTTTTGAAGTTTGCAAAGACTGCTAAATTTTGCCAATGGTAGTTCACTCTTTGCAACATAGCACGCTGTCAGGTTTTGGTAGCCCAAAAGCCCAGCTTTTTCAGGACTTCTTGTTATGCTTGGTTTATTTTTAGTATGTTTTTTGCAATTGGTGTTTGTTCTGGGAAAGATACTGCAGACTGAGCAATAATGCATTTCTTGCATTTCTCATGGGTTCTGATGGGGTCTTTCTTAAAATGACTGGTCCCAGTAACAAAGGCGCTTGTCGACTCAGAAATCGAGGGAAACTCACAACACACCCGGCAGAACATTATGTTATTTAGCTCGTCATATTCCAGCCACATAAATTCTTTTGTCCATGAAACCAAAAAAGCTGCACTTTCCTTTTGCCTCATAGTCTGATTTGTCATAACTTTTCCGTTTTGTGGAAGGCTTTTCTTTGGCTGCCCCTTCTGTCTTGTTTGGCTCTGCAGAACTAAAATACCTGCGTAAATGCATCTGCTTTTACACATGTACTTACATAACGATCAGCAATTCTCTGCGCAATCAACCTCTATCACATGTTTAAGCTTGCTGCAGGAGATTTCACTTGTCATGTTTGATAGTAAGCTAACGATTGATAAGACGATGCCAGAGGAATTGGTGCGCAATTAATCTGTGACTTACCAATCAGTGCTGCTGCTCTCTATACACAGTTTGCGCATCGCAAAGTGAAAGTGAAAGCAAAAAACAAGCGCAAATTCAAACGCGATTTCAATGTGTCACATATTGACAGTGGCTCATCGATGCCGATGACATAATTACTCAGCTACATTTGCGAAAGAATGCAAAAGCATTGACATATCTTTCCTTCCTATGATAGCCCGACGGGCAGGGCTGAAATGGATTTTAGTAGCCCGACTGGAAAAATCGCTAGCCCCGGGACGTCGGGCTAGCGATTTTGCGAGCCCTGCAACTCAAGATCCAACTTAAATTCTTTTATCTTTAGGCACTTTGTTACTGTATGTCGCTATTTCTTTAATTAAATCTATGAAAAATCTGAAAGATAACACAGTCTGATAGAAAACAGTATTTTTGCACAAAGAAGGTGATTCCTAAAAATCCTGGCATGCTGTGAAGTGGGGGTCTAATAAGGATCTACAGTGAATTAAAATAATATGAAAGTCATGTCGTTAGGAAACATTAGGAAAAATTCCACGAGAGATGCATCTGGACCTTCAGTTGATCCATCTACTGTTCACTAAAGCTTCAAAAGAAATGGTCTCAGTATACTGGTAAGTGCATTTGCATATACACAAGAATACTCCTAAAAACCTTGAACAAAACAAGTCATCTGTATCTTTACAATCAATCAGGCCTGGTTCATGTAAAAAAACAAAACGTGCACTTCACAGATATTTAAAGCCAATCAGAAATGGACTGGCTGGAGGTGACACTGTGCTGAATATGACAGAAACATCACATGGGCACGAAGCATGCCACAACACTGAGCTCACAAGTTCAATAATGAAGCCTGAAGCGTGCACGGACTGCCCTCGACCTGCACGAGCACAGGGCGTACTTACGCAGCAGGCCATAGGAGGAGGATAAGAGGTGAACAGCGTATCTACCCTGTGAGAGCAGCCCTGGCAGCGAGAGGCGGCGCCGCAGACCCTCTGCCTCCTCTTCACGGATGTCCCCTGTGCTGGAGCTCTTCTTCCCCTGCATGGAGTCCTCCTGGCGGACACGCTCAGCAGAGTTATCGACCACTCCAGGGGATCCTCCTGACCGTGAGGCCCCTGAGGGGAGGTAGAAGTTCATCATCTTTTTCAGGGACAGGGCCTCGTAGGTGGAGGCCACCCGCCCGCCCACTGCAGAGGCGCAGGAGGCAACCAGGTTGTTGAGTGCCGAGGTGGGGGTGGAGGAGATCAGTCCTCCAGTTGAGGGCTGGAAGAGAAGTGAAACATGGTCACAAGTTTAAAGGAAGATGTAGCTTGTAGCTTTTTGTGACTTTTCAAATAAATTTTTGAGTGAAAGCCGTCATTAGATTTTAGAGAGTGGTGGTCTCCCATCCTCATGCTTTTGTTCTGGCATTTAAACGGCTTCAAACTACACTGGCAGCATTTTAGAATCCATAAACAAATACTGTCAAAAATCACGCAGTTATCGTAGCCACAAGTTGAATAAAACAACTAGCCTAATGGCCAGATTTTGAACTTTCCAGTTATCCTTGAACATATCGTGTATGATGCATTGTTTCTTATTTTAACTAGAATCCATACAAAACAAAACCATGATGTGGTGATGAGCAGTGCGTCTGACTTTTCCCCACACATCTAAAAGTTTCTTCTATGTTTTCTGGAAGCTTGTTTCTGTCACTGATTTATCATCTCAAAATGTTTACATTTTAGTCAACAGGAAGTGGAAACAAGCTTCCACCATGTTTTATACAGTCTACAGGTGAAATTGACTATGGCTGCACAAAAAACTTTTGTACGCATTGGTGACAACACCTATGGGCATCTACACTTTTTACACTTATTAATCACACAAACACCACTTTTGCTGTTTTCTTTTTTTTTCCTTTCTTTTTTTTTTTAAATGACCACTTAACTCTAAAACTTCACGAAGGGCATTCCTCAGTTATTTCTACTTCTAAAATCAGTTGCTCCGGACTTCAAATTACAGTGAACAAGCAAATATTTAACAAAAAGCATCCAGAAACAGTTAGAGAAGTTTAAGATTAAGTTGTCAACATGGCCCCATGACCTGCTGGAGTCTGCTCCTAAACCATAGCTGTTGCTTCCTATATTGGAACAGAGGAAGTCTGAAGCGAAACTGGCAGCAACTTTTCTGTGTTCCAGCAGGAAGTTCCTCCACTGATGTTTCAGACCCACCCGTTTGCTGACTTGAAGCTTAAACTCGTCTTCTCGAAGTTCACAAAAGGGGGAGGTAAACCACAAGCTGAAGTCACTCCAGCAATCATGGCGTCTGATTTTTCACGTACTATTGCATTAAAGGATAAAAGCAGCGACCAAGCCTGCTCAGTTATTTTGGTTGATATAGATCTCACGATTATCTAACAAGACATTTCAAAATCTACTTCAAATAGATTTAAGTAGCAGATTTAGTGAATCAAAAAAAACAAAACAACGAATGCTTGTTTTTTTCCTCTCTACTGTCACGCTGCTCACCAGCAGAGCATTCAGCCCTCCGCTCGCCTTTGTGTCTGTCTGTGTGTTGTCGGACAGCTTCTTCAGGTAGTCCTTCACGGCCTGCTCATCTGGATATGGTGAGCTCTTGGCCCCGGCAACAGCATCACTCTCACCTCCAGATAGAGCCAAGGTGCCTGAGTCTGAGACCTGGAGCATGCCATTAACCAAAGATGCTTCCCCTTCCTCAGAGGCCTGAGGTTGGGAGGGGACAGAGGTGGGGTCAGCGACTGTAGGCACTGCCGGGGACTCTGACTTTGAGGTGTAGGAGGGGAGGACAGGCTCTGATGGGGATGTTTTGAGACCTGTGGTTGGGGTGGGAGCCTCCAGCTTTCCGTCATCCTCGGTCAGCTCCACGCCAAGCGGGCAGTAGTGGCTGTCAGAGATGATGACGTGGTCTTCTTTGTCTGTCATGGTGTAGAGCAGTTCATTACACCTCCCACATTTGTCCACATGAGGTCGGTGGCCATCGTGAGACCCCAGGCAGCGCACCAGAGCTAGGCTGTGAGATGCCCCGCAGGCCACCTGTAAAACATACCGGCCCGCCAGGTGCTCCACCTTCTGAGGCTTCCACACAGGGAAGACGGCGGCGTTGAGGCCCAGCTGGCAACCGCTGCCCCATGCCCACACCTCACGCTGCACCGACAGAGCCAGGGTGTGCTTCTCCCCACAAGCCAGCTCCAGCACCGGCACCGTCTGCGGGGGGACAGTGACAGTGTCCAAGTCCTGCACGGCGACAGGAGTTGGGTTGGGAACAGTGCTGAGGCCCGACAAGCCGCACTGTCCCGCACTGTTCTCCCCCCACATGTGGACGCCGCCATCCTCCGTCACTGCCCCACTGTGAAAGCTTCCGGCTGCGACTGTGACCACCCGCTGCCCACTGAGCGCGCTCTCCAGGGTCGGTTTGGCTGGCTCTGGCACTTGACTCTGCTTCCACGGCAACTCGCCGAAGCTGTACACCTGTCCCCCTGAAGAGGATGTAACAACAGACAATCAGTGTGGGTTAACTTTGATTTATCCAAAAACATCAGAATAAAGAATTAGAAATCACAACATAAAAGCATGACTTCTGATCAATACAAACAGTAAAGACAGAATGAATTCATGAAGATGTGCTTAAGTATCGACTATGACTCTGTGACAAGTCATAAACATGTCCCTCCAAAAGAAAAAGAAGTTTCACCTTCCACCAGGAGAACGCCATGCTGCGAACCCAGAGCGACCTGGAGGACCGGCCGGGGGAGTAGCAGCCTCTCTGGGGTGACGCTGTAAGAGTAGCCCTTCCAAGAGTGGAGCAGTCCTCGCTCGCCGCCGCCGCCATCGTCCCAAGAGCTGGGGGAGAGAAATCGTAGAAATTAGCAAGAGTGAATTAGAAAGGAAGTCTAAGGATCCTTCCCTAGGAAATGTAGGGAACTGGGTACTGTATTCTGTATTTAGGACCTCATCTAACAAAACTGAGGAAAAACACGACAGAGAATCAGAGGTGCGTGGGTGGCTGATAAAGCAGAGCAGAGGCAGACAAATCGCCTCGGTAGGCGTTTGATCCCCACGCCCCTCACTTCTCCTGAACAACAGATGTTTTGTCAGTGAAAGCAGAAGTGAGCACAACAACTCCATCCTTAGGCGATGTCACATGGTGATCACAGGCAGCCAGCTGAATGGCATAATCCTGCAGAGAACTAGGAGGGGGATGACTCTGGGTAGACCTACCTCTTACTCTGGGTTTCCATCAGTGGGGTTGATACTCTTCTATCAGCATGTCAGATTCAGGACTCCTCCTATTCCTCCTCCTGCTGCCGCCGCTGCTGCTAATTGAGGTTCTGAAAGCAAAAGTACAAACAGTCAAACATTATCAGTCCAGCCACCTCGCAGTCACAGTGACTGAACTATGGGGGAATATCTAGAAGGAAACCCCTGAAACTCAAGCCAACAGACTGGGATGTCACAATAAAAGTGCTAAGGGCAAATTTTTATGTATTTAACCCCTTAAAACTCCTCAGGCATCTGTTATTAGCCGCTGGTAGATAACATTAGCTGATTAGCCACAGAGCTAGTTGAAACCACAGGTGTCGCTGCTCTGTTTTCTGGATTTTAAAAATACCTTTTTTAAAGATACATTTCCTCACCAGCCGGTCGTCTGCGCTGCTCCTCGAGGTGTTCACGTAAAGAGGTCGCTGACACACGCGGTAGTTAGCGTGTTTAGACGCTGTCTGCTGCTCATTTCTGTAATGTTGACACGCTGAAGATCGTCCAACTGTCAGGAGGTCCCACTCCTCAGCGGGAGCGAGCCGCAACGAAGAGAGCGCGCCTTAAAGTGACAGCACACATATTTTTATAGGACGTGTTGTTGGTATCACAAGTTGGGAGATTTCAGCTTTTGGTGAGAGGAGTCTCCTTCAGATCGTATTATCTGCCATATTAGCAGGGTTTCATAGGCGGGAAAGTGTCAGGGCATCAGTAGAAAGTTCACAGATTAAAATGCAACATACTGGACGAACATAGTCAGGCAGACATGTTTATTATAGCCAAAAAACTAACAGTAAATACAGCACCGTGCAAAAATTAGCCACTTCTCACATCAGTGTATTTTTCTAGGAAAATGGGAAATAGCAGTAAAGCTTAATTGAAACGTACAGACTCTTAGGCAGCTTTGTTGCATTTCTTTAAGTAGTCTTCAGGAATAGTTCTCCAGGCTTCTCGAAGGAGATTCAAAGATCTTGTTTGGATGTTTCTGCCTTTTGTTCTGTTCTCTGTCAACATGATCCCACACTGCTTCAATAATGTTGAAGTCCGGGCTCTGGGGAGGCCAGTCCATGACTGATGATTGACAGTGTGTTTTTCTTTCCAGGTATACTTTTATTGCATTGGCAGTATGTTTGGGATCATTGTTATGCTTTTTCCAATCAGATGCTTAAAAGATCTGAAGAAAGCCTGGAGAACTATTGCTCAAGAACACAAATTGTGGACTTTAAACCCTGGACCGCCAGGGCTTCTGCATCTTAGCCACCAGAGCGCTGGATCCTCATGGTTCCTTGTGCAGGTTATCCACAACTTGACTCCAGAGTGAGGTAAAGCAATGTTTTTAACTTCACAAGGGTGGTTTGAATCTAACTCAGTGTGGCCCCTTACCTAGGACCAATTGAGGAGACCAAGGGTAAGTATTTCTGGGATGCCTCTGGATGTGAGGTGTTTTGAGCATGCCCAAAAGCAGGAGCCCCTGGGGCAGACTGGCAGAGTGGAAACATTTTTTTTAAAACAGCATAGAAATAGGAATATTATGCTTTTCCTCACAAATGTCAGGTTTAAATGCCACACACAGTCCAATGGGCAAACTTTAAAAAGAAACTACAACAGAGTGAGACCTCTTATTTGTTTCCTGCTCTCAGGCCGGCTCAGCTGCTGCCGTTGTTGTGACAGACTCTACGGAAACCCGGAGGGCTCAGGATAGAAAGAACGCAAAGTCTTAAAAGGGGTCAACAAATACCCTTATGCAACTCTTAATGACTTTAAAACAGTGACTGGCACTATTTCACAACAGGGCCTTTATATAAACAGGCTTTTGTTTATTTATATATAAATACTGAAACATATTTATTTTCTCACAAATTTCAATAATAAAATGAGAAAATGCATTAAATACAAATCCTGTAACATTAAAGTCTGTAGCCTGATTCATGGTATTGACTTCATTTTTCTTTGTTACTTTCATTTTATAAAACAAAAGAAAAACAGAAATATAAAAAAATAATCTCAAAACACAAACCAATCGCCTCTGGCACCTAAAATATAAAGGGGAGGTTGAATAAAAAGAAGTTTTAAATATCAAACAGCAAACATACATGTTATTTATCCCCCCAAATCAGATTCAATCTATACACATTTGAGTATCAAAAGATAAAAGTTGGAAATGTTTCCACAAACTGATAACAAATAACACTATCAATGTGTTTTATACAGATATGTTCAAGGAAGATTGTTTTTTCAGTTGGTGAAGTTTTTCATAAACTTTTAACTATGAACTATAATTACAAAAACAAAAAGTGTTACCTGATGTTTTGATGTATGTTTTGGTTTGTTTGGTTTTCAGTATTTAAATGTGTCACTTGAAGAGGATAAGCAAGATAAAAGATGAATTTAGCTTCTGGGTCAGAAAAGTGAAGCCAATGTGGAAGTGACTTAAACTGTTATTCTTACTCATGTCCAGCAAGAGGGCAAATCCTGTGGTTGCAGAAAGACTTGTGGTTGTTTGCTACACTTACTGCATAATTTATGAGTTACACCTTTCTAGTACTGGTTTGGACCCTCTTTGCCTTCTTCTTCTTCTTAATGGCACAGATTCAAAAAAGTTGCTGGAAACATTCCTCATTGATTTCTGTTCCATGTTGACATGGCAGCATCAAACAATTGCTGCAGATTTGTTGGCTGCACACCCATGATGAGAATCTCCTGTTCCACCATATCCCAAAGGTCCTCTGTTGGATTGAGATCTAACAGTGATCATGTGAATGCAGCAGAAATGAAAATTAATCAGATTAGACAACGTTTTTCAAATCTTCAAATTTTGGTGAGTTGGTGTAAACTGTAGCCTCAGTTTTGCTATTTTTAACTGACAGAAGTGGGATCTGGTGTGGTCTTCTGCTGCTGTTGAGATGCTCTACTGTATACCTTTGGTTGTGTGTTTTTTTGTGTTATTGTTGCCTTCGAATCAGCTTGAAGCAGTCTGGCCATTCTCCTTCGACCTCAGCAAGACATTTTCCCCGGGAGAACTGCTGCTCACTGGATATTTTCTTTTTTAGTCCATTCTCTGTAAAATCTAAAGGTTGCATGGGGAAAATCAGCAGAAAATCAGCAGTTTCTAAAACAGTCCGACCAACAACAATGCCAAATTCAAAGTCACTTAAATCACCTTTCATCCCCATTTGATGCTTAGCTGCCATGTGTTTGGCTGATTAGATAGTTGCGTTAAGAGCAGTTTAACAGGTGTACCTAATAAAGTGGCCAGTGAATGTGTGTGAAAACAGCCATCAGCTCATTCACTCTGTGACCTCAGCAAACATTTTCTTGCTGACTTTACTTGCTCATTCACTAGTTTCAAATCTCACTGAATAAATCATGAAGCTCATTTTGTAAGTTACGATCATTATTAGATGATCCTGGCTGTAGCGTCCTCAGTTCCACTCATCACATCCAGATTAAAAATACAAAGGTGGCAACAGTCAAAAGACTCAGCTCGAGGTTTCGTAACAGGAATTCACTAACCAGAGAGCGACATCACAGTTGTTAGGTCCATCTTTGACACTGGTGAGGGCTAAAAGGCAGGTCAAACTGTTTCATATTTTTTGTTTTTGTTGGGAGCAAAGTTCAACTCCCTGTTATTATTATGTTATAACTGTACACTTTGGCATTTCTAGTCTGGCCTGGTGTCAACACACAAACTTCCAGACTCCCTAGAAATGAAACGACTTCTGAGGCCTTTGGATGTAGCAGCTCCAGAAATGCTCATTCATCTGTCACCCCTCTGCAGTCAGCACAGTCATACTTAAGATTTAAGGTCCTCCAGCTCTCCAGTTCACTTCTCTCCTTCCCCTGGTGTCGTTTCCACTCACTGAGTAAGGTGGCACTAAAATCAGCACTTTAATCTGCTGATTCAGGCACTTTGCATGTCTGACTTCCAACCCTAGACATCACTTCATTCAAAATAGAGAAATAGAGTCAAGGGATGCTATCGTGCACCGCCTGATTGAAGTTGAGAGACTATTGACCTTGATGGAGTGTGTGTGTGTGTGTGTGTGTGTGTGTGTGTGTGTGTGTGTGTGTGTGTGTGTGTGTGTGTGTGTGTGTGTTTGGCCTCAGAAGACTCTTATAATCTAACTCTGATCTTGGGAAAAGTGCTTACTTTCTGACCTCTTTCCCTTAAAAGGAATATTAACAGGAGCTTTATGGAGAGGATTCAACTTGGATTTAACACCATCAAGGAGCTAAAAAAAGGAGCAATTTTTATAGGTTGTTATATCAATAGTACTTTTCTAAGCTCCACAACAGAGGTTCTTTACTTTTTTCAGCCTACTAGTACGTGACCACTGAATGTGGTCACGTACTAGTAGGTATTGTTTGATCTGTTCATCCTGTTGGCAAGCTGGTTTACCTAAGAAAACTAAAAAACCGAGGCCAGTATAAAAATTAGCCAGACATTTGTTCATGTCCTCTTTAATGTTCTCTTTTTTGCACAAGTCGAGGAGCATTTCAGGACACATTTCACATGTGACAAATAAAGAATCTTGAATCCTACTCTACTAAATACAGTCATGACAAAGTCTTACCTCACTGTGTCCATTCCTGAAATATCCCTGACATTAATGTGAAGATAATAAGTGAGTGAACTGTTCAAAAGACAGCATATAACCCTACAAAATACAGTCCCAATCAAAAGTTTAAGACCACTTGAAAAATGGCAAAAAAATCATATTTTGCATAGTTGGATCTAAATAAGGTAGAGCTTCAACATGCAACAAGAAGAAATGGGAGTGAGATAAAACATTTTTTGAGCATGCAATTTATTGAAAACAGTGCTTAAACTGATACAGGCTTACAGCTGATCAATAGTTTAGGACCACATGCCTTTAAAAGGCCAAATCTGTGCAAAAATGTGAATTCATTGTCATTTTCTGTCAGGTAGTCACACTGTCGTGATGTTCGGATGGCAAAGGCAAAAAAAGTTCCCTTTTTGAATGTGGTTGGGTTGTTGAACTGCATAAGCAGGGTCTCTCGCGCCATCGTTGCTGAGGTGGGACGCAGTAAGACAGTCATTTGGAATTTGTTAAATGAACCTGAGGGTTATGATGGAAGACCCAAAAACATTTCACCAGCACTGAGCCAGAGGATCCAATTGGCTGTCTGTCAAGACACTGGACGATCCTTGACCCAAATTAAGGCCATTATTGGCACCGATTGCAGCTCCATAACCTTCAGACGGCATCTTAGACTGAAGGGTTTCAAAAACAAAATAACATCTTCAAAGGCCTCGTCTCTTTGAACGCCACAGAACTGACTGTTTGGACTTTGCAAGAGAACACAAAACATGAGACACTGAAAGGTGGAAGAAAGTTTTATTCTCTGACGAGAAAAAATTGAACTGTGATGGTCCTGATGGTTTCCAACGTTACTGGCATGACAAGCAGATCCACCTGAGATGTTTTTTACGCTGCATAGTGGAGGGGGCGCCATAATGGTTTGGGGTGCTTTTTCCTTCAGTGGAACAATGGAACTTCAGGATGTGCAGGGGGGTCAAACGGCCGCTAGCTATGTCCAGATGTTGCAGAGAGCATCCCTCGTGACTGAGGGCTCTTGTCTGCGTGGTGACGACTGGGTTTTTCAACAGGTCAACGCTACAGTACACAATGCCTGCAGGACAAGGGACTTCTTCCAGGAGAATAACATCACTCTTCTGGACCATCCTGCGCGTTCCCCTGATCTAAATCCAATTGAAAACCTTTGAGGATGAATAGCAAGGGAAGTTTACCGTATTTTCCGCACTATAAGGCGCACTTAAAATCCTTTAATTTTCTCAAAAATCGACAGTGCGCCTTATGTATGAATTCTGGTTGTGCTTACTGACCTTGAGCAGATTTTATGTGATACACAGCGCTCAAAAATCTGTCAAAAACTGTTTTAGTACGACTTTAGTAAGCTATGAAGCCGCATCGCTTGATGGATTGTTGGGGCATTACAGCTACCATAGTCAGGAGCCTCGCAGAGCAGTGTTGCCAACTCCTCAGTAAGGAAAATCGCTATTGGTTGTCCTAAAAGTCCCTAGAAGTCGCTAAATGACGTCATCACCTAATTTGCATAATTGGTCATGCTAATATAATTGTAACCTATGTTGTTGGAGAGAGAAATACTTTATGTCTCTCGTGGAAGAGACATAAAGTGAGTAAAAAACGTCCTAAATGCATTTAGAGTTTATTTAGAACAGTGGTTCTTAACCTGGGTTCGATCGAACCCTAGGGGTTCGGTGAGCCGGTCTCAGGGGTTCGGCAGAGCCTCCACCGCAGAGGTCACAGAGGTCCAGACACACCCGAATTAACGTGTAAATTTGTGATGACACGCCCCCTTCTGGCCATCACTGGCTGCAGACTGTCATGCTACACTGCTTGGCCAATCAGGGCTGCGGGGAATGTAGCGCGCGCAGTAGTCAACAGGTGAATGTAGTGGTAGTACTTCGTGTGATTTATTTTAACATTTTAATCCATACTAACTATGTCGGGCAAAAGAAGAAAGTGGTCGGACGAATATGTACAGTATGGATTCACATGTATCACGGAACGTGATGGGAGTGAGCGTCCTATCTGCATGATTTGCAACGCCAAGTTGAGCAACTGTAGTCTCGCACCGGCAAAACTAAAGGAACACTTCTTGAAGCTGCATGGAGACGGGGAATACAAGAACACAACACTTGCTGAGTTCAAGGTGAAGAGAGCCAGATTCGGTGAAAGGCCCACTCTGCCTGCTCTTGGATTTGTAGCCGTTAACAAACCGATCCTCACAGCATCGTACGAAGTTGCTTACCTGATCGCAAAGCAGGGCAAGCCACACACCATTGGTGAAACACTCGTGAAACCAGCTGCGTTAAAGATGGCAAATCTGATTCTCGGAACAGCGGCCGAAGGTAAATTATCCCAAATTCCTCTTTCAAATGACACCGTCAGCGACAGAATAGAAGACATGAGTAAAGACATCTTGGCTCAAGTAGTCGCTGATCTGATTTCAAGCCCGGCAAAATTCAGCCTTCAGCTCGATGAGAGCACAGACGTTGCTAATCTAAGCCAGCTTACTGTTTTTGTGGACTATGTGAAAGATGACATGATAAAAGAAGATTTTTTATTTTGTAAGCCTCTTACAACAACAACTAAGGCAGCCGATGTGAAGAAGCTTGTGGATGACTTCTTCAGAGACAACAATCTTTCATGGGACATGGTTTCTGCAGTTTGTACGGACGGAGCTCCAGTCATGCTAGGAAGAAACTCTGGCTTTGGTGCGCTAGTAAAAGCCGATGCACCACACATCATTGTGACTCATTGTATTTTGCACAGGCATGCACTGGCAACAAAAAACTTTCCTCCAACAATGGCAGAAGTATTAAAAACTGTGGTGGAATGTGTGAACTATGTGCGAAATAGTGCTCTGAGGCACCGCATTTTCAGCGCATTTCAGCTAAGAAAGCCCTGGATTTTTTTATACCATTTGTTACAACATATTTTTGCGAGCAATCCTTTTCGACGATGCTGGACATAAAAACGAAGAAAAGGAACAGACTTTTCTGTGAAAATGACATGAGACTGGCACTTGCCAAGGTGAAGCCACGCATGTCTGAACTGGTCTCTCAAAGGCAACAGCAGAAGTCACACTGATTTGCAGGTATGTAATTTCTTGTAAGTTCATGCATTGTGTTGGTTTTGTTCTTTGAACAAGGTGATGTTCATGCACGGATCATTTTGTGCACCAGTAAAAAAACATATCTATGTCTTGAATTTGAAAAAAAAAATTTCACTAAAGAGGGGTTCGGTGAATGCGCATATGAAACTGGTGGGGTTCGGTGTCTCCAACAAGGTTAAGAACCACTGATTTAGAACTACAAATTAAATTTCTTTTAGCAATTATTGTTTTTTTTAATGTCACAATTCCAACCCTGCTCCTTTACCCGGGCTTGGACTGGCAAAAGTGACCCGAAATAGGCACTCTGGTGGAGTTACTTTGTGTGTGTGTGTTTATAAGTAGTTTTAAACCTTGTGATCCACAAAACAGCATAAGAGTAAAAGAGTAAAAGAAGAACTGACTGCGTAACAGCACCCGCTGCTTGTTGAGAGTAAAAGCGATACGCGCTTTCACGTCTTTTTTTAGCAACTTAAAAAAAGTCGCTAGGGGGTCTGAAAACTCGCTAAATATAGCGACAAAGTCGCTAAGTTGGCAACACTGTCGCAGGGTAATCTGCTTCTCTGTCCACTTCAGGTCCCAAAGTCAAACGAACACTGCAGCATCACTGAGAGTTAAAAACTGTCTAATTTCTTTCATCTTTAATAAAATGATCAGTGTTGCTGTTTTACCGGGTGTAACAATTAATTTTAACATCCATGAAAACAGAGTTAGAAGTTAGCAGGAAGTTAGCTCGCTAGCTTCCACCTAAAGATGACATACCATGTTCTGACTGAGTGATTTGTGAAAAAATTCAAACGTACAGCTCTGCTATCACTTCCAACATATATGAAGACCGAAAACTAAACAGCAGTGACTTTTTTAATGTTACTGAAGTTGGGCTAACTGGTATATAATGATGTGCTACGTGATCGATAGCGACATAGCTACGTTATCATAACATAAACACAGTGAAGCTGGAGGATGAATGCTAACTTTTTTTCACTCGATAAAAGTTAACGCGAGGGTTCCTGATGGTTAGGGACAAATGCAATCGCATGGCAGGATGCTGTAACAGACCAGACTTCAGTCAGGAGAACAACTGAGATAATCCATCCACAATACGAGGTTAGTCATTAATATACTGCAACAACATGGGAATAGAGCAGCTGCAAGAGAATTCAGCATTAATGAATCAATGGTACGGAAGTGGAGGAAGCAAGAAGAATGAGATGAGTAAAGTTTGGCTTATCTGACTGTTTTGTTTCGCTTAATGCCTTTTGTATGAAAACAGACCCATTCATCGACCGGGCACAAAAATGCACAATAGTTCCATTCAGTGGATGCCCTTTGTGCGGCCATCTTCACCACTTGGAGAAATGTTCCCACTCACCTCATGGAAACGCTTACATCAAGCATGCTGCAACAAATTTTTGAAGTGATCAACAATAACGGTGGAGCTACTCATTACTGAGTTCATGTTTGGAACTTTGATTTCTGTTTTGGGGGGTTTACGGGTTTTTTTTGGAGGTGCGGTCCTGTTTCAGTTTAAGCGTTGTTTTCAATAAATTGCATGCTTAAAAAATGTTTTGCCTCACTCCCATTTCTTCTTGCTGCATGTTGAAGCTGTACTTGGAACCTTGTTAAGATCCAACCATGGAAAATATGATTTTTTTTTGCCATTTTTCAAATGGTCTTAAACCTTTGATGGGGACTGTATGTAAATACAGCACTGTGCTGGAAAAGTGTGCCCTCACATTTCTGTATGTTGCTAAAAAAATGAGAGGAAGGTATTAAGATTAATTGAAACATGAGCAAATATACATGGAAATCCAGAATATAAGGTAAAAAAAAAACAAACAGTTTGTATAATTCTAACGAGCCTGAAAGTCAGTATTTGGTGTGACCACCTTTATTCTTCAGCACAGTCTCTTAGACAGCAGTCTTGCAATTTCTTTAAGTAGTCTTCAGGAATAGTTCTCCAGGCTTTTTGAAGGACATGCAAAGCTCTTCTTTGGATGTTTCTGACTTTTGCTCTGTTCTCTGTCAAATATTTTAAAAATATGAACAAATGAGAGGTAGCTTAAGAGTTTTGCACAGCATTGCATATGGTAACAGTGAGAGAATAAAATATTTTTTTCCAACTTAAGTACTACTTAAAATGAGAGAAGTCAATGATAAGTGGATAATTGGCGCTATGTGATGTCAGTGAAGAATGATATGTTTTAGCACCATGGACAGCTGCAGCATCGCTACTAATCTTTACTGCTTGAAAAACAATACCAAGCTGGAAGAAATAAAGGATCTTTTATACTAAATATTTACATTGCATGTACATTTTTCCTACCTGGAGTTGTATAAAATTGTGATAAAAAATAGGAAATATTTGGTTAAAGCAGCTTTCATACTGAGGAAATCATGAGGAGTTGGAGAGACTGAAAGCTAGTAATTATTGAAGAAATCCTAATGCTGTGATTCCTGCAGGCTACTCTCAGACTGCAAGAAAAAGAGTGAAGATGGGGGCATCCAAAACTACACGAGAAATGACAATAACGCCCTAAAGACTTTCAAGATTTTAAATTAAAATTTTCTATGTTATTGTTACCTGGACATATATTGCTATAATCTCACTCCAAATTAACATTTAAATGGAACAAAATTTCCTTAAACACGAATATGATTTACAGATGGGGGTTTGCCTATCAGCATTACACCTTCAGCAAATTAAAAGTTTTTATTAACTTACTCATGAGATGATTAAAAAAGCCTTGCAGACTTAATATCACATTTTTAGCAGCGACCTGCTAATTAATTCAGAGGGTATGCCTCACAGTCGGAACGATTACGTAACGCAATGATGAAAGATGCAATATCTCCCAAGTTATTACATCTTTAGGTTGCAGAGGTGGGAAATAAATACCATAAATACATGTCTTTATGTAGTATGAAAAGAAGTAGTGAAAGTGGTTAAACCTGGGCTATAGTTTTCTACTCTGTCCAACATATCCTAGTGTCTGAATCTTTTGAAGTCCAGGTAAGTATAACTGTAAGAAACACACAAGACTGGAAAATTTTCTGTGGTTACTACTGTAACCCCAGTTCCACCCCCAGTGGGTGCTTCCCATAGTGAGAGACTGAATGAGGTTTGAAATACAACTCCAAAGCTTTATTGAGCTATTCAGTAGTTGCACAATAGGGTAGGCAGGCAGCCTGGCAAATGGAGTGGGTAAAGCCCATGAAAAGGAAGTTTCTCATCTTGGATGTGCAGCTGGCAAATCTGCAACAACTGTGTGATGCTATCATGCATGTTTCTGTCCTGGCTCCCTTCCCTCACCCGTGAGGGTGCAGATGGTTTCCCCTCCCTCAGCCTAGTTCTACTGGAGATTTCTTCCTGTTAAAAGGGAGTTTTTCCTTCCCACTGTTGCCAAGTGCTTCCTCTCACAGGGTCGTGTGATTTTCAGAGTTTACTATGTAGTTTACTATCAGGTTTCCAGCACCTTGGTAAAGGTGCCACAAAGAATTAAGGCAGTTCTGAAGGCAAACTGGGTCCAAACCAGTACTTGCACACTATCTCTCGCTAACAAAGTTGCCCATGAGGGCATATACTTTAGAGCCTTTTGGCAGATTTTATTATTGCTCTTGGACAGAGGTAGGCTACAGTGTTTAGTCGGTTGCTAGCTTTATATTTAGCATTTGTTTAGCTAATGCTAAATATAAAGCATTAGCTAAACAAAATTGAGAGCAATTAAAAAAACAACTGCTATACAATGCCCTCCGCTATCTTTGTTTAATTGGTCACATGACTAAAATGCATCATTGTTTTAGAAAGTCTGCGTTTTCGAGTGTCCACACTGCGATGGGGCAGTTCTGTTTTGAAATGTATGCGTTTTCGAGAGCGTTTTCAAAACGCTGCGTTTTTCCTTGAGGATAACGCTTTCTCAGTGTGGACGGGAGGCCAAAACGGAGAGAAAACGATGCGTTTTCAAACGAAAACGCATTAGTGTGGGCTACGTACACGGGTATTTTTGAAAACTGAAATTTTCCGTTTTCGTTTTTTTTTTTAAAAAAAAATCCCGTCCACACCTAAACGCAAAAACGAAGGAAAACGCTGCTAGGAATATGCCAAAGCCTGTGGCAATATATTCCTAACCTGTAGAAATGTTGGCCAATCAGAAGTCTAGAAGCCTGGGTGGGAAAGAGTAAACAAAGATGGCGCATAGAAGCAGAACTGAGTCCTATGTGTGGAGGGACAGAAACTGTGTTGTATATGTAAGCATGTAAACACTACAGAGAGTAAAGTTAACAGTAACAGTATTTTATCTAAGTCCGCCATTGTAGAAATTCATTTCACCGAAACAATAACGTGACCTCAAAAAAGGGGCACACCTTTGACGCTGCGTTTTCCTCGTCCACACCTAAATGCAAAAACGGAGTTTTCGAAAATATCCACCCTGGCAGGTGTTTTTAAAAATCTCCGTTTTCAGTGACAAAAAACGCCGTTTACGTGTGGAAGAAAGGTGCAAACGCATAGAAAAATCTGCGTTTTCAAAAATACCCGGGTACGTGTGGACATAGCCTTGTTCTTGGTAGTATTTTATTACCATCAGCAGTATTTAGATCAAAATAATTTAATTAAAATTTAGTCAAGATTTGAAATAATTTACTGGGAACTATTAGGGCTGATTAAATTAAACAGATGATACCCCCTCTCATTATTACAGACCTGAGGCAGGATTATTGTGGAGATGTAAGACCGATTAATCAAGTCCAATGGGAGCTTGATACCTCAGCGGTGATGTGCACTGGGAGGCTGTGACTGGGATCCATGCAGCTGTGTGGAGAGGAGTGTGACAGTGTGAAGATGAGCGCTGGGAAAACAAAGCTGGGAACCTCGGAGTGAAGCTGAGCTTCGTGTGAACGCCGGTGGGATCCCTTTGTAGCGCTTCCAATGGGGCGCAAACGAGACCTGACGCCGCTCTGCTGCTGCTGGATCCTCATCAACTCCGGTAAGAGAGGCGGCGAAAGTGATTGATGGGATTTATATGGTAAAAATCAGCCGTGACTTCCCTGTAGGAGCACGTTGAAAAGCACCGAGGCTTTTAGTCATCTCATGGGGATTTCCTGACTTTATAACTTTGTTACCTCCCTTTTACTTAAAGGAATCAGTGACTGTATGAGACTTGGGGTACATCTTTTGCTCTCCCGTTTTGACATGATGCGTTTATAAAGCGGTGTTGCAAATTAATCGAGTAAGGGAAGGCTGTTAATCATCATATCGCATATTCCTGCAGTGTTCTGATAGTGCAAAAGAATATTTGAAACTTTTAGTCCTTTATTGCTGGCTCGTATAGAAGGTCAATAGTCATTTATTCACATTCACATTTATTATTACTATGATTAATGCACTAACGTAGCATTTTAAAGGTGTTTTATACAATCTGTGTTGGGGCATCTACACAAAGGGCTATGCTGACTTTAAGTAATTTTTTCCATGTAACTGTGCTACACAAGTAAAATGTGAAACATTAAATTTAATGGAATTTACTTAATTGCTATACTTTTAAGTGGTGCTGTTTAAAAAAATATTTATTTTTTCCGGAGTGTATATTCATAATGACTTCATTTAAAAATTAACATCCTGCAGAGTCAGGATTGAGCTTAAATCCCGATTCAGTACACAGCAGACCCAAACAGGACTGCAAAAGTTCAGTTAGTCTCCACTCATTTAGATGTGTATTATGTGTTTTTGACGCTGGCACAGCACAGGAAGCTTTTTGAGGCAAAAAACGATCAGGTCTGTGATGCTGTCACTTTAAAAACACTTGTAATTATCCAGGTTTTAATGCAAAAATGTGTAAAACAGTGTTCAGTGATCTGTTTTTGTGCGTGGAGCGGAGCAGGCATTTGTGAGCACTCAAAATTCTGAACACATTTTGCACATTTGTGACCATTTTCATACCAATTTCTCTCAAAAGGTATCAGATGGGGATTTTAAAAGTGAAAAACCAAAAACTAACATGCATATATGCACAAACTATCTGGAATTAATGACTGCTTTCAGGGTATTTCAAGAGGGATGGACGAATGTTTCCCCTGTTGCAAAAGTGGTAATAAGGCATCATTTGTACTCTCCTGTGAAAGGTTTATTTACAATTTAAGAACTCCAGTTGTTAGCCCCCTTCTTCTGTTCTATTGTGCACCTGTAAGTCTTTTTAGGTGCTTAAAATTACACCCTAGTTTCAGAAACTGACGTGGTAGAAGAGTGGGGAATTAGTGTGACAGAGCATTTGGAGGCAGGAGTCGGGGCTAATCGGAAGAGTTTAGGTGAGTAGGAGAAAATAGAAAAAGCTGTTTATCTGGTGCTGGGGTGGAGCTGAGAAACAGCATATAAGCTGCAGCAGGGGTGGGCGAGCTGGCGCACCTGAAATGAAGCATGGAGAGAATAGAAGAGAAGGGGGTGAGAGAGAAAGAGAAGTTCCTGCGAAAGTGGCAGAAGCTGAGGCATGGGAGACAAATTAACCTGAACCCTAGACCCCTTACAGTGCGGCGATCCTGTGGCTCTGTTAAACTTCATGCAGTTGAATGACGATTGATCACCTACAGCAAAGGCAATGATTCTGAGAAACCTTAGTTGACACAAAACTACGCATTTACCTTTTATTTTGGACCATTTGATGGACAAAACCACCTACGATGCTCAGTCCCCAGTTAACAAAACAGGTTAGAAATGTTGGCTTTTTACTCTTAGTAAATTAGGACAGATAAAACCCCTGCTTTGTGGTAGTGACACTGCCCCCATTGGCTGGGCATGAGGAGTCACTGAGTGTGAAAATGATACGAGTCACATGTCACAGGAAGAAGAAATGTTGAGATTACCTGAAGCACTGCCAGTCTCAGAAATGTGCTATACAAATAAATTAATATTGTATATGCAGATAGTACTTTCTAAAATGTTGAGAACAAATCTGATTTGTTTTTAGACCTTTCAGATGCAGAATTTTAAGAAATCATGCAAAGATGGTAAAATGTTTGTTCCTGAAATAGAAATGGGAAGTATTCTTTTTGTATTTCTCTCATGGTTTTTGTAGTGATCACTTATGATCCTCCATTTAGTGTCTACATTTGGTTAAAATCTGAAAACCTGTCTTTCCAGGCTTTTAATAGACTTTAATTCAGACTCATCTCAATGATTTCCAATTCATGTTAACCCACTGAGTGATTTTCCTGCTGATTAAAGGTCTAATGTCTTTCTAGATGTTTGAATGCTGAATAGTATAAGTTTAAAATTGGTTGAAAAGAGTTTTATTTTAAATATGCATGTTGATTGTCAGTTTTTGTTAAGAAATGGTGGTGATCAAATTCTATTTTTTCAATTTTCAACCAATCTGTTTTTAGATGGGTTTTCACTCTTTAAACAAATCTCAGTGTTTGACATTTGTGACAAAGTTTTCTCTAATATCCCGGCCACATGGAGACTGGGATATTAGATATCCCTACTAGATTCGAACTGGAGTAGTTTCTCAAAAAAAGAAAAAAGAACAAAAAGAAAGATCGATTGTGATCCTTTAACCCATTCTGATAGGTCCACCAAAAATGTCTGCCAAAAATGTCTGCAGAGCTACTTCAGTGTCCTGAGTAATCACAGCATCTTCGGCTTAGCCTGTGACATACATGTAGAGCAGGGCCCTATTCAAGAAAACTGGCTTTAGTAACCCAGACATGAGGAAAACTCCGTTTTTTTCTAAACTAACTTAAATAGTCAGACCTTACCAAACACAAAGTTCCTTTTTGTGTCCTCCCCTCCTGCTGCACCTGAAGCTGGATATACTCGGAGTTGACAGGATTTAGTTTGCCCATCCAAGTTCCTTATCAACTTTATTGTTTCTGCTTTACCTGCCAAAAATGTAAACCTCATGGGACCGTTTTCTGCCAATATGGCTTCCATTTCATCACCTTTGTCCACTTCTTGGCCGCAGCCTATTCATGTCACCATCATCTTTTTGGGCTACGTTTCACCAAAGTTAGTTAGCTTCTCTGTTTTCCCTTTTTCCTCTGATTGTTTGGCCACAGGTTGTCATCAGAAAGTAGAGGAGATCAGCATGCTGCCAAAAATGTCTGCAGAGCCAGCAATATCTGTCATTGAGACAGAAAAAACAAAATTATAGATGTTAAAGGAAAAGTTCAACATTTCTTCTAAGCTGGTTGGTGTAACTATCATGTTAACACTTTACAAAAATGGGAGTTGAATTCGGCATTTAGTCAGAGGCCTGCAATGTGAAGCAGGATTTGGTCTGTGGAAGAATCCTTCAACGTCTGCACTCTTAGGAGGATATTTTTTAATAGCATTTGAAGTCTGTGTGTTTCCTTAAGTCCTTGACACAACTTTATTCTGTAATTCAGTTTTATTAAATTGCTTAATTTTTATTCAAATGAATGTGGTCCATATTTATTTGTGAAATAAATATGAACTTTAAGCCTATCCTTCTATTTTTGTTCCAGTACATAAGACTCAAACGGCACGATCACTCAGCATACAGTTTCAGAAGCTTTAAAAAATAAAACTTAAAATTATATAGCTTAAATAACACCGTATATTTTCTTAAAAGCAGAATGTCAAAAAAACCGTAAGGACCTTCTTCTCAAAACACATGGAGGACATCCTGAATATCAAAGTCAAGTAATTTCTCATAACAGGGTCGGGTAAGGCTTCTGGAATTTCCTTCTCCAAGGCCAGATGTTCAGTCGTGGTGAGTAATGTTTGACTGCTGGTATGATGTTCTTTTCATGAAATGCTCAGGTTTATGCAAACATAACGGGACTCAGACCATCCAAAAAATTTGGGTTTTCTGCTTTTTTCTGCAAGATAACTTTTTCCCCAAATGTCTTGGGGATCATCAAAGATGTATTTGGGTAAATGTGAGACGAGATTTGATTAATTTGTTTGATCTGAAACGTGAAAGTGTGTCAAATATCAACAAATGAAGAAATCAGGAATTGGGCAAATACTTTTTCTCAGCACTGCAGATGGCTATCCTAACTGAAAGTTCCCTCTGTGTACTCTTCTGGTTGTTATTTTTTATTATAAGACTTGTGAGTAAAAACCATCGAGGACTTGTAGTGATTCTAATGATCCAACCGTAAAGTGAAGCACGCTTGTTTACAAAGCTGCACACCCAGTGACACGTTTAAAAGGTGCATTTTAATTAGTGCATTTGGTGTGAAAAAGTAACGGATTATAGACTTAACATAATCTTAAGTATTCAGGCAAAAAAGGATCAACTCATCCTTCAGAGAAACTGAAGCTCACTGATAATTCTCCACACAAATTAGCTTAAACCTTAATCATGTCCTAAATGAGACACAGCAGCCGGGGTCTTTATGCTAAATCCAGGGACACAAACTGCTGCACAATCCAACAACATATCTGTTTGTCCTCCACTGGCACAGCCTTACCTGAGACATCATTTTGCCAGTTATAAATAGCCAATGTAATCAGAAAAACTGGCATCACATTTGCACAGTTTGTGCTGTTGGCTCGGCGTTTCTTGCTCTGGCTAATCCTAAATTGCTCGCTGGTGATGCCAGATGGCTCGCCAGAGTTCAAAGCTGAGACAGAGAGTGAGGGAGGGCTTTCTTGATGCAAGCTGAACAGAAAAGCAAGATAGTTACCATCGGTGTTCATTTATCCTGCAAGAGAAATCACATCTGATACAAAAAGGTCAAACACAGAGAATTAAAGAGTTTTATTTCAAGCGTGAAAGGACTCCCCCGATGAGTTATGAACGCTGGAAAACCACACTCAGTGTTTTACACTAACTTCAATTATCTCTAATGGTTTGTGTGTAAGATCAAGTTAAATCCAAGTGTAGTAGATCACATCCTAATCTTTGAAATTTTATGAACAATAAAATTCAGGTAATAGCTTTTCCCCCCTCGAGACTGGGTACAGTATCTCTCTCAACTGTAATGACTTTGGTTTAAGCGAAGTATGAGTGAAAATGCAGACTGGTCCTTTAAAAAGGCTGGAGGGGGAGAAAAGTTAGGAGATAAATCAGGAACACCCATGACCCATGGGGGAAGAGGAAGGTCTTCAGAGAGGAGGAACGTGAAGTGAAAGTGCTGAAGAGTGCAGATATTTAAATGTTTCTTTCAGTTTCTACACAGCAAAAGTGCAGTGAATAAGACAGTGATTAAGCCATTAGTGAACAAACTATTTACTGTAAATGACAAGTTTTAAAGAGTATAAGAGCTATGAAGAGCTTTTGGTGCTTTCTGGTCGGTGGGACATGTCTGTGGTGCCCATGACCACAACAAACCGAAGTCTTGTGATCTCTGTAGTGCTTGAAACAGCTTACATGGGATTTATGGTCCTGTATGTGTATTTATTTTGCCTCATGTAGAGAGAAACTGCAGCGCAGTGCAGAAGTGCAGCTCTCCAAAGAGCAAAAAAGGACGATAGCACTGTGTGCAAATAGAAGGGTAGAGGTCTAAGCCATTATTTCTAGCAGGCTGTAAATGTGTTCTTTTCTGCTGTAACATTGGTAACCAAGGTATGCACAAGACCATCTCTGAACATACTACACATGAAACCACGAAGCAGCAAAAAACCACACCACACTGAGGCTACAGTTCTCATGGGCTCACCAAAACTGGACAATAGAAGATTGGAAAAATGTTGCTCAGATGGTAGGGTCAGAATCAAACATACGCAACATAAAAGGATGGCTCCATCGTGCCTTGTATGAACAGTTCCGGCTGCTGGTGGTGTTATAGTGTGAGGGAAATTTTCTTAGCACAATTTGGGCTCCTTAGTACCAACTAAGCATCCTTTAAACACCACAGCCTGCCTGAGTGTTGTTGCTGACCGTGTACATCTCTTTATGGCCACAGTGTAACATCGTCTGATGGCTGCTCCCAGCAGTAATACACACCATGTCACAAAACTCAGATCCTCTCAAACTGGTTCCTTGAACATGGCCTCCACAGTCACCAGATCTCAGTCCAATAGAGCTCCTTTGAGATGTGGTGGAACAGGAGACAGCTCTGCAGCAGCTGTGTGATCCATCGTGTCAATATGAACACAAAATCGCTGAGAAAACTTTCCAGCACCTTGTTCACATTTTCCTCATAGAATATAAAGTTTACTTGCACTCGCTTTAATAATATTATGATGCATATAAACATTATGAGATCTGCATTACATAGAAAATAATAATTTATTATATGTTTTTATGTGAAAGAAGGAAATAGGACAAAGTGAATGACCTAGAATATAAAGGATTCTGGTGTGAGGGGTCATTTTTTTGTCTTTGCTTAATTTTCTTGCAGAATTGCACACATGGTTGAAAAGTCTTGAATGCTTTGTGTTCATTTACTTTTTAGAGTTTCTAATCAATTGCTTGCACCTGACCTGACAACGCTGTACAGTCTTGAGCATAAAACCTGTTTTGATATGTTATTGTGAAATCAGAGGTTCTGAATTTAGAGTGAAAACCAGCTTTTGGGTTCAGAGTTTTGAGAAAAGGACAGAAACTTTCCAGAAATGTGTCTTAGATTTTGAAAAGTGAAAATCAGATTCTCTCTAAATAAAAAGCACGAGGGACACCAAGTTCTTCGAAGTAGGAAAATATGTCACAAAATCTTTAACTGGTCTTTTATTGACAGGAATAGTTATTGAAGCAAGTGGGTGTTCACAGACCTAAACTCCAGACCAGGTTATGTCTGCAGCATATGCTACCATGGTTATATACATTGATTTTCATCAAGGATAACCTCTGAAGTTACTCAAAGCCCACTTTCTGGCACAGGCCTCTGTGTGTGTGTGTGATTGACTTTTGCCTGTATAAATGTGTTTTAGTGAGTGAGAGCTTCCTTGGAGATTTGCAAGAAGGTAAAATGAGACCTGCAAAATGCATCAAACTGGATGAAAACTATTTAAGGTTTCATGATATGAGCGACTGATTACATAAGCTAGCTCAGACAAAGGAATCACTTTTAAACTATTGCAGGATGATAGTCTGAACCCAACAGTGTCGCTGATCTGTCTCTGCCTCTCCGTCAGTGCTCTCTGAGGACTGGGATCGTGTTCACACTGAGGACGAGCTCTTCAGGAGTTTGTTTAGAGGCTACAGCAAGTGGACTCGACCGGCGAAGAACGTCACAGACGTGGTCATCGTCAAGTTTGGCCTGTCCATCGCCCAGCTTATAGATGTGGTAGGAATTTAACCATACCTTTAAAACTTTAAAAACTATTCCCCCTTTCTGTTTTGTGCCGTTGCACCTACTAGGACGTTAGATGCATGGCTCACTCGCTGTGTCCACTTCATTTACAAAAAACAGGATGAGAAAAATCAGATGATGACAACCAACGTGTGGCTGAAACAGGTGGGTGAAAACAAAAAGTGGGTCTGAATGTTAATTAAATGTAATTTAAATGTGTTTTGTGCCCTAAAATGACTTAAAAATGTGTATTCATTGAAAGGAATGGACGGATTACAAGCTGCAGTGGAGTCCTTCCGACTTCAACAATGTGACATCCATCAGAGTCCCTTCTGAGCTCATCTGGGTCCCCGACATTGTGCTGTACAACAAGTAAAACCACACACATGATTCACGAGTCCACCCTCCTCCTCGTCCTCCTTCATCCTTTCAAACTCATCTTAAAATTCACTGCGAGCAGCAGAGAAGCAATGACATCAGTCTATCCCAGGAGGCCTGTACTGTGAAGCAGGATTTGGGGGCTTAGCGAGGTAACCCCAGGTTAAACCCAGGGCTTTCAGCGTTACAGTGGTGCTCTTTACATCTTACCAGATTGCATCGCCACGGTAACTTGTGCTGCACACCTAACCTTCTTAGGCACAAGTTATGTTTGAAATAAGAGGTTTGCAAGTGCAAAACCACCTTCTACTGACCGGTAAGTTCTCTGGAGGACAGCATGTCTATTCCTTAGAGTCCTCTAACCTCAATGAGCAGATAACAGAGTAAACATTTTGAGAGACAGCCTATGATCCTAAATGAACATATGAACATAAATACTTAAATATTTTTCACTAATAACAAATAGTATTTCTGCTTCTGGTGCCTAAATAATTATAGTTACAGCTTTCTTGTTATTTCTTTAAGTAGTCTTCAGGAATAGTTCTCCAGGCTTCCTGAAGGACATTCAAAGCTCTTCTTTGGATGCTTCTGCTTTTTGTTCTGTTTTCTGTCAACATGATCCCACACTGCTTCAATAATGTTGAGGTCCGGGCTCTGAGGAGGCCAATTCATGACTGATAGTGTTCCACTGTGTCTTTTTCTATCCAGGTATGATTTTGCTGCGCTGGCAGTGTGTTTGGGATCATTATCATGCTGAAAATGAAAAATGTTATCAGTTAAACATTTTCCAGATGGTATTATGTGGTAGATCAAAGTCTGAAGGTACTTTTCTGAGTTCATAATTCATTCATTTTGACAAGATCCCCAACACCACTGGCTGAAATGCAGCCTGAAACCATGACAGAGCCTCCACCGTGTTTTAGAGATGCCTGTAGACCTCTCTTGTTGTACCTCTCTCCTGACCTCCTATGTATGTATATACTGATGATGAACCAAAGCAGAACCAAACATTTCAAATTCATCACTCCTGAAGACCGTTTGCCACAGTTCTTGTTTAATTTTCATACCTCAGCGTTTTCTCCCTGCTTTCCTTCATTAAGAATGGCTTCTGACAGCCACACTTCCACCGAGACCATTTCTGATGAGGATTTAGTGAACAGTAGATGGATCAGCTGAAGGCCCTGGTGCATCTCTCAGGTCCTGTGTCAGGTCTTTGCTGGAATTTTTTTCCTGTTTCTTAAGGACATGCCTTTCAGATAGTGTTCATCTGCTGAAAATATGTCTGTCTGTATTGTATTTTTTGGGTTAACTAAAGAAATGGATGTGTTTTTGTGACAGGCTGCTAGTAGCAAAGTGCCTAAAGATTTAGTACAGCCCATAATCTTCATTTAGGACATTTTTTATATATAAAAACAAAGTTCCTCTGTGCAACGCACCAACATCATAAGAAACAGACTGAAGGTTTAAAACAAATAAATGGACATTTACATGCTCTGTGCCACTTCTCAGCCATGTGGATTATTTGTTTTCGTCGTTACGATTTGTGGGATGGTATTATCTCCTTTAACAACAGGTGTTCCAGATTATCCTCTCCTAAAGATAATAAAGGAAGCACTGAAGCATTGTCCTTCGTATTTACAGAGCTCGACCTGTTCTTACGATGCTTCCCATGCAGATATTTCAGGATCATTTCACTCAGTTTGAACCTTCCTGAAAAACTTGACTATTCAGCTACAACCCTTGTTTTCAACCACCGTCATGTGACCCCTATCCAAAGAGCAAATTAAGCCAGATAAAGATCTCTATATACCCTGCAAAAACATCTGGGGGTAAATAAGGATTATTAACTATTACTTTATTTGGATTTAAAATATTGAGTCACGCTCACAGCAGATGTTCAAGGACACACACGCTGTTCCTGAACAGAGACGACTTTCTGTAGGTGGACCTGGAAATTATCTGTAGTGATCAATTAGCTGCTTGATCCATAACACGGTCCTCCTTCATTGAAGAGCGAAAGAGGAGTTGAGGTCACTTACATGGAGCCAAACAGCTCGATGGTATTTTCTGCATTTTCCTGCATATCAATTGGCGATGCATGCAAATTATGCTGTTGAATAAATGACCCTGATTCTGTTGCGGATGCACGGCGATGTTGCATCACGCAGTTTTAGTTGAGTTTCCAGCCCTTGGGGCTCGGGGGAGTATTAAAATTGGTCTGGATGGAGATGAAACTCTCTCCGCTTTCAGTGAAAATGAGCTTGCATCAGTGTCGTTTACATTCAGCTATCAATTATTAAGCATAGCTCGTGTAAACGGGCATAGCTCCAGGTTTATTGATTCACCTTCTGAGTTTAAAAACTAATGAAATTAAAACTTTTTACCCTCTTTTCTTGTTAAAGTGCTGACGGGGAGTTCGCTGTCACCCACATGACCAAGGCACAGCTGTTTTACACCGGTCGTGTCCGCTGGGTACCGCCCGCCATCTACAAGTCCTCCTGCTCCATCGACGTCACCTTCTTCCCCTTTGACCAGCAGAGCTGCAAGATGAAGTTCGGATCCTGGACGTACGACCGCGCCAAGATCGACCTGGAGCCCTTTGAGAACACCGTGGACCTGAAGGTGGGAACACGTGGGTGGAGGTTGCTCTGCTTCCCCTCCCCCTCCGCATTCCTCCCTCATACTCTCTTATGATTTCCTTCCTAACACCTCCTGCACCTCTTTACCTCCTCTTATCTGCTCTTCACATGTGTTTTGTTTTACAGAAGAATGCCCGCCAAACTCTCAGGCTGCTCACATTTTAATTAACAAAGTATTTCCCAGCGTCATGTTTCACTGCAGCAAAAGCTTCTGGAAAAATTCACAGAATAGTTTTGTAAGAGAAAGAAAAACCCCAAATCCTGGGGAGATTTCTGAGTTGTAAAACGTGGCAGGTTTCTTTAACTCTTTACCCCTTGGACACCTACTAGGACAGGGGTGGCCAACTCCAGGCCTCGAGAGCCGGTATCCTGCAGGTTTTAGATGTCACCCTGGGTCAACACACCTGAATCAAATGATTAGTTCATTACCAGGCTTCTGGAAAACGTCCAGAAATGTTGAGGAGTTCATTTAGCCATTTCAATCAGCTGTGTTGGATGAAGGACACATCTAAAACCTGCAGGACACCGGCTCTCGAGGCCTGGAGTTGGCCACCCCTGTACTAGGAGGAACCCTTGAAGCTCTTTTCTGAGCTTGGATTGAAAACATGGAAACTATTATAATGGTCTGTAAACTACATCTTAAGTGATATACTGAGGTATTAAAAGGTGTCATTATGGCTACAGGGGAGGTCATGAAATGTTGTCTTTATAGGGGAAAGAGTTAATATGGTGTGATTTTGAAGCACAGAATGCAGAAGTAAGTTTTTTTCTTCAATTTGTCTCCACATGTCTGCATTTGAGTTCTCAATCCTGCAACACTTGGAGAGTACGCTGTAACAAAGGACAGCACTATTTATACAGGCAGATACACAAAGGGGTAATCAGGGGCATGAGGCACAGAGGGGAAGACGAGGAACAGGTAACATGAATGTGACAGGGGAAGTAAAACTAACTGCAACACACAGGAGACGAATGACTACCAAAATAAAAGAGGAAAAAACAATAAACAATAATCGTTGTGGGGGATTATTCTCTCCAGTGTCTTCATGACATGTAAGGTCAGAGCAATGGTCTGTGGTCATTGGAAGTAGTTGGGTGAGATGTTTTTGTGGACAAGGACAAGACAGAATGTCCTTTAGAGAGTCAGGACCTTCTGCAGTTTAAAACTCTGGTTGCGGATGAGACACAGCTGAGCAGCACAACTTTGGGGCTGATCCCATCAGGACCAGCCGCTCTGCCAGAGTAGAGTCAAGACAACTTTTTCAGTTGAGAGGGACATGGAGGTGCAAGCTGTAGGTGCAAAGACAAGGGAAGGGGACAATGTTCATGAGATGAACTGTATGCTGGGGAAGGATGCCCAGCAGGTGGAGGTGTGTCAAGCCAAGTGAAGTTTAAGTTGTTGGTACTCTTCACATTCCACTCCAGCACTAAGTCCCTGCTTTGTTTGTGTCCTGTGAAGATTCTCAGTCCAACCCCTCCTTGTTGTTATTCCGTTATTTCCTGGCTTTCTCCTGTAACAGGATTTCCCCCTGCTGCTTTAACTTTAAACTCCCTCTGCACGATGTCAGTGTGGCTAAAAAGAGTCTGACTTCTAGGACTACTGGGAGAGTGGAGAATGGGCAATCGTCAACGCTGTAGGAACCTACAATACCAAGAAATACGACTGCTGTCACGAGATCTACCCCGACATCACCTACTACTTCGTGATCCGCCGCCTGCCGTTGTTCTACACCATAAACCTCATCATCCCCTGCCTACTCATCTCCTGCCTGACCGTCCTGGTCTTCTACCTGCCATCAGACTGCGGCGAGAAGATCACGCTGTGCATCTCTGTGCTGCTGTCGCTCACCGTCTTCCTGCTGCTCATCACTGAGATCATCCCATCCACATCGCTAGTCATCCCGCTGATTGGGGAGTACCTGCTCTTCACTATGATCTTTGTCACGCTGTCAATCATCATCACCGTGTTTGTGTTGAATGTGCACCACCGATCATCAGAGACTCACACCATGCCCCGGTGGGTTCGGAGGCTCTTCCTGTCTGTGGTGCCGCGCTGGCTCTGCATGAAGCGCCCGCATCATGGACTCAGGCCTGCAAGGTGAGACAGCCTCTATGACCATTAGAGGCACTGCAGGTTTTTACATGGTCATAAATAGCTTAGTCTAGTCGACTTCTACGTGGTCAAATGTGTATGAGTTGAAGCTTAGGATTGGCTAATTCAATCCAATTGATTAGCTCTTGACTGAGTTGGTGCGGTTATCCACACAGGAAACCACAAAATCTCTGCACAGGTTTATTATTTTCATCATATGCTTGAACCATTTGGCTGATTTTAATACATATTGCAGAGAGATAACTTAGCAGCCCTATCATACATCCACAGCCTCCAAACTCTTCTTCTTCTTTTTGTTGTTTAATTGTGGTTGGCAGACAGCTTCTAGGCATTTTACCACCACCTACTGACAGTAGAAGTATATTGATAATTTGAGGTAGTGGTAAAAATAAGGAAAATATATAATTTAAGGTGACAGTTGTAATCATTTGTTTTTCTGTTTTATATTTTCACAATGTTTTGCTTGTCGTTACAATGTTATTGTAATTTTTCTACAAACCCATCTACCTTTCTTAGGCGACACCACCTGAGCGATAAACTCCTCCCTCTCCGGACTCCGGGCCCCTCCCACAGCATCTGGATCACTCAGGAGTCTGATGTGGACGCTGGAGATGAAATTAACCATTGGGACTTTCATGGTTACTCAAACATGGAGCATTTGGAGAGGTTTGGGTCCCCGTCTTGTCTTTCTGCTCGGTCTCTGGGCTATACACTCCTACCACAGACACGGTCCACTGTCAGCTTAGAGTGGGATACCCCTCCTGATTCGACCCAGAACCAGTGGGACTCTTCTGTGTCTCCTGCTGTCATATCCGCCCTGGAGGGAGTAACGTACATCGCTGAACACCTAAGAGCAGAAGATGCAGACTTTTCGGCAAGTATTGGATTTTTTTGGTTAAAGATTTGCGGTCAAAAGTTTGCATCAGGGGTGTCAAACATAAGACAGCCTGGGTTTTATATATTTCTCCAACTTTACAGGCTCATTTTTGGTTTTATGTCTTTTCTCAGGTGAAGGAGGACTGGAAGTATGTGGCCATGGTCGTAGACCGGATCTTCCTGTGGATGTTCATCATAGTGTGTCTGTTGGGGACCGTTGGACTCTTTCTGCCTCCGTGGCTCTCTGGGATGATTTAAAACCAAGACTAGATGTTAAAAACACTAATATATTATATAAAAAAGTGGAAGAGCATGGTTAACTTTTAAATTTGTTGCAACAGACGAGTCTAGGAAACTTATTTCATGGAGGATGAAAAGTACAAAAATGAATAATAAAGAGAAATTAATTATTAATGCAGATATTCATAAAATGAAATGGCCTTGATGTATAAAATGGAATATACTGATGTTAATTAATGATAAATATTATAATCTGCTTTATTTGCTTGTGTCTTATTTATTCTCCATTGTATCTGTAATTTTCTTCACTCTCACGTCTGCATATGTGGTTCTGTTTGTCTGTCTGTCTGGTTGTTAACAGTTTTTCAATTTTGTGTGATGGTAGATAAAAAAACCAACTTGAGCTAAATTACATTTTGGTGAAATCTGGTGAAAGTCACACTGAATGTGAAAATCAGTAAAACCATTATATTACCCACAATTTTTTTTTTATTGATCGTCTTCAAACTTCACAATAATATACTCAGTGTTGGGAAAGTTAGTTTTAAAATGTATTCCACTACAGATTACAGAATACATGCCTCAAAATGTATTTTGTAATGTGTTACGTTACTCAATGCAGTATTCAGAATATTTTGTATTACTTAATATATTCTCATGCTTTTTACAACTACATGAATGTACTATTGCTGTGTGATTTATTACTGTTACTGAAGGTTACTCGCCATACGAATACCAACTAGATTTTTAAATCTTAATATAAATGAGTAACAGGGTGGACATTAGGTAAGGCTGCACTTTTTGCAGCGATCTCGTATAGAAAACTATTCCACGCGTATATAAAACAGGTCCGCGGCTCCAAGCCGTAGTAAAGGGACCTCTAGCTTTACTTTGTTGTCTGGGTCAACTTTGCTAGCGAGAGACAGAAAGAGGCGTTGAAAGGCTGCTCCAACGGAACTTTTGTTTCTGAGGGAAACACGAACACAGTGTACAGTCGAGTCTTAATAGCTTACTTACAGCTGAGCTACACTGCCCATGAGGCTACATTCTTTAGGGCTATGCCTGTAACACTCTGCCTATTGCCTTCATATTAAATAATTTTTTGAACAATAATTTTAAAAAATATTTCGTCACGTCATTATGCGGGCCGCAAGTAGAGGTGACATGGGCTGCGAAGTTGAGACCCAGGCATTAGAGCCTCATAGGCTACGTTCACACTGCAGGCGAAAGCGCATCAAATCCGATTTTTTTGACCCTATGCGACCCATATCCGATCTTGGTATGACAGTGTGAACGCCACAAATCCGATATTTTCAAATCCGATCTGGGTCACTTTCGTATGTGGTACTGAATCCGATACGTATCCGATGTTATAGAAAGCGACTGCTGTGTGAACGGTCAGGTCGCATTAAATCCGTCTTTTACGTCACTGACACAAGACAGACGCCAATTATCAGCGCCTGAGAAGACACCGCGAACGCTTCCTGGCCATCCAGTGTAGATGTCAGTGAAACTGTTGGGAAGACAACGTTGGAGAAACGTGAACATTTTATTTGTACTGTATAATCTGCAGATTCTGACAGAAATCTGCAACTATCCTTTGAAGCACCACTCCTCTCTAAAACAGCAATAAGGATAATTATTAGGTTATTTAGTAAATAACAAAATAACTTAAAGCAAAAATTGGGAAACGTAAAGTCCGAAGTCTTTATATTAAGGGCCATCAGTCAAACAATATTGTTTGCTCTGGGTCTAAACAGAGCGCGTTGTGTGTGACGTCTTCTTTTGGCATGCGGGCCGCTTTGAGGGTTCACACTAGAGCGCGTTTGCTGTCGCATTTTATTTGTAGTGTGAACAAGCAGACAAAAAATTCGGATTTGATCAAAAAATCGGAATTCAGCATTAAGACCTGCAGTGTGAACGTAGCCTAAATGCGTGTTTTGTTTGGATTTCCACCGGCGTGAATTACAAAAATTGAGAGGGGACAGCCTAACATATGAAACAGGAAAAGACCGCTGTGGAATCCCTTTAATTCAACAAAGTAACTGTATTCTGAATACCACCTTTTTAAACTGTAACTGAATACAGTTACTCATTTTTTATTTTAAAAAGGTAACGCCGCTGTTCTGGGAATCCATCCTACCTCATAAAACATCCTACCCAATGTTTCTGCACAGACGCGGCGCATGCGCACAACACCAAACCCAAATTCTTTTTCTCTCACCCAAGGTTATGGCTCTTAAGGTTATGGTTATGGTTATGGTTGGGGGGTAGGGTTAGGGTTAGTCACAAGTCACCGTCAAATTATAATACGGGTAGGACGATTTGTCAGAGTAGGATGGTTTCTCAGAACACCAGTACATGTATTCTGTTTCTCCCCAACAGTAGCGGTTTTAGATACGGGCGACACGGGCGGTTGCCCGGGGCGGCATCGTGGTGGGGGGCGGCATCACGGGCATCGGCAAAAAAAAAAAAAAAATTGCTCGTACTCATGCTGCCCCGACGTCATGCCAGCGCATACTGGGGATGGCATAGGCACCGATCAGTTTTCTATCGCCCATTTGCTGGGAGTAAGGGCGCCCTCCGTTTGCGAGGTGCGCCTGCTGCTTGCGGCACAGGGAGGAGAGGGCGGGGCGGCGGGGGATTTTCTGGCTGGCTGGAGCAGCGTCTAATAACCAACTTGCAAAATAAAACAAAATAAAAACAAACCAACAAACACGAAAACAGCAGACATCATGATACAGACTTACAATTTGCACCGATGTTTTTTCGAAATTCTATACACGAAAAGTGAGCGCGAGAGCCCTCGGTGCGCCTGCTCGCTGCTGAAGTCAAAGTAAACTTTATTGTCATCTCCGCTACATACAGTCCAGTATATAGAGAGACGAGACGACGAGGCTCCAGTTACAGCAGTGCAAGTAAACAAACAATAAATATTTAAGAGTAATTTGCCTGACGCGCTGTCAACTTTACGCTTGCTTGCTTGTTTATTAAAGTGCTTGAAAAGTTTACAGAGCAATGTGATCGGCTCGCGATTCAAACTCTTAAAACATCACAGCTCTAATGCAACAAGGGGAAACTCGTTGTGCTGCGGTCAACAAAAACTACAGCTACCCAGCCCTGCTCTCTGTCAAAATCAAACCAGTGAAAGACAGACTGACAACGCCCTCTTAATGTCACCGCTAGCACCCACGTGACTTCCGTTACACATCACCATAGCAACCAAACAAATGAAAACCCACTGATCATAAAATTCAATACATTTAATTATGGCTCCTACAAGGAGAAACGAGCAAAAGATACAGGTAAGCAGATGTGTCATTGGATAATGGCAGGTCATCCTGAAACAATCAGAATCAGAATACTTTCTTAATCCCTAAGGAAATTATGTGGGTTACAGTTCCTCCAAGAAGAAATGGTAAAATAGTAACAGTAACAGACTAAACTCCAAACAATATATACAATAATATAATATTAATTAGTGTCAATTGCTGATTTGTCCTGTTCCCATTGTATGACGAATTATGTCTTTTTAGTAGCCGTTTGCATACTATGCATACTCTCTCTCTCTTCATATGTGTGTGTATGTGTGTGAGTATGTGTGTGTGTGTGTGTGGGGGGGGGGGGGGGGGGGGGGGGGGGCGCCAGAGGGAGTGTTCGCCCAGGGCGCCAAACAGGCTAGGACCGCCACTGCTCCCCAACACTGTATACTAAGCTATGGTGTATGGAAGCCCGTTTCCGCCACTTAGAAAAAAATAAAAGGATTCATAACTCGAAATTTTGAGTTATTTTCTCAAAATTTCGAGTTATGGATACTTGCTTTTTCTTTTTTTTTAGTGGTGGAAACGGGCTTCCATAATGGGGGACATAAGTAGTGCCCAAGGTCAAAGTTCACCTTGAGAAAAAAAATTCAAGAAACCATATCGAGTAATATGTCATATGGAAGGGCATAGAGAGAGCTGTGCAAAACAATTTTTTTTTCTGCTCCAATCATGTGGGAAAAGATAATAAATTACAACATTTTATATGCAATGCTTCATCAGTAGAAGGTAAACGTCACAGAAATTAGAAAAATTTGACATGAATACATCAGTTATAAAAGGATAATTAAATGGTTTGAAGGTTTTGTGAAGCACAAATTCTGATTTAGATATCATTATAAAATGTATACATTTATTTATATGTTAAATGCATTTCATGGCCTATTAATTCATTCAGTAGCTATAGTTTATATTGGCAGTTTGGGGCCTCCATGATTTGGGCATGTATACTTTAAATTCTAAAAATAGTACCGCCAGTGTTTGTTAAAAATAAGAAATGTGAACAAATTACCAGTAACAGGACAGGGAAATGTCCTTTAATTGGAGAGAGAGAGAGCATATTTCTCCTGTTTTGGCTTCCCTTCATTGGCTTCCTGTTAAATCCAGAATTGAATTCAAAATCCTGCTCCTCACTTACAAGGTCTTAAATAATCAGGCCCCATCTTATCTTAATGACCTTGTAGTACCATATCACCCTATTAGAGCACTTCGCTCTCGCTCTGCAGGCCTACTTGTTGTCCCTAGGGTATTTAAAAGTGGAATGGGAGGGAGAGCCTTCAGTTTTCAGGCCCCTCTTCTGTGGAACCAGCTTCCAGTTTGGATTCGGGAG
The DNA here is from genome assembly GCF_036321145.2 of Pelmatolapia mariae. Taxonomy (NCBI): domain Eukaryota; kingdom Metazoa; phylum Chordata; class Actinopteri; order Cichliformes; family Cichlidae; genus Pelmatolapia; species Pelmatolapia mariae. The sequence continues at coordinate 23,207,904 of NC_086246.1, read as the reverse complement.
ACAGACACTATCTCTACTTTCAAGATTAGGCTTAAAACTTTCCTTTTTGCTAAAGCATATAGTTAGGGTTGGACCAGGTGACCCTGAATCCTCCCTTAGTTATGCTGCAATAGACGTAGGCTGCCGGGGATTCCCATGATGCATCGAGTTTTTCCTTTCCAGTCACCTTTCTCACTCAGTATGTGTTAATAGACCTCTCTGCATCGAATCATATCTGTTATTAATCTCTGTCTCTCTTCCACAGCATGTCTTTATCCTGTTTTCCTTCTTTCACCCCAATCGGTCGCAGCAGATGGCCACCCCTCCCTGAGCCTGGTTCTGCCGGAGGTTTCTTCCTGTTAAAGGGAGTTTTTCCTTCCCACTGTCGCCAAAGTGCTTGCTCATAGGGGGTCATATGATATGATTGTTGGGTTTTTCTCTGTATTTAATATTGTGCTATCTACTGTACAATATAAAGCGCCTTGAGGCGACTTTTGTTGTGATTTGGCGCTATATAAATAAAATTGAATTGAATTGAATTGAATTGAATTGGATGAAAGTAGCTGTCGTATCACTGTTTTTCCTCAAGGTTCTATGTCTTCTTCATTATCTCAGTGTGATTTGTCCAGGTCAGAAACAGCACTGAATTCTGTTGCATTGAACTTCTACTTCATGGTCACCACAGAGGATCATCTGCCTCTACCTCACCCTATCCCCAGCATAGTAACAGAAAGGTGTCAGATGCCTTTTCTGAGAATGGTGTTAAAGCTGTAACAGTGCAACACTGATACCAACCAAAAAACCTGAAGGTTATTTCAAGTTACAGTAAGTCAGTTTCTCATTGATTTGAAGTGGTAGCGTACAGAAATCCAGCTTTGTGCACACCATCCAACACATTTGACTGGCCAGTACGGGGACTGAACCCGTGACCTTGGCATTATTAGCAGCATGCTCTAACCATCTGAGCTAACTGGCCTTTGCAACCATGGGCACACATCATATTTTTGAAGATTTAAGTCCATTTGTGTGATCACATTGCATTCCTAAATTATCTCAAAAATTACTTTCGTCACTTTGAGAAACTCAACAACACAGCAGCAGCAAAAAACACCCTAAGGCATGATGAGCAGGTGCTATGTCTGGACCCAGCTAACATTTGCTGGGTTCTGAAGAGAATCAACCCAAGAAAGGGAACAAGCACTGAAACAAGGTCTGCGCTCAAGAGCTGTGCAGACCGTCTGACACGCCCTCATGGACATATTCATCTATATTCATCCATCTCTCTGTGCCGGGCCGTTGTGTCAGCATGGTATAAAATCTCAGCGATAACTCAGTAGCACTTACACCCACAACAATGAAAGGCTTTGAGAGACATGATCACAGAACCTCCGTTGTACCCTGTCTGATCACCAAACTAGGCCGAGTTAGACTGAATCACCCCCTGGAAAACTGGACACTGGTCTTTCTGACGGACAGACCTCAATTTGAGCAGAGAGGACATAAGAAATCAAGCACCATTTCATTATGTACAGGCTCTACAAAGGGGCATGTCACGAATACCCCCTGCTTTCACCATGATGACCCACCTCTGTGGTGAAAAGTTCAGTAATAACTACATCACAAATTACATGGATGGCACAACAGTGGAGCATCTCATCAAAGACAGCAATGACAGAGACTACAGGAGGAGGTGAGACTTTTTGCAGAATGATGCAACAACCTGTTTTTTTTGTTTGTTTGTTTTTTTTAGATCTGGTGTTCAAAACCAGCCCATGCACAGCCCGATCTACATAACTGACATTGCTGTGGAGATTGTCGAGCATGTGACCAACAATCTAACCTGGAGCCTGCACATCTCCTCACCAGCTCCTGCATTTTCCCCAGAGGTTAAAAATAACTCATCTTAACCCATCTGTCATCACCACTTTCTACTGAGGCACCACAGAGAGTGTGCAGCACACTGTCTGTGGTCTCTGTGGTATGAGAGTAACGGTGTCTCAGACAGAAAGGCAGCTCGCTGAGAAGATTGTTGGGGTCTTACTGCCACCTTTTGGGTGCTTAGTGCAACAACGCTGCCTGACAAGGCCAAAAAGGATCACGAGGGACATTGCTCATCCCCGTCACAGACTATTCTCCTGCCTTCAGGCAAAAAGTATCACAGCCTGAAAATCAGAGCAATAACAGCTTGACAGTTAAATTCAAATGCAGATCATATATGGATGGACAGTACAATAGCTGAGCACACGTAAGCCATACAGATTGTTTTTGTGTATATATATCTTTTTTTTAATTTAATGTTCTTATTCAGTGCTATACCATCTTTTTTTTATTACTTTATTTCATTATTCATTGTGTAACAGAAAGTTACACTATAGTCTTTTAATGTGGTTCTATTTTGATTGTGAGGTTTTTTGTGTTTTTGTGTGCTCATAATGACAATAAAGGAATCCAGCATTGGATTTATAGCTACACCAGTAACTAGAAGGAACAGTACGTAATAGTGGAAGAGGATGCTCTGGAAACTTTTATGAAATGAAGTGATGTTTTCACTGTTTCTCAAGTGTAGATCACTCTGAGGTAAACTATATTGCCAAAAGTATTCACTGAGCCATCCAAATTACTCAGTTCAGGTGTTCAAATCACTTCCATGTTTAAATTCAAGCACCTACACATGCCTAGGCATAGCACAAAGTGGTAGGGCTCATAGAGGTCGCCAGCTTTCTGCAGAGTCAATCACTACAGACCTTCAAGCTTCACATGGCCTTCAGATTAGCTCAAGAATAGAGAGCTTCTTGGAATAGGTTTCCATGGAAACAGCTCTCCAAGCCTTGCATCATCAAGCGCGATGCAAAGTGTCGGACGCAGGGGTGTAAAGCACTGCACAACTGGTGTCTAGCACAATGGAGATGTATTCTCTGGAGTGATCAATCACATTTCCCCATCCGACAATCCGATGGACCAGTCTGGGTTTGGTGGTTGCCAGTGGACCAGTATTTGTCTGACTGCGTTGTGCCAAGTGTAAAGTTTGGTGGAGGGGGGGAATATGGCGTGGGGTTGTTTTTCAGCAGTTAGGCTCGGCCTCTTAGTTCCAGTGAAAGGAACTGTTAATGCTTCAGCATACCAAGACATTTTGGACAATTTCAGGCTCCCAACTTAGTGGGAACAGTTTGACGATGGCCCCTTCATGTTCTAACATGGTTGTGCACCAGTCCACAAAGCAAGGTCCATGAAGACATGGATCAGTGAGTTTGGTGTGGAAGACTAGCCTGCGCAGAGTCCTCACCTTAACTTGAAAGAACACCTTTGAGATGAATTAGAGTGGAGACTGTGAGCCATGCTTTCTCATCCGACATCAGTCTGTGACCTCACAAATGTGCTTCTAGAGGCAAATTTCCCCAAACACTCCTAAATCTTGCGGAAAGTCTTCCCAAAAGAGTTGAAGCTGTACTAACTGCAAAGGGAGGGCTGACATCATATCAAGCCCTATGGATTAAAAAAGGGATGTCACTCAAGTTCAAATGTGTGTAAAGGTGGACAAGTGAATGCTTTTGAATAGAATGTATTAAATGTATTAGTAAAACCAAGGAGCTGGTGGAAGACCTCCGCAGGGACAAACATCCTCCACTGCAACCACTAAACATTCAAGGCATTGACATTGAGGCTGTGGACAGCTACAATAAACTGGACTGGACTCATAATTCAGATGCCCTCTACAAGAAAGGGCAGAGCAGGCTGTACCTGCTGCGGAGACTCAGGTATTTTGGAGTGAAGGGCCCACTCCTGAAGACTTTCTATGACTCTGTGGTGGCCTCAGCCATCTTTTACTGTGTGGTCTGCTGGGGCGGCAGCATCTCTGCTCAGGACAGGAAGAGACTGAACAGGCTTATCCGGAGGGCTAACTCTGTTCTAGGATGCCCTCTGGACTCAGTGGAGGTGGTGAGTGACATCACCCACCCCATGCAGGAGACTGCACTGAACAGCTGAACAGCACTGAACAGCTCCTTCAGTGGCAGGCTGCGGCACCCACGATGTGGGACGGAGAGATTCCGCAGGTCTTTCCTCCCCACTGCTGTCAGACTCCACAACAAAGACTTCGCAGCTGACCAAACACACACATCCACACATGTGCAATTACATTAAGTGCAATTCTCTTTTTCTGACAGCATTGTATTTTATTCTGTTGTATATAGTATTTTATTCTATTCTATTGTGTACAGTATCTTATTCTTATTATCTTATCCTATTCCACTGTTTATTCTTAATTTTTGCTACTGTGACCTTGCACTGTCTACTTTCTGCTGTAACAAAACAAATTTCTCAAGTGTGGGACTAAGTTAATGTATCTTACCTTATCTTATTATGATTTTGGATTTTGACTGCCAAGAAACAAACAAAAAAATTTCAAAGTAAGAGGGCTTGCTGGCTTTTCTTGCACCACAGTTAAAGTGGAGGGAGGACAAAAACAGCAGTACTGTTGTTAATGTGATTTACTTCAACTACTTCAAACAACATTAACTTTGTTCCTGTCATACTGGAGCTGGAAACCCATTTGATACTAAAATCAAAGCTGTACCAGCCAATATCAAGCCTGCACCCATGACTTCAGTGTTACCAGCACTTTAACAACCATCACTATCCAACCTACAGGTGGCTAGATCTACATCTCTATCCACATTTGTTATATTATTGTACTCAACAAATAGCAGTGGATGCATGTCTGATATTCACTCAGGTGGGACTACTTTTGATTTTAGAACATGACACATGGGAGAAACGTGACCTAGATCAAATTGTTTATTTATTTTTGGTAGAATAAGTAGGCCTGATAGATTTCAGATTTGTAGTCTAATCACATCTATGGTTGTAAGGTGTAAATGAGATACAGAATTGTGCACTGGAAACATGGTACCACAGGTATTTGTGCAAACAACATGGAATTCCTATAACAGAGGAGGGGGGTAACACACATTTCTTGAATTCTCTCTGAATGTCTGGGCAGAACATTCTGCCCAGACATTGGGGATCCCCATTGTCATTGGGGATTGGCCTTGGACCTCGGCATTATCAGCACCACACTCTAACCATCGGAGGTAGCAGGCCAACTGGATCAGGACTTAAACACTTACAAGAAAAACCCCAAACATTTTTGTGTACTACATTCAGTTTTACTTAGCTTGTCTCCTCAACCTGATTTAGTTTAAGTGTGTTTTGTTCCTCAGCTGTGTCTTCAGCCATCACTGTCTGTGTATTTAAAGCCTCAGTTTGCCTTAACTCTCTGTTGTGTTGTGCTGCTGATTCTGTTTTCCACTGTTGTTTCCCTGTTTGGATTTATGAGCTTTGTTTTATGGCTGCACTTGGCCTTTTCTGCTGCCCCTGAGTAAAGGTTTATTTTCTGTTTATTAGCTCTGTCACACCAGTCTGGATTTGGGTCCTCATTCACACATCATATGACCTCAATATAAAACCCCTAAGTGAAAACAGCCCTAATGTGGTGTTCATTTAAATGAAAGAGTGGTTTTGTAAGCATTTAGTTTTGCTATAAGAATCCCTTAAAAAACGATATATATATGGTTAGACAGCAGACAATATAACAGCCAAACACACATATAGTTCCTATATACCGTAGTCTCATAGCCCAGTTACACATTAAGTAAATAGGCAAACATTAACATTATAATGCACATGAAAGCAGACTTTAAGTGGTCTGATAGAAACATGTATGTGTAAATCACATCTTTTAGCACCAATCCTAGCAGATTCACATGCATGGAGAGTGAGACAAACAAACTGTTAACAGATAGGTAGTGGCTAATGAAGCTGTCCATCTAAGAATAGGGGCTTACAGTTGTAGTACTGGCATGTATGCCACAACTCCGGGAGTGGTGTGCTAATGACCAGTTGTGGATCTTGGCACCTCTCAAAGGGCCCAACATTGTACTAAACTGGCCATTTGGTACTGGATGTTTATAAACATTTGATATGTTTTCTATTTTCTATTTTAAATTAAAAAAAGATTTATGGGATTTAGAAATCATTGCATTCTGTTCTTTTTACATCTGTTAAACCTTTCAGGAATTGGGATGGGAGTTATCATCAAAACAGACTAAAAGTGTCATCATTTTTTATAAAAAATGCCTTTTGACTGATGAACTGCACTATACGACGATGCTATCGCTCATCTGTATGCGTTATTAAATTGCTGAAGTAGAGTGAAGTAGAGCTTTTTCTACTTACCACTGCAAAATCCCTTCCCAGTCTGATAACGTTGGCCAGTGGTGCTTAAAGCAGACATGATCCCTCCAGTGCATCTCTCAGTGTGAGGTTTTATGAGATGATTAATGACTGAGAGAAAAATGAAAAGTTCTACAACAAAAAGTACGGGGTAATTTGACCTGATTAGGCTTCCAACAATGATTTTATTAAAACCATCTAAAAATTAAAAATGACTCTTCAGTGAACTGCTGACAACTTAGATCTGAATGATAACATAAGCATAAAACGGCAATCCTCGAATACTTCAGAACTGCACTTACAGTGTTGTAGCTGATTAAATGTACCTGGCTTCACTCCACCACTGGGAGAGATTCCACTCTGTCTGAACACACTTGTGATGCCTCAGCATCCAGCAGGTGGAGCTATAGAATGTGTCTTAGTGATAATACCTGGCACTTTAAAACATTGTTACCACAGTATCAGTCGATGAATCAAGTTGTATGTGTAGAACATTGTTCAAGTGCAGTTTTCAAGAACAGGTATGTAAAATGGTGTGCTCCCTTATTCACACAGGATCACCAGGTGGCTCCACATGTTTGATCTGGCCAGTTCTTGTGCCAGATGTCCTTCCTAACACAACCCTGAAGGCATTTGTGTCTTTTTTCCCCTGTTAGATGAAGGTGAAAACCACTACTACATGCAGGCACTCAAGAGAGCCTTTTTTAAATGATGAAAATTGCTCAAAGTTGTGATTATAATTAGTAGTAAAATTTAATGACATGATAACTAACACTGAAATGTAAACAAAACAGAAAAACAGGAATGAGTTTAAATAATATTAATGATAAAATAGAAAATAAGACTTTCTAGTAATAAACCAGCATAAACTCATTGAATACAAACCTGCTCTATGGATTACATTTACAAGCAGTATTAGTATTAGCTTATACTTAATTTGCAAATGAAACAAATTATAAAAACCATCTATTCCATCCCAGTATTGCCTTGTGTATTTAGTCCCAGCCATAGATCTTGGAAAGCTGGTGAGAAAACAGCTAACAGAGCGTTTTACTCATGATTATACAGGAGAAAGGTCAAGAGTCAGATGTAGCCTGATGGGAAAATTAAGGGACTGAATATAAAAAAAATACAAAACATATAAGGACTCATAGGAGCTGCCACATTATGGAGCGGAAAAAATTAAACAAAACAAAAAATTAAATCAGTAAATCAGTGTGTAAGTAAATCAATAAACAAAGATCTTCACTGCCGGGGTTCTTAATAAAGATGTGAAGCAAAAATCAGAATCTGACAGGTTAAGCGATGGTTGACAGAATAAGAAATAAGAAATAAGAAAGGACTTTTCCTGCTTTGTATCCTTTTTTTTTTTTGTTTTTAATTATTATTATTTTCCCCTTGAGGGCTCAAAAATGTATTCATAAGAAAATAAAACATTGCTTTGGTTTATAATGTGGCAAGCCAAAAAGGTGTTTTAGGGTATGCTAAATAGTAATTGAGAACATAATTTTATTTATTTATTTTTTAACATGGAACAATTTCTCCCAGTAGATTTGCTAAAACAATTAGTCCAGCTAACAATATATAATTTAAGTATAAAAACATACATGAATTTTTTTCACGAGCTGCACACAAAGCACACTTTAGTATGTTTAATGTTCACATTAAACAATGAAACTTTTCACCTGAAGTGGTTTAGGTTAATATGGACTAAAAAAATTAATAAAATGTGTTAGTTTTTCTCCTCCTTTTTCATTTTTAATCCTCGTAACTTGAAGGAAATTCTCTGAGAAAATTATTCACACATCAACAACACTGAGTGGGTTTAGGTAAGGTAAGTTCAGGCAAGACTGTTACATCTGTAACCATGTTGATAAGTGCAAAAAGTAAAAGGTAGTATACTCATAGATATGCTGATAATATAATTATGTTTCCCAATACCGAACAAATGCACATCTCTTTGTGCTAGACTTTAACACATCAGGTGACAATTTTAGGTTAATGCATTGGGTGTTTCTTGTATTATGCAATATGTTAATTGCATTGCATTTGCAGTTATATATATATATGTATTACGTTACTAAAAGCGGAGATTCCAACACCTTGGCCATATTCAGTTTAAGCAGATTTCATTGTTGAATTTAATAGAAAAATCTTGAAGTTTCTGTGACTGTAGGCAAACTGAAAGACTTTAGGGGTCTGTCAGCACAGCAGCAGCTCCTTGAAGTCAAACTTGAAAAAAATAAAAAATAAAGGATAAAGTCAGAGGGATCTGAAGCATATCTGGCTCTTTTTAAGCTCAGTCACCATTAGCTGAGCTACACATATGGCAGACAAGTTCTCGTCACTGTGGAGGTGAAAGTAGATCAAAGTATTTTGCTATTATTGAAGAAATACCTATAATAACAAGAGTCACCTGTGTACTTTACTTTGAGTGTATTTGAGAAAGAAAAAGAAAGGGACGTTTTCTGTGAATTAACAAAAATAAAACATTTTATAATTACATGATCGCAGTGAGCTACCAGAACTTTCTATGTAACTTCAAACATGTATTTCTTACAATTCAGCTCAAAGAGTTCTGCGGATAGATTTCTTTCATTTACTAAAGCTGCATTTGTTTATCAAGTAGAAAAAATGAGACATACCGTTGAATTTGTACTTTTTCTTTTCTTATATTGAGACATTTGAGGAATTAAATGTGTAGTTAAACTTCTTTACACTGACAGAAAGGGGAGTGCCATTCGTCTGGCACTCTTAAGATCAAAGTTGTGCTGTATGTGTCTTATGGAGTCCAGAGTTTTGTAAATGCAGTGTATTTAGAAAAGAAAAATAATCTTGTCCTCAGTTTGCCAACAGTTTGTAGCAGCTAGAGACAGTATTATGGTAAATTGGGAGGATTCTATGTATGGAGGGCCTTGAGTGCCAAAATCAATAAATTAAAAACATCAATAAATAATTAATTAAATGTGTTAATAAAATAAAATGGAAAATCATTCATTATTCAAAATATAAATAATTATTATGTATTTAGTTAATTTATTTTGGCACTTGGTGCCCTTCATACATAAGTGCCAATCTTTGGGCTGAAAAACAAACCCAGAATCTGAAGGTCCTTTTATGGCTTTTATGGCTTGAGGTGAATCATTGCCTATAGACCATGTTAACATACCTAACTATTAGGCTAGTTATGGTTGGTAAGTTATGGTCAATTGACAGGTGACCATAGCTTCCAGCTGATTGCATATGATACCAATTCAAGTCACCTCATTCTCTCTCTAGATTGGCGACAGTAAAGAGAGATCAAACTGACCACAGACAAAACAGAGAAATACTGAGATACACCAGTTATTGCTTTCATATTGGTTATTTGAGCTATTTGGAATCGCAGAAGCTAACGGCTGAGCTCATAATCAACTGGACATATGGAGACTTAAGTTTGCAATGATAATTGTCGAGCAAATTCTAGTTTGTGGTTAAATGTAGCTTTTTCATTGAATAATAGCATTATAACCAGGAAGGTATTAGGAAGTTATTCCCTGTCCTGAATGATGCTCATTTATAAATGTGATTCTTTATGTGATAGTAAGATTCTATGTTTTACTATAAAAGTAAATTCTGAATGTACTATCTTTGTTTGTAAAGGAAATGTGAGCATCTTTTCTTATGTTGTATTATTACTTTACCTGACCTTTTTGTTTGATTACAATCATGTAGCTTATCAAGTCTCATGGGGACTGTTTCCACGGCAACAGCACAGTATTTGAAGGAGTTTTTCAGAAGAAGTCATTTATTTTCTCCTTCTTCTTGGTTTTATGGACTCCTGAGTACTCTGTAATAATGACCACTGATTGAAAAGGAGGAATAAAAGGAGCCAGTCCAGACAGAACCACTGTAGTGTCTTGTACTGTGGTGGCCTTGGAGTTCTCCTCTGACACATTTGAAGCAGATGGATGGCAAATCAGACACTCTTCTTTATATAACGACTTTTTGACTTTGGTTCATGTTGACATGACAGCATCATGCAGTTTTTGCAGATTTGTTGGCTGTACACCCATGATGAGAGTCTCCTGTTTCACCACATCCCAAAGCTGGTTTATTGGACTGAGATCTGGTGACTGTGTTGGTCATTTACAGTGAACTCATCTTCATGTTCAAGAAACCAGTTTGAGATGATCTCAGCTTTGTAACACAGTGTGTTAGTCTGCTGGAAGCAGCCATCAGACGATAGTACGCTGTGGTCATAAAGGATGGACATGGTCAGCAAAAATACTTAACTAGGCTGTGGTATTTAAATGATGCTTATAAGGGCCCAAAGTGTGCCAAGAATATATCCCCCACGCCATTACACCGCTAGCAGCTTGAACTGTTGATACAAGCAGAATAAATCTGTTTACAGCAAATTCTGACTCTACCATCTGAATGTTGAAGCAGAAATTGAGACTCAGGCGACGTTTTTCCCTAAGTCCCTTAGTTTCCTGTTTAGCCTACAGGAGTGTGGTCTTCTGTGGCATTTGAGATGCTCTTCTGTATATCTTTGTTGTAACGAGCTGCTTATTTGAGTTACTGTTGCATACAGTACCTATCAGCTTAAAGAAGTCAGCCCAATCGCCTTTGACCTCTGTCATCAATAAGGCAATTTCTCCCACAAAATTGCTGCTCAATGGTTATTTTCAGGCCATTCTCTGTGGTCTGAAACCCTAGAGATGGCTATAAAATACAACCATGCCACATTCAAAGTCACTTAATTGAACTTTCTTCTTCGTTCTGATGCTCAGATTGAGCTTGAGCAGGTCATCTTGACCACATCTACATGCCTAAATGTATTGAGTTGCTGCCATGTGATTGGCTGATTACATATTTGGGTTAAGAGGAGTTAAACAGACGTGCCTAAAGTGGTACTGAATATGGTGCCGTCTAGGGACGCACCTTGCTCACTGCCACACTAACTTAGCTATCCAGGCTGTCATTCAAATGTGTCTGTAAAAACTGGTCAAGCACTGCTTTGAATTTAAAGCCCAAATTCTTATTGAAATATTGATCAGTGAATGGAAGTTTACCAAAATAAAAGAGAGATGGAGCAAGAGAAAAACAAGCTACAACACTCAGAATTTTTATAAAAGCTCTACAAAACCTACATCTGCTCACTATGCTTCAGTAAAACAAACATAGTAAATATTCCTCCCAGTTAGATTGTATCGTTATATCACTGCCCTACAGTTCTATGAATCACTCCTGTCTTTATTCTTAGACTTTCTTTTTATAGCAATTCCAACGGTCACACACACACACACACACACACACACACACACACACACACACACACACACACACACACACACACACACACACTCAGAGACGCACACACTTTGCTTGATAACATTATCTAAAGGGCTTGGAGTGTGAGTGCTTTGCGCATGCATGAGTGTGTGTGTGTGTGAGAATAGGTTATACATGGCAGGCTAGGAAATGTGACCTATCTGTGGTGGTGCAGCTGTCGTTCCCGACCTGCAGGAGTTGGGGGTGAAGCAGTGACAAGGGAGAGAAGGAGACAGATAACACGAACCGACTTGAGAACATTAAAGCCTAAAAAGGTTAAGGGTGTAGATTTTAAAAAGCACTTACATTTTTTTTAATGGTAAAAACACAAGACCGGAAGGCCTGAGTCGTTTGACATTTAGGAAAAAAGGGATCTGTCTCTGTCTCACCCTTCACCAGGGTTCAAGCTGTTGAAAGGGACCATGGCCGTGGCTGCTAATGCTACATGATCTAGGGTGGCCTTACACCTACAGCCCGTGCTCGCTGAGGACACTGAGAGACACGGGCTTTAGCAAATGATTTGAGATGAAACATTTTGCTCCATGGATCTTGTTACCTTAACATGGACTTTGCGGGGATGTCCAAAGGGATTCCTGTCGGCTTTGATGGCAAGAGAGAGGTAAGGTGCATTACTTTCTATTATATAGCCTATTTTAGGCGACTCCTTGGATCAGCATATGAAACATCATACATTAACACATGAAAGAAATACGCCAGCTATTCTTTAATTTTGCTTCTCCACTTGCTGTCATCTTATGAATTTCTGCCCTTTAAATGGCAAAAAATGTCATTTTATTGTCATAATCGTATTTCAAATTGAATGAATTTTTCCCTCATTTGATTAGTATCATTGTCATTTAGAAAAAGATTGCCAACATTAACTGCAGGTAGGTGAAGGAAACCAAATCACGACCTTTGGTGTCACAGTCCTTTGACAACTTGTGCCACTCTTCAAGCTACAGGCTGTTGTTTAGTCTAAGACCCACTAGTGGCATCCAAAAAGGTTCTAAAATTGGTTGAGCACACTATCTCCCTCCCGGCTACCACAGCTTGACTTCTCTGTGGTTCATCAGTTTTGTGGCACGAAATTGTTTCAGAATTTGTAGATGCAGTTTTTTTTTGCAGATGGGTGAACCTCTGCCTGTCTTTACTTAACTTACTTACATTAAACTCAGTCATGTTACTGACATGTTACTATCGTAATGTTCCTCCAGCAGTTGCTTCTTAGTTCCACTTATTTTTCCAGGCTTTTGTGTTGCTGCTGTCAGCTTCAAAATAAGCTAATATTTTGTATGAAATACTAAAATGTCCCAGTTTAAACATTTCATATGTTTTCTGTTCTCCACCGTGAATAAAATATGGGTTTTTGAGATTTGCAAATCATTGCACTCTGTTTTTATTTACATTTTTCACATCATCCAAATTGTTTTTGGAATTGGGGTTATAAGGAAAGGTCACAGTTTGGGTTAAAACACACTAACAAGCTCAGTTTTCCCACTAAAGCCCATAGTAAACCTGGGTTTCTCACAATTTCATAGGCTCTGCTGTAAAAATATTCAGGTTTGCACTGGGGACCAGCATGCTTTTTTGTCACTTATAATGACTTTACTTTCACTTGGTATATAGAGACATTACAAAGGGTACAATCAGCCTCTTTTAAGCCATTTTAATAACCAGTTTCAAAATAATACATTTTATACATATTACGGAGTAAAAATATCTCTCTTTTATCTGTTTATTTGGGTTTTTTTGGCATGTTGGGATCGGTTGATAACTTTGATGTCAGTGTGATAAATATACTCTGGTCTTTTTCAGTTCCTGGTGCAACATCCCAGCTCAAACCCCCTCTGCACTCCCAGTGAGCCCAGAGACATCTAAACTGATGGAGTCTTTCAGAGGAGGCATTCAATAAATGCAGTTCATCTTGATAACCCAGTCAATTACCAGATAAGAAGTACAGTTAATTAAAAAGTCTTTAAGAAGTCAAGATGGCAGAAAGCCACGGTTCAAGTTCCAGTTCCAGTTCAAACATCCCTTCCAAGAGGGCCAAAATCAGCAGTGACCACGTTCCAGAAAATGGGGCTAATATCCGAGAACCAGCAGCACCGGTTTTTGTGCGTAAGCTCCGTAAAGCAGCAGTGGGAACAGGTTGTGATATCCGACTGAGGGTGTCAGTGCTGGGGCATCCGAAACCTTCGCTGGCCTGGTACTGCAACGATGAGCTCTTATCTCCATCGGAAGCCCAGGACTCGGGTGGTCTCTGGATACGAGACTGCCACACAAGTGATGCTGGCTTGTACACCTGCGTGGCAACCAATGAGCTGGGAGAGGCAAGGTGCAGTGCCGTCTTGGCCGTCATGGACCTCGGTGAAGGTAATCACAAAGAGCTTAAACACATCATTCCTGTCAAAAGAAGCCATCATGATGAGGGATTTTAAAGCTTTAATGATATACAACTGATTCAGTAAGACCAACCGGTGATTTGCACAAATACACTAATCCTGTACTTGTACTTGTGTAGTCTTTGATTTGTGGCAAACACTGTGGCTCCAGTATATTTTTGGATAAACTAACCGCCTCTCATTGTCGATATTTTGGCTCATCTTGTTAATCTTTATTGTCTTGAAACCTTATCCTACTTATTAAAAGCGCATTTAGACAAAACAACTGTCGACTCAAGTTCCAAGAGCCGAGATTAGGTTTTAAGTTTCAGATAGTCAGCCCATCATCTATGTCTGCAGAGCCTCACTGGGAAACACTTAAAATTAGCTTGTTGCATTCTCTCTGCTGCACAGCTGAATGTTAGAGAAGATATATGCTATACAGTTCTTAACAAGTTTATTAGGGCGCCTGGCATGAAAGCACGAAAACACAAATATTTTAGGAATCTGTCAAAAGCCTGTTGAAAACGAAATATTCTTATTTTTTAGGGACGTTGTATATTACTCTTGTATTTTGCACCTGTAACTAAAATCAGAAAACCTCCTGGTAGACGGGGGAACGTATCCTTCAAGACTTTAAGTAGACTGTCTACATGAACTGCCAGCCACTTATCGGTTGTATCACTAGTTTGACAACTTGCTATCATGGCATATACAACCTGTGCAATGATATAATAATAATACAACAAAATTCAAGTAGATGTCAGCTTTAAACTTTCAGTCTCTGGTAGCAGACAAGCTCTTGGTGTTATGCTGATTTTATAATGCTGTACAAATAAGCACAATGATATTAAGGTCACTGTGTGGATTGTTCTGCAGATAAATAAGTGTGTAACATGGTTTTTGCTTCAGTACTGTAAATGATCACTTTTAGTAGAAATGTCTTTTGACTGAAAATAAAGACCTCATAGCTTGTTTACAAGATTTTTAAAATGCTGGTTTCAGTCATTCTGTATGGATTTTTGAATCTGCAGAAATGCTTGGGAAGGTAAATATTTCCAAGCCAATGCTTAACAGCTGATTGAACAGAAGACCGAGGCCGTGTCGGTGCTGTAAAAAGTCATTTAGCTGTAAAGATACTGCTGCTTTTGCAGCTCTGTATCACTTCCAAAATTAGAACACTTGGCTGAGACAGTTTCGCTCAGGATGACTGGTCTTGTCAGCATAAATTCACACAGCAAGGCATGCGAGGCATAAGTTATGTATCTGGGGGAAAAAAAGAAAAAGAAAAGATCAGTCCCATCTGTCACATCTTCAACATCAGTTTTTCCAACTCCCACATGCTGACATCTTGTCAGTGCAGTGTAATGCAGCTACTTTAAGTGCAGGCTATGAAGTGAAGTAGTCAGAATGAAAAAGGTAGCATGTAGCAGATACTGCTGCATGAAAGCACATACGATTTAGTGTCTTTGTCAAAGACATTTCACAATCATGGACTGTCTAACAGTCTGCTTGTCTAAATTTTTTTGTTTCTTCACACCAGTGTTGGTCAAGTTACTTGAAAAAAGTAATTAGTTACCAATTACTGATTACTTCTCCAAAAAAGTCATCCCGTTATTTTACTGATTACTTATTTTCAAAAGTAATTAGTTACTTAGTTAATTAGTTACTTTTTAAAAACATTATACACAACCTAAATACGTAGCAATAGAAGAAATAGAGCTTTCAGCCCAGTTCTCTTTATGCATAATCCATCATATACAATTGAATCAAATGGAAAGCCTCTTTTTAAAAAATGTTTTATTAGTTTTAATCTTTTATGCACATTGCATTAAGCAAAAATTATATATGCAACTGTCTTTGAGATGAAGAAATTGTTTAACATTTAAACCTATTTTCTGCATATTCCAGCATATAAAATAAAATAATGATTTGTGTTTACACTCACTCTTTCAAATAGATGCAAGTAAAACACAACAAAAAATAAATAAAATCAAAGCTCCAGCGGCACTGAGTCCTGTCGCAGCGGTCATGTCAGCGGGGAGGATCTGGGGGTTTCTCTGTGAATTTCACATTCCTGTGGCGGCTTGCTGGGTGCTTGCTCGGATTTGAAACGCTGAGGAAAGAAGTTTTCTTCCCCCACAGAGTGAACAGCGGACGCTAATGTTTTTGTCACTTTTTACGGAAAGTCAAAGTAATGTCATTACTTCCAAGCTTTAAACGCTGCATGGTCGTACTCTCTCCCACACTCCATATTATCCATTGTTGATCTACACACGTCTGTTGCTGCGACGGACATCGCACGAGCTTACGTCAGCATCATGAGACACTATCACAAACAAAATCACGACGGTTTACTAACGCAGTAACGCAGTGTGCTTAGAGGAAAGTAACAGTTATCTAATTACTTTTTTTTGCAATAGTAATCCCTTACATTACTCGTTACCAGAGATGGGCAGTAACGCGTTACTGTAATCCGATTACTTTTTTCAGGTAATGAGTAAAGTAAGGGATTACTATTGCAAAAACGGTAATTAGATTACCGTTACTTTCCTGTAGAAACGCTGCGTTACTGCGTTACTAAAACCGTGATTTTTTTTGCGAGCATGACAGTGACGTAAGCGAGTGCAACGTTCGTGACAACAGCTGTGTGCAGATCAACAATGGATAATATATCGAGTGAAGGAGAGAGTATGAGCATGCAGCGTTTAACGTGTGGAAGTACTGACATTACTTTGAGTTTGATTCCATAAAAAGTGACAAAACCATTAGCGTCTGTTGTGCGTGGGAAGAAAACTTCTTTTTACAGCGAAAAAAACCCCTAAACTTCCAGGCAAGAACCGAGTGCGCTACGACGTAATGGGAAATTCACACAGAAACTCGCGGATTCTTCCACTGACCGCTGCGGCACACCTGCACCAGGGTAAACCTCCGCCTACCCCACTCCTGCTTTACAGGTGAAAATAGAGCAACAGGACCGCTGAGTCTTTGATTTTATTTATTTTCTGCTGTGTTTTACTTGCATCTATTTGAAAGAGTGAGTGTAAATACAAAAAAATATTTTATTTTATGTGCTGGAATGTGCAGAAAATAGGTTTAAATGTTAAACAAATTTCTTCCAGTCAGAGAATGTTACATATAATTAAATTTTTGCTTGATGCATAAAGTTAAAAGATTAAAACTAATAAAACAAGTTTTAAAAATAGACTTTTTCATTTGATTACATTTTGTATGATGGATTATGCAGAAAAAGTAGAATTGGGCTGAAAGATCTATTGCTTTATTACCTATTCAGGTTGTAAATCGTGTTTTTAAAAGGTAACTAAGTAATTAATTACTTTTGAAAATAAGTAATCAGTAAAGTAACGGGATTACTTTTTGGGGGAAGTAATCAGTAATTAGTTACTGATTACTTTTTTCAAGTAACTTGACCAACACTGCTTGTTACTTGAAAAAAGTAGTCAGAAATACAATAACGCTGCCCATCTCGGCTCCACGGTGCTGTTACCTACTGGAGAAGGAACATACTACCAGATTGTACTCTAATTTAGAGTAAAATACAACAAAAATATGTAAAATCAAAGGTTTATTTATTCAAATATTCAATCATTAAAGAAAACATGCTTGGTATAAACTGAATGCATATCATGAAATTTACCATTTTATATTGTACTTACATAAAAAAAAAATTACATGAAAATCTTACATATTATCAAATTACATTGTTTCCTGTGGGGTTACTAAAGTATTCTGATTCTGACCACTTAAAACCAACATTTTGGGCACAAATGTCACATTAAACTTCACATGAATCCAAGTCTTTCAGCGCCTTTAGTAGAAAGTCAGAGCACTGGACCTAATTTTCCAAGCTTATCTCTGTGATGTTTAGTAGGTTTGAACACTCACAGCCAGTTTGCATCATCACTTTGAGTGCTTTGTGTGGCTTGCAGTGCGATCATTGTATTGCTGGGAACATTTCGTCACAGTCTCGGTGCCCTGTCCTGTCTACAAATTTGACTGCTGAGCTCACATGTCAGCAACTCTCACACTATGAGCTGGCACGTACGGTCCAGCTGGTGTACTGTATCACTCAGCTCCTCTGCATTCTCTGTCTCACTCTTCTGGTTTTGATCTATCACGGCTACCTACCTCTTTATTTATTTCTCCTCTAATATCTTTATCTTATTCTCCCTCTGCTCATTTTGGACTGATTGAAAATGATCCTCAACATTAAGCCGTGCATAGTTTCTCAGTTTGTTTGCTTTAGTTTTTTCTCCTTATGCACAGAGCAATAAACTTGACACCTTAAATCAGACTTAAATCACTGAAATAAAGAACTAAGTTGGATGTGACTGTCGTGGGACACAACAGTCACGTGGACCTCTCTTGCTTTTTCCTATTTTCTGAAACATACTTCATATACACTGCTGGCATGTTTAGATTATTAAACATGGCCAAAAATTTATATAATAAACTCATGTGCAAATAATCGCTATGAGCCAAAAGCTCAGGCTGCTCTAAATATTCAGTTTCAGGCTTCTTTTTTTAAACTCTGGTGTAGTGGTTAAAACATTTGCTTGGCAAACGAAAGGCTGCTGGTTCAATTCCAGCCAGAGATGGGGTTACATCACGAAGGGGGTAAAACTCAACCTGCCAAATCGAACCTGTGTAGCTACATGTTGCGACCTCTTGTGGCAAGGGAATCGCTGAAGGTAGCTTTCTGTCTATGTGATAACAAAGACAGCATAAATTCGATTTAGAGGACATAATAATATACTTGCACACGTCATACAGGGGCCTAAATTGGACAAAAGAGGCTTTGTTTCTCTTTTTTTCTTGCTGCTTACGTGAAAACCAGCCATTCACTGTTGCCTCTCTATTTTTATCCATCCTGTAGGTTTTATTTTCTTATCTTCCTGACCACTGCCTCCCTCTTACATCTCCACTCTTCTCACTCTCCTTGTGGTTATTTATGGCCCGGTATGTGCCGTGCCGGCCAGAGGGCTCGTGCTCTAGTGATGTGTGGATGCCGTCGGCCCCCTTCTCTGATTGCACCAGCAGACATCACAGATAATTATAGCTTCGCCACGGTCAAGACGCAGCACTGTCACACTCAATCACGCTCAGCTTGATGAATAAAGAGAAAAGGAGGGTGCGCTGGGATTGGAGGGGCTTAGTGTATACTTGCCCATGTGGGTGCAGTCACTGGGTGTTCTGGCTGCTTTTGAGCATCACTCAGTGACTCAGTGAGTCAGACACTCAGGTCTGTCACTTTAAGATATCATCCTGAGTGATCAGACCAACCAGAAACCAGAGCGGTCCAGTGTCACGAGCCCACACTGCTTTTTTAACGTCACCTTCTGTCGTACGGCATTAATGTGCCGTCACACATCATAAGTCTGGATTGATGAAACAGCAGGAAATGGCAAATTGACCATCATTTGTTTTTTTTTTATTAAGCTATTTTTACAGTAAATTATTGTAAAAACTGTGATACAGTGGTGTGAGTGAACGTGTCAGACACGACTTGCAGTTACTGATAAGGTAACATTTGAAAAGTTCTTTAGAAAAAGGCACCCAAGCTTAGGTAAGGACATAAAGGACATCCAGAGACATCTAAGGGTTCATAACACAAAACACAGTTACAACTTTGCTGTAATCTTTGCTTTTTTCCTGCTCTGGCTGCAATACTATTCTCAGACGTTCAGTTTACATTTAAGGTGGAACTTGATAAATCCTGTTGACAATGACGTCCAAGTTTTATTTGCAAAGCTGCCAAATACAAGCCAAAGATTGGAAAAGCAGGCAGTCAAATAATTTCTGCATTGAGGGTAGTATTTGCTTTGTTTTTACACAGGTGATGTCTGTTTTATACATATTCTTACTCTCTCAAGAGCTTCACAATTTAATCTGTCTCATAGAGAGTTTAAAAAGTTGAGGTATTTGAAAGACGTAATCAATAAATTTATCCACAGAATATTACTGACATCCAGCGACGATGGACGAAAGACTTGCTAACAACACAAAGTGGGCAAATCCCGAGATAGCTTTTTCTCCACTTTGAGACGAACAGTTGAAGTCGTTATCAATGAGGGCTAATGCTACTGTTGGCTGACATATGACAAGCTAGGAATACATTACAAGGTTATCTAGGTAACTAAAACCTGGAATGTCCTCTAGCAGTGTACACTAACATAAAGAAAGAATGTGTACTATCAACATGGGCTAATAAGTAAATCAGAAGAGCCCAAGATGCCATAGATGATGACCGAACAACAAAGACATGTTGTCTATACAGCCAATCAGGTGAAAAATCATCGGCTCAGTCACACCCCGGTGATTTAAACAATTTCCTTCTGGATGCAGATGATCAGTTAAAATGTTTGAAAGATGTACAAAGTGGAGCTCCAACCAATATAAAAGCCAGTCATGGTGGTATGGAAGGTATAGTCATAGAAGGTTCAGTCCTGCTGTACAAGACTAACAATAACACCGTGATCAGGTTTGTTATTCTTATTCAGGAAACAGCAATGGCACTGAATTCCACAGTCACTCATATACTTGTGTTAATCTATCCATCCGGCCACAGAGTTCAGTTTAAACTTCGTCTTTAAGTGGGACAAGGCTACAGTGTTATAAAAACCTCTAGCATCAAGGTTCATGAGCACATAGCTGTCTGAAATAGGGCCGCCACTCTTCGGCAATCCTCCCCGTAACTGTCTCATTGTCCCATAATGTATGAGGTGTTATACCATATCATTAATGGTGCATTACAACATATCTGCCATGCACTAGAGTTTCAAAACTGCCCGTGGTCCAAACAGAGCGACCCACAGAGGACAGGAAAGGTCGTTCTGTGTTGCCGTGTGTTTAATCTCCTGCTATAACCAGGGGTGGGCGAGCGCTGTGAAAGGGGGTGCAGAGGGAAAGTACAACTGTAGGGGGTGAACTATGCAGGACTTGAAATAGACCACTGAAGTTGGCAGTCAACGTTAGGACTTTGGGGGGTACAGGGAGAGGGGTATGGGCTGAACATGACAAAGTTTGGAGGTTTAGCAGCTATCTTAAGGTGGTGCATCGTTGCAGGACCACTTCCCCATTTCATGCTAGAGAAGAAGCCATTTTGAGGCATCTTTATAAGAAAAAGACGATTCTGAGAAATGAAGGCCTTTTGGAAAAATTTAGGAAGTTCCTATATTCTCAGCAAGGTTTTAATAGAAAAGAGCTTGTGCTGGAAGAAATTATTTTGGGCAGGAGTAGCCATCTGGTTGGGTTTTTAAAGGATTTTACAAGAGAAAAACACGAGCCATGTCCAGGAAGGAGCTACTCGATGCACGAAAAGCTTTGAGGAGCTTTAGGGAAGGTGTGAGTGGGCCGAGAAGCAAGAAACAAAGAGGTGAGTGGGAGATGGCATCAACAGAAACGATGTACTACGACCAAAAAAATCTTATTTTTCTGGCACTGAAGTAAGAGAATGATCATATTATTGCAGGGAGTTGTACTGTGCATACTCAACTAAGTGGAACAGCTGTAATGGAAATGAAAACAAGGCAATACACTTGAGGCCGCTATTGTTCCTGCTTAATTGGATTCAGTGTGTCTCTGTTGTATCCTCGTGGATAATGGTTTGTACTGCAGGCTTTACTTCAAGGTACACCAATCCTGTTTTGTGAAATTATTAATATAGCAGTTGCCTATAAACTGATTTCCTTTGACTTTTAACTGGTTTAGATTAGACGTCAAAAAAGCACAAATTAAAATTGGGCTCACAGAATGATCACCAGCTAAATCTGAGCATTTCCTGTTGCTTTTAAAGGTTTCTGTGCATATACAGTCTTATACAGGATTAACATGAACATGGAAATACCTGAAATGTATGTTTTAAGTCAGCACTTTTATGGAAATCTTACCTATGTGCTTTTAGTTGTTGTTGATGTTAAGTTTGTGGGCAAACATTAAACCTAATGTCTCCTAACTCAATGCCTCGGTAGCCATATACAGCATGGCATTCGACCCGCACCTCTTGTATGGATTAAACTGCCATACTGGAGCAGAAATAATCTGTCGCTCCTTGATGATTTCACATTCTCTAAACATTTTGTTCAAGTGGATTAAGGATGTGGGACAATTAATTAGGTTCTCTGGTCTCACGAGGCAGCTGAGGCAATATGTGAGGGTAAAGCTTGCACTGTTTAGCCTCTGGTCTGGCGAATGCTGTGTTCCAGCCTGCTGGTACACAGTCGTTCACAGTAACCCTCAGGGATTTGGTCAGGATTAGGTGGTAGGATCGGGTTTCACTGTGACTGTCAACGCTGGCCACTGTCATTTGGGATTTCCAAAGTACCTCACAAACTGAACTGAATCATCATGCTATAGCTCCTGAAGGTTTTTTGTTTGTTCATCTGGCAGCATATAAAGATCTCTTGTGAGAATTCTTCATAATTTTGCAGGCTTCACACATTACTTTCAACTTTTACCGTGAGACTTTAAGTCTGGTCTGCTGGCAGTTTCATATATCAAATCTTAAAAAAAAACAACAACCAGCAAATGTCAACAATCTTGGGCTCGGTGAATAAGACGCCCTTTGGAGAATTTTGAAATGCAATAAGTCTCTTCTTCATATATCATCTGTCCATAGCAAGATTAACCCCCCCCCCAAAAAAAAAAACCAAACAGAACTCACATTTTTACTTTACACTCGTAAAAACCTCTAAATTAAACAATAAATACCTGCCTTGTAACACCAAGCCTGCAAACAGGGGTGTTACTGAACCTCTACCAATATAGATGCAACATAAATAAAGCATAACAAATTCTACAGCTATTTCCGCTACGGCGGTACCACGCAACTTCTTTGGTGCTATGCTTGGCAACCTTTAAAAAATGATGCAGATTGCATTTTGCAATAGTATCCAACATTGGAAACTCCAGGATAGAAAGGATGAGTATTAGCACTGTTTGTAACAAGTTTGAGTCAGCATATGGAATAGAAAAAGGACCTTGTTATTTGTTTTGTTTTTTACACATATTTAATGATTGAACAATGGTGTACACTCAAAATGTCATGAGCTTTTTTCTTTTTGCTGATATCAGAAGAGATCAGCAAGTGGTTCATTGTTCGAAAAGCTTGAGAAAAAAACCACTATTTTTGTTGTCTATTGTCCATTGTTTTTTTTTCAATCTTACAACATTTTTCAAAGTAAAGTAGATGAGCATCTTATGGGATTAGGATAGCTAGACAAAATTTAAAAGTGGGCCTGTTATGCTTAACCTTATTGTATCAAGTCCTATGAAAATTAACGTTTCTGCAAGACCCCACGATCCAGTGGCTTGTAGAACCACTTTTAATGGCAATAAGTTGAAGTAATTGTGTACTGTATGACTTTATCAGTCTCTTGCATTTTAATTTGCAGGCATTCATTTATCCATCACTGTTTTAAGGTCTCATCACAGCATTTCAATCAGGTTGAGGTCTGGACTTTGACTTGGCCATCGCAACACCTTGATTTTTCTTTTTTTTAGTAATTCTATTGCAGATTTGCTGCTGTGCTTGGGCTCATTGTCCTGCTTCACGATCCAGTTTCAGCCAAAATTAAGCTGTAGGACAGATGTCCTCACATTTGACTCTAGAATACTTTGTTATACAGAGGAGTGCGTGGTCGGCTCAGTGACTGCAAGGTGTTCAAGTCCTGTGGCTGCAAAACAAGCCCAAATCATCACCCCTCCACCACCATGCTTCATAGTTGGTATGAGGTGTTTGTGCTGATCTGCTGGGTTTGGTTTTGTGCATTATGACCATTATAACATCTCTACTTAGGTCTTGCCTGTCCAAAGGACATCGTTCCATAAGTCTGGTGGTTTGTTCAGATGCAACTTTGCAAATTGAGGCTGTGCTTAGATGTTATTTGAAGAGAGAAAAGGCTTTCTCCTGGTAAACCTTCCAAACACGCCATCCCTGTTTAGTGTTTTTCTAATTGTGCTGTCATGAACGTTAACATTTAACATGATAACTGAGGCCTGTACAGTCTGAGATTGTTGCTGTTGCATTTTTTTTCTGAGGATTACACTGTTTTACCTGAGGGTGAATTTGCTAGGACATCGAATGAGGTAAAGATTTTGGCATTAGGCCTAGCAAACTCCCAAAACCTCTCACTTCATACAGTTTGGTAATCAGCTAATCAAGTGCATTTGATTAAATTACCCTCTGAATTCCTATGGAGCAGTAAGCGTGTACTTAATTATTCACTGGATTGCGCAGAGCTCTGTGAAAACGTTTTTTTCCCCCACATTCCCATATACAGTTTAAATAGAGGATGCTCATACTGAACATGGATGAAGTTTTTAAAAATGAGGTCAGTTACCCTTGCTTTGTGAGGGCCAACCAATCAGGAGCAAGGCTTCTTAAAGGGAGGGGGAAGGCAAGATTCTAAGAAATAAGAAATCTTTTTCGACTGTGAATTTCAAAAAGATTAAGCTGGAAAAAGCAGAGATTGGTTTATCAATACAATAAATAATGAACAGATCTTTTGCTGTTGGGTCAGCTGAATTTGCTTAACAAACCTGGTTAAAAATGAAGATGCGGTCTGCTGAGAAAAACATAAATGGTGTGATCACAGTGTAGTCTAACAGCAGCAGAATCTGTTTTCAGTTGCGGGGAGATTATGCCAGCCTTGCTGCTGATAAAGCTGTATGCCTGGAAGGCATCCATCAAGTCTTCTTCACAGAATGCAGCCTCTGTCACAAAATCAATGGGTTTCCGTGAAGTCTGCTTTCTCTCTTGTTGCTTTAAGCTAATTAAACTGTACCATGCTCCAAATTACACCTGTCCGAAGTCTTTTTAATGCTCATTCACGGTTTGCTATCCCTCCGTGCGTGTTGACATTGCAAGAAAACAAATTTTGCACTGAGTTTATTCAGCTGGGACGTTTAAATCTGATTTTCAGGAGAAAATATGAGCCCATTTGGTTTGCACAGATGTGTCTGAAACATATCAGAGGTCACTAATAAGGATTCTGTCTATGTATGCTGAAGGTCTGAGCAGTGCATCGAACAGTGATGTTGCCTGAAGCTTCAAAGAAACCAGATTCAAAGTAAGATAGATAGCATGCACCAATCAAATCTAATTATCCTTTCTTAATGGCTGACAGTGTATGATATCCCAGCCAGAGATTGGTTGCAGCTGCCTCGTTGTGGCTTTTAGTGAGTATAAAAAAAACACCTCATGAGTTTCTTCCTAGCAGCTCTGCCACCGTATCTGGATTTTCATTGGATGATGGTCATGGAAACTTGTGTTTTGATGGGCTTATTGATCTGGGGGGCGTTTGAACTGTTACTTGGGGGTGTATCCCATATCACGCATAAAGCATTGGTATTGATTGCTTCGCTTTCTCTGTTGGACTGAATGCCTCTGGCCACTGGTGATGGATGGAGGAGGAAGCGAGGCGAGCGAGGGTGAATAGAGGGAGGTTTGTTAAAATAACAATGGGAAACTGCAATCCGTTGCATCTGGGCTTGCATTTTAGTGAAAACCTAGTTTGGGATGTTTTGAGGAGAAGAATATATCTTTCACAGCTGGATGACAGTCATCGGATAAATGCATCAAGAGGGAAAAAGCTAATAACTAGAATTAAAACCCACGTTCAGAGAGCGGCCCAGCTGGAGTCAATCTCACATATTGATTGTGTGTTTGCACGGCCACAAACAGTAACATGCCTAACTTAACAACGCTAAAAAACATGTTATTTGGCAAAGCACGTCAGCAGGGATAGAAAAGGTGTGCTGATATGTGGATGCTGACTATGGGTGGTTAGAGGAAAAAAAAAGATCTGTGTCTGCCTGTTATTATTTTTAGATCCATGTGATGGAGGAGGGAGTACAGAAATGTCTGAAAGAACAATTAATTAAATCAAGAGAAAGAGGTTTAATGGAGGAGGCGGTTGGACGGTTGGTGCAATAGTCTTGTGACCTTTTCTTAAAAAAAAAAAAAGACATCCTGGAGGGGAGTGTTTCATAATATTCTCTTTGTCTGATTTGCAGAAGCCTCTAAGTAGAAATAGCATTTCATCAATAGTCATTTAGAGCGGTAATAAGAAGAGAAATGTCGAAGAAAGAGTAAATCTTTCAGCTTTAATACATTTAACTGTTCCAAATTTTAAAAGACAATTTGTCACTAAGCAACAGAGTTGTGTGGTGGTTAGCATTGTCACCTCAAAGCAAAACAGGCCAGGGCCTTTCTGTGTGTTTGGTGATTGTAATTTGGCCATAGCAGTAGTAGAGGCCCTAGTTGGATAAGCGAATGGACTAGTACTTACATAACACTTTTGGGTGACTACTTGCCTCATTCATCCAATCACACACACTCACAAGGATACTTTGACACACAGACTGGAGTAGCTGGGGATTGAACCACTGACTTTACAGTGAGTAGAGCAGCCCCCTACCTCCTGAGCCACGGCTGCCGCGAAGGGGTTAAGAAAATAGAAGAATCAGTGACTGAAATCTGAAAGATGTCAGCTGTCTTAATGTGAAATGTAAAGTCCTTGGAGAAAATTACCAACAGTTCCACAGTGTTTTGTATATTTATATGTTTTACAGCTTGCAACTCTAATGTCTCATCTCACCACTCTCAACAACTTAATTTCCAGGTGCACAAAGTTGGCTTTTTAACAGAAAAATCTATAATGGACTGACATGATGGCAGACAGATAAAGTTTGTGACCCTAACTCTAGTGGAAAATGCAGAGCACTTAGGAATGAAGCAACAGAAACAGATAGACTTTATTTAGGAGGTGATAAAGACCAGTGAACCTAAAAGGAAACCAACAATGTTTTAAATCTCTCTACGACGATATCTGCAAACAGTATGCAAAATATTTGCATCTCTGTCACAAGGGAGCTCCAGCGTAGGATCAAACTCAAAACATATTAAGAAAAATATGCAAATGCACACAATAAACATGACTAGTGGCCTGCCAAGAAAAACATCCACATTCCTTATGTTAGCTGAACAATTGAACAATACATGTGAGTGCGGTCATATGCAAAGTGAAAATGTTGTTTTTCCCCAAACCCTCAATAGATCAAAAAGCAACCATTTGGGGGAGCATGGATGGTAACTGTAATGGTGAGTCAGAGACTCTGCACTTGTAGCAAAATGCTGAGATGTGTGGCAAACTAAATAAGTATGTGGCTAAACTGAGGAGATGACGCGCATGTAAAGTAGACCCCCGTAATTAAGGTAGACAAGCAGCTTCCACAAGTTTTTTTTCTTGGAGTTAAAAAGTAAAGAAAGATTTAGTCTCAATGTAAAAATCGGTCTTCACTTTAATGTTCCTAACATTAAAGAAAACCTTGCTACTACTTTCAATGGACTTACAAGTGAGTGTAAAAATCTCCTATTAAACCCTAAAAACTCTGTGGGTGAGCCATGGACAAGATTTGTGGATGACTGGTAGTTGTTTGGTTTCCATCTGTAGGCTGTTTATAAAGGAATGAAATTTTGTTTCCATGGAGGTAATAATCGCAGTAAAGAGTCAAAGAGGGAGTGGCACTTGCTATGCAGTAATTTTTTGTTTGATTTTTAAATTCAGTTTTTAAAAAGCACATGGAACATGTAAAGTCATGGTACAATAAGCCCACAATACTGAAAAAAAAAGAATAGGAATAAGAATAAGAACAAGAATGGGGACAAGAACAAAAATAGCAATAAAAATAAGAAAAAGAATAAGAATGGGAATTAGCATACGAATAAGAATAGGAATGAGAATAAGAATGAGAATGGGAACAAAATAATAACAGGAATAAAAAATCTGAACACGAATAATAATAATAGGAATACAAATAAGAACAAGAATCAGAATGCGAACTAGCATAAGAATAAGAATGGGAACAATAACAATAATAAGAGAACTAGAATAGGAATAAGAACAAGAATGGGAACAAAATTAAAAAATAGGAACAAATATAAGAATAAGAACAGGAATAAGAATAAATATATGTATCAGCAATTAACAATTTATTTTGTTGCACATTTTAATTAGAGTATATATCTCTGGATTTTGGACAACAACCACATCACTATGGGAACTTGCAATCAACGCTCTGCAGTGTTTTTTTTTTTAATTTTTCAATTTCGGTTGTTTATTTGACTAAATTATTTATTCAATAATGGGGACACTTTTATGTTTCCCTCAAACTATGGCCGCTGTTTGTTGTGTACTGACCTCTAATGCATTTAGGGTAGTGCATTTGCTCTTCTACTCCATATTACCCTCAGTTGCTTGAGGTCTAGACCCTATCACTGGTTAAAGGTAACCGACATGAAATAGAGATAAATATTTGATGGCTTGTGGGTTTTTCTGAGAGGCTGCGACCTTCCTTGCAGAGGATAACAAAAAGGAGAATAAACTGGGAGAGGCTGTAAGGATGGTGGTTAAGATTTGGTTTCCCTCATGAATCTTTTCCCCCATCTGTCCCTCATTCTTCCACCCCCACGCCCGGTTTTCTCTTTATCTTTTTCCCCTCTCGTTCATCTCTAACTGACTCATTTGCATCAGCCTTGCTCTTTCTCATCTCCAAGTCCTCCGACTCAGAGAAAAGTCAACACGCTTTACCAAAGCTTCTCATTTTTCCACCTCCTCCTCCTGTTATTCTCCACTCTCATCACTGCAATCAAGCCCAACGCACCCCTTATGCTCATATTTACAACCCCCACCTCCTCTTGTTCTGAGTGTGCTTTCTCTCTCTCTCGATTGAGGGGCAGAGAGTGGGGGGAGTTTAGACAAACCAGCTGAGAATTGCCCCCTCTAAAGGCAGCCTCTACGTCAGACAGGGACGCTGTTCACATCAGCGGATACACACTCAGACACAAAGACACCTGGCTCTGGCTTATTTGCATCCTCCAGCTTTCTCTCTCGCTGCCTTTCTCCCCGTCTTGTTGCCAGACTGGAGAGTAAACACGCCCACGCACAAAAAGGCAGCTGAATCCCGCTCTGAATCCTGATTTTTATGTTGTTGTTGATGCCACACCCTGGGCTTTTTCGGGTGGCCGGGATGTTTTCGTGAGCTCATGCCACAGGTAATCTTGAACACTTGAAGATGAAGAAAATCTGGTCCAAGAAGAGATTTCAGGTGAGTTTGCTTCTTTATGGAAGAATGTCCACAGTGGTGCTTTTATGAAGCACTAGTCATGATGCTTTTCTTTTAGATTTGTAGGTTTTTAAACATATTAGGATGACATGCCACACCCTTTACCTGATAAGGATGCACATTTGTTGATTTGCCAAAGGCAAACGACTTTAAAATACACATCAGGAATTAGGATTAAGACGTTTTTAAGTTAATACAATGAGATCAACTTCAATACTGTAGGGAAAATGCTACAGGAACTAAATTATTAAATGTAATGCTTGCTGTTTTCTGCATTTGTGTTTGATATCTGTTGAAAAATTAGGGATGAATCCCGACAATCGAACAGAGAAAGTCAATCTAAAAAGGCAACATCCATTTTCACACCCTCAAGTCCAAATGCACTCCCTCTGTTACAGTGTGCACATTGTTTGTCATGAAATATTAATGTTGCTCGGGCGATCGAGACAGATTTGTTATACAATAAGAAATTCGTATGACAGGTTTCACAAATTCGGGGCAGATGAAAAGTGTGTCAGTAGGCTACACTCCATGGAGACATGAGAATCAGGGCAGCTACTCACAATGGCTACGAAGTGAGCGACGCACAATACAAAGCTGATTTCTGACAGTCCCTTTGCCTCTTTTGAATCCTACATCCACATCAAAAACTCTTGAGACGTGTTCTTTCGCTTGCCACCAGCAGATTTGTTGGAATAATGCTGGAAGGATTTAGATTATACCCACAGAATATGTTTTTGAAGTCTTTGCCAAATCCAAATTTTCCAAAGGACGCCGTTTGTGGCTGGGTTTTGCTGATATGAACGCCTTGGGGGCATAACAATGGAGATCATGACAACGATGGAAGCTTCTAGGGCAATCTGTCAAACAGCGGTTACCACCAGGCAACTGTTAATCAATTTGCCTGACACAAAAACATCAACCAATAGGAAGTGAGCGGGGAATGTGGCGGGCAGGGGTGGGGGATAAGTGTGAAATGAGTCACTTCACTTTGCACTTTTCCTATTTCTGCTTTCAAGCCGCTGCAGAGCCGTGAGTCATTCTGAGGAGTGCTCCTCTGTGATGATTGACAGACTGTCCAGGAAGCAGGTTCACCAGCTGCTTTAACAGCACCGACACTCAAAATTTGTCACATATTCTCATTTTAAGAAGATCTCTTGATTTTACAGTTGTACCTGGATGATGATTATCAGTTTATTTATCAATTTAAAATTTTCACGTTTCCTTGTGATAGTGACCTGTTGCGGCCTTTAAGAAGTTGTAAAGCATGTAGCAAGTCAGATGTAAAGCTTACCTAGCCACTGAAGTGATGATGTAATGAAGAGAGGAAGAATAAAACAAATAAAATGAGCACAATAATCTACCAGGCCTAGTTTGCGTAGAAAATATTTCTTTTCAACCATATGCAGATTATCCCTTTTTTTTACTTTATTCTGTACCTCTATACAGAATTTCAACTTTGAGCTTCATTCCCTTTATTAATGGCTTTCAATCACCTCTCACCATCTTTATCAGCATATCTGGACAACTGAACTTCAAGAGAACAAGAGGCTAGCAAAACTGACTGACTTATGGCCCCATTCATTAAAAATGTCCTAAATCTATAGCTGAACGTAGTCTTTAAGAAATGTTTTGTTTATTAAGGACCTAAAAATACTATTTGTTATTCACCATTTGCTTGACTTAAGAGATCTCTATGTCTGCCTACTGTAGATCACAATATTCTCTTAGTCAGGAATTGCCATGTTGTTTACAAGTTGTTTAGCAACAGCTTCTCCTCAAACATGAGTGCAAGACTGGAGAGGGTTGACTATTATTTCAGCTACATAGAAGGCCCTGTGAAATCACTGTATCTAGGCAGGATTCTCACTTACAGGTTTTGAGTCATATTCTAGTAGATTGGGAGTGGGCCATTGTTTTTCCCAGTGGGCCATAAGAAACTGGGACTTTTGTGGAGGGCCGTGCCAATAAACTGAACTCAATTCTGCTCAATAACAATTTTATCTCCTTATAAGCTTTTGGTGCGGCCCTCCACAACAGTCCCAGTTTCTTATGTTTGCCCCCGGAAAGATTAATTGCCCACCCCTACTGCAGGTGACGTTCATGTCCTTTGAAACAATACACATCCCACACATCACTTAATTAATCTAGACTTTGCACAGAAATTATTTCAGTAGTGAAGAAACAACTTCACTGCTCAAGAAATGTACCTATAATTTATAATGACAGTTTCTTACAGTGCAGTTATCCCACTGTATCTTTTATAAAGTGTTTTTTTTCCATATTTACAGGCAATGTCATAATGAAGCAAGGGCAAAGAGATCATGTTAAGGAATGCCACAATATCAGATTTTCACCCCACAATTATCATGTCCAAAACATACAGGCACTACGTTTACTCTTCTTGGGTGCGAGAGGCTTCAAGTGTTTTTCTCCACCATAATGGTAGCCACAAAGTGTAGCAACTAGCTAGCTAGTTAGCTACTACCCTAGCTATTGCAGTAGTAGCTAGCTAGCATGATGTAATTTTCTTTTTTGCTTCCTTTTATAGCAATTAAAGTGCCATACGTGTATAATTCAGTGATATCACTACTTCATTTTTCAAACATCAAGGTTATCGTGAGTGCTGGTATATTGTGATATCGTCAGCTAGAATATTTTCCACAGCAGATATTTTGGCTCGCCACTGTAGGAAAAGAGTAATGAATAACCTTAGTTCCTGGAACCTGAAGTCCATTAATTTTCAATTAGTCCATGTCAGTCGAGAAGCATGAAAAACACCCGGAAGCCAAGGGGAGGCTCAGAAGGATGCGTGTAAATAAAAGGCAGATGTAATTACCGGTATTAGTTACACTTGTGCTTTTCCTCAGACGACGAGGCAAAAGGTCTGCTGTGGAAAACGCCTATTTATAGTACATGCCCCATTTTTGAATGTCTGTGATGAAATTACAATTGGAAAGCGCTAAATACAACTGTAAACATCCACCATGACTAAACTCACTTAATTTGACCACAAAGCTTTCAAAGTATTTTTGTGTCCAGATGATTCCCCAACAAGGACCTGAGAGGAAGATCAATATGCTAAACAAATTAAGTTTCCGTAGGGCTTTTTGACCTTTTAGCGAAGCGCAATAGCAGTGAAGTATGAATGCAAATTGGCTTGACAGTACCGGAGATGCACGATAGACACAGGTGAAAACTGTGATCCGATGCCTGAAGTGCATGGTTTTATTAAGGATGAGCGGTTTCATTAAGGACCAAAGTATTTTTTCCGTAAATGGGAATCTATGCAGTTTGTTTTTCTGTGTTAAATAGTGTTTGGCTGCCTTCACTGTTGAATAATGCATTTTACTCTTGTATCTTATTTCAGAGAACTGGGCATTCCACACGGACATTTGGCAGATTTACCCATGGTGTGTTGTCAGTATGAGCTTTACACCAGTTCTATTCTACCGTAGTCTCTTCCGTTATTATATTTAATTCATTTATTTATTATTTTGGTTTTAAAAAATGTAAATTTGAGCCATTTCTCTCTTTTTTTGCCTGATCCTATTTCTTTTGTCACCATTTTAGCTTTCAATGGCATGCGCTTCAGTTGGAACAACTCTTTTATACATAAAAGCTGTTTTTTACGTATGGTTTTAAAAACACCTGTATTGCTTCTGTGTATGTTCTACTGCTCGACTCCAACAAGAAAGTGGGGCTCATTCTTGTACATCCACCCCCACAAAGCATCGCTGCAGCATAAAAATCCTTGAAATATGTGTAAATTTGACAGCTTGAGGTATAATATTTGGCAATATTTGTGTAATGTAAGCTGATCTAGTCACATTACTATTCAGGCTATACACTTCAAAAATATATTTCCTTGTAATTACATCACTGAGTTGATTTAACTCGCCTGGCGTGCGAGCTATTTAACTTCATTTGATACAGCTGGGTGGATCTACATACCCCCACCTGTAAAAAAAAAAAACACACATACACACACTAGCAGTGCAATAGGTTAATTGTGCTTCTTCATGTTACACTGGCTTTCTTATTGTTAGGCAGAGCTTCTGGAATTATCTAATAAGGATGTGACTTGATGTGAGGCGCAATGAGGTGCAACCTATTTTGTGGTTGTCGTCCTCCTCCTTCGCAGGCTCTCTAACCAGTAAACATATCTGTCAGCCACCCAGCAGTTTGGCTGGTGATTTTAGACTCTAATGGGTA
The DNA here is from genome assembly GCF_036321145.2 of Pelmatolapia mariae. Lineage (NCBI taxonomy): Eukaryota > Metazoa > Chordata > Actinopteri > Cichliformes > Cichlidae > Pelmatolapia > Pelmatolapia mariae. Next base: position 23,174,635 of record NC_086246.1, on the reverse strand, counting down.
CGAAGAGGATTGGTCGTGTGGGTGAGAGAGATGCTGGTTTCCATAGTAACGGTGCTCTCCCGTCTGCCCTCTCTTGCTGCCACTATGGAAGCGAAGTTTTCCGCTCCTGCCGAAAGCAAAGCTATGGTAAACCCGCCTGTCATCCTCTCTCCTTTGTTTTTATTTATTTGATTTGTTTCTGTCGCTGACCTCATCTGATGTAATGTGATCTCAGCAACGGAGATGTGGTGTCAGGCTCCTTACTTTGACCCTGAGTGTCTGTGTGTGTGTGTCTGTTTGCCTCTGTACTGCATCTTTTGTCCTCAACATCTAGGCCGAGCTTTGTCAATCAGCGATCTGCACTCTGCGATCCTCTGTTTGCATCGTGTTTATCATCGTCGCACCCTGTTGTTTTGTGTCCTTTCCGTTTTTGAATGTTCCCCATAAAACTGAGAACCAAGTCAGATGTTTAATTTTGTAAATTATGCACTCAGAGTTCAGCTTTCACTTTATTATTTTTTGCAAACCATATTTATTTACTGATTGTAGTTGTCCTCTTTTGTGAAAACAGTCAAAATGCATGAGTTCAAGTCAAATAACAGCGTTGAGTAAAATTTAAGATTTTGCTCTTCTTCCTTATATTTAGATTCCTCTTGAGCTTCAAGCTGACTCAAAGCTGAGTGAAGAGCATCTTTACATACCCCTCCCCTGCATGCATTTTTATAAGCCACAGCTGGCTTCATGTCACGCTCCAGTTTCAACCCATTTATTTCACTCTGGGGGGGCGAGGAAGGGGAGGGGGGGCTCTCCGCAGCTCTTTTCAGTGACCCATCAAAACGTCTGCTGCTAAGCAAATGTGAAAAGTCATTTTCTACCTGCGCTCTCTTGTTGTTTCCAGCCTCCTCTTCCCGTCCTCCACCTCAGCTCCTCTTTGCTGGATTTCCACCTTCTCCTCCCGTCTCATCTCATAGTGTTTTCCTCCTCTTTGTTTCAGACTCTGAGACCACAGAGGATGAGACCACAGAACCTCAGATGGAAACCAAAGAAGGGCCCGGGAGGCACCATGACAAGGCTGGCCGGAAAGGACCTTCAGGTATTTTATTTGAACTCCTTTTTTTCTTTTTTTAAAGCTTATGTAAGTTTGTGGTTTCGAGGCTTCGTTTTTCTTTTTTGAAGTCATATTTTCTAGCTGCAAGCTTGCACTACTTAAAGAAAATATTCTGCAGCTCTTTGTCCAAAATGATATTTAGCCCGATTTACAGCTCCACCACCAACATCTCTGCCAAAAACACACTTGTATAAAATTATGATAGATAGATTTAATGGAGGCTGTTATCATGCCGGCCCAAGACGTGCGCTGGATGAAATCCGATATGGCAGAAGGCATTAATCCCTCATGGTGTGATGCAACGGTGTGACACACTGCCCTAGTTTCAAGCAGGGAACCTGTCTCAGGTCTGGAGCTCTCTGTGTGGCTCCACAGGGGAACGTGCTGTCCAACAAAAATTATAATATTTCTGCTGGATAAATGAGGCTGAAACGAATGCATCGAGTACACATGCTGTGCCAATTAAAATGTAAATGTACATCGTTAAGTTTAAATAGAGGTGCGTTAATGAACAGAGATCAGGTGGAACGGTCCAGTGGGTCGGTGAATGTTATGGTATACTCACCTAAAAATGAGGTGCTGCATGAGATTTCTTTCTTTTACAGTTTACCGTGCTGGTGTAGAGCTTCAACAGCTCAAATAATCAGTGAATTTACTGGCTGGCTGATCATCTTCCAGCTTCTCCAGTGGGAGGATTTGCTTTGCTTTTCTCTCTAAATTGAGGATTTTTGCAGTTTGGACTACTGGTTGGACAGAAAAAGACACAGGAAGCCATCTCTTGGATAACACAGATTTGGGAAATCATAAATTATTGATAGTCTAAGACCTACTATTGTTTATATTTTTCAAATGAATGTATCATATCTGTTATAATGCCACCCACAGGTTTGTGGTTTGTGAGCTCTCCCTTCTAGCATTATGGCCATTACCGTTTTGGTCTTTTGGAGGAGAAATGAACACATTTGGACAAGAACCAAAAGCTGCACAAGTGCATCACACAGACACAGATACGTGGTATTTAGATTTCAGATAGTACACCAACACACTAAGACTACTGCACAGACTTCTTAGAGGAGCTGTTAGTGGACTTAACTTTACAGCAAGTCAAAGCATAACTTTAAACTTTGATTAAATTTAAATGGTGGAGTTATCTAAAGATGTGTGGCCGTCATAGAAGGGGAAATTAGTCATAGAGACTGAGCTGGGCATTTTAACATGGGCGACTGACCTGCAGGGGGAGCCAGCCTCAAGTGGCTTTTTGAGTAGCATTGCACTGTGCAAAAGATTTGAGGCAACCCACACTGGTGGTACTTTCCTGTGCTCATAATTCCATCAATTTTGACAAAACCTCCAACACCACTGGCTTAACAAAACCCCAAATAATGACAGAGCCTCCACCGTGCTTTACACATGGCTGCAGACACCTACGCATTCGACGATTTGGACCAAAAATTTCAAATTTTGATTTGTCACTCCTGTTGCCAATGTACACTCTGGTTCTTCCCTTGAGCTAGGTACCTTTTTGTGCTTTAATAATTCATGGGTCAAGTGTGCCAACAAACAAAAAGCATTAATCTGAAAATGGTCAGGTACAAGGCCTGGACTGAAAATGAGTGAAAAAGCAGATTAAAACTTTGAAAGACCTTCAGAAAGCCTGGAGAACTATTGCTCGAAACCGCTAAAAAAAGGCAAGAAAGTCCGGCTCCTAGGAAGCAAAATAAAGAAACGAGTTGTGGCTCAAGACTTTTGCACAGTAATCCATATTGGCTTCATTCTTCACCCACAGATGTGTCTTTTCATCATCTTTAATTCAAACTCTCAGGATCTCAATAATTCGACTTTAAAATAAGTTTGACTTTAACAGAGGTCTCCATTCCCAAGCTCTCTATGTCACGGTCATGGGTTTGGGATTCTTTTTAGATTTCAGAAGTATGTTGTTTAGTCTAAGAGCTTCTCAGTTTTGTTATTTATGCTTTCAATGCTTGTCTCCTGTGTAAAGTCAACCTTTTCTTAATGTTTGTTTACATTTTGTCTTTGTGTCAGATTTGAATGTTTGAGTCTTGGTGTGTCAGCGTTCACTAGTTCCTGTTTTATTTTGATAGTTTCTTATTTTGTGTGCTTTGTATTGAGTTTTACTTTCCCGCTCTCATTATTCCGGATTTGTTGGTATTTCCTTGTGTATTTTTTATCCGAGTCTCCTCTTATCCATGTCCTTTCTCAATGCTGTGTGCTCCCTTATTCTGTGTTTTCCCTTTGACTCAAGCCCTTCCTTGTTTTTGTTTTTTTAGAAAAGGCTTCAGCAATAAAGTTGCTCTTTAATTTTGAGTCCTGTCTCCCAAGTCCTACATTCTGGGTCAAATGTTAAACTCCTCAACCCCCCAGCATTTGATTTCCTCTTTTCTACAATAACAGCCCAAATTAAAGCTACTGTAAAGAAAATCCTTCTTCCATCCAAGATTTTACAGTTTAGAAATCACTCTTATTGAACTAAAGCAATGAACTGATATATATATTTCATCCCTGCTGAAGATTTTTTTTTGTTGCTAAAATAAAATTGCTTATTGACTAATGGGTACTGTGTGAGGCAGTTTACTTGATCTAAAGCAAATCCGATTAAGCCTAAAGAGCATTAAATTTGATACAGGAGGAAAAAGAAATGCAAATCCTCTGGATCTTAATGCAAATGTCTAAAATTTAAAGGGGGGTAAAAAGCATTTTGTATAGCGGCAAGGTTACGCTTGAACCTGTTAGTGTTGCATTGACGAGAACAATTCCTGAAAGAGTCTTTACTAATTTGCTAAAGTGGTGCTGGTGCATTGGAGTCATAGAACCTTTACGTCCTCGCCATCCACTCCTAACCAAGCAACATGATGTCTGAATATAGACCTGAAATATTGACACCCTTCTCCTCTACCACAAAGAAATGTTACAGTATATTCTTTCCTCGCTCATACTCGGTGTTTGCACTTTCTAAGCTTTTGTGTTGGTGGGCTGACTACGCCCTCATCACGTCCCTCCAGAGACAAGCCACAGAAAAATAGAAAGAGAATATCAAATGAGGGAGGGATGAGGTGATACATCATTTGTTTTCTTCATGGAACAGAGTGGTTGCCTCTGCTGAATACTAAATAATGACTACAATACCTTGTAATACACAAACAAGATACATTTTCTCCTCAGGCAATGTATTCCAGAAAATATTTCCGGCCCTAAAGCCAGACACGGATGAGATACGTTTCAAAGCACAGCGTGTTCAAATAAAAATGAAAGCTGCTGCCCGGCCTCGGAGAGAAGTGAAAACAGAATTTTGAAGCTGGATATATCAAGGCCTAAAAGTGTGGCTGCTCTGAGAAGATTTCTCATTTTGTTCCATCTGTTTTTTTGTTTTATGAGAAACTGATATTGCACAGCTTCTGATGGTGACGCTGAGTCAGTATCATTCAATCAGTCAAGCGCTAAGATGTCTTTTTTTATCCCCGACCGTATCGCTGCTTCAAGGTTTCCTTCGTTAACAGAAGATGCTGACCGTTCTTTTTTTATGCTGCTAAAGCATTCTTGACTCCGTTGCTCATCGCTGGGCGAAGGATCACTTTAAGTGGTACACGTTTCAAACGTGGCCCCTTCACTTTCCGTTTCATTTCCTGTTTTCAAGCAATCAATAGGCTGTTTATCCATCATGCTTAACAACGCTGTCTTCATTAGACGTCATTTTCCCCCCACCACGGGTTTTTTGCTTGCTTCTTACTGCATTAACTTCCAGTTAAGACATTAAAAATATTTTAGATATAGGAATGCTTTATTAGAGAGTAAAGCAAAATCAGAGTCTTGGTGATACATCATTTCTTATTAGATTTATGCTAAAATATTTTTAAGAGGAGCACGGTATTAGGAAATTACCATGCTTCCATTAAAATGGTTTAATTCACACAGCCCATCCATCAACTTTCTCTTCAATCTGATGAAGTTTGACTTGCAGGAACTTCTATAACTTCTATAACACCAAAACCTAAAAATAAGTATATACCTGTGTATATACCATACAATAAAAACAATCATGCAATATGATATGAAATGACATGATATGATGATCCAATGATGGATGGTATGATATGAAATGATAATACAATACAAAGTGGTAGAAACAATGTGAAATGATACAATACAATATGAAATAAAGGGATCCAGACAATACAATTTAGTACAATATGACATTTTATGTTATGATATGATACAATAGACACAATATAAAAAGATACGTGTCATACAATAGACACGGTACAATATAATATAATACAATGTGATATCCTCCTGAGACCCAGCCTATTTATTTATGTCCACTGTAATGAACATTTGTTTTTGCTCTCTATCATCATCATATCATATCTATATCAAGTCCTCATGTGCTCAACAGAGGACATCGTGGCCTTTCCAATGATATCTCATGTGTTTGGCCTCTTTTTGCTCTGAAGAGGAAGAAATATCAAATACTTTCTTCATCCCATATATGGGAAATGCCTTTAGCCTACTAACTACTTACTTACTGCAAACAAATGGCTGCTTATTTAGCCATGCCTGTATATAATATTCTGTTATGCAATAAAGCTATATTGTTATTGTTAAAAACAAGTAACCACACTCTCACCAATGAATTAGCAGGCTCCACAGCTCAAGATCATTTTCAACACAGACACAGTTTAGTCTCTCTATTGATCGCCCACAGCAACCAATATATTGTTTAAATGCTAAAAGTCAGATATAAAATTATACAATTTTAATTTTTAAATTCAAACAGTCTCTCTCCCTTTCTCTCTTTCTCTGCACAGGTGAGGGAGGAAGGGTGATGGACTACAATCCCGATGCTTCAGATCGCAGGGCCACCCTCCCTGGCACCTATGACCCTGTAGTGGAGCGAGAGCTCCGCACTCTGGGTTCCCGACCTCCAGGGCCCCATTTGGATCCCACAAACCCAGCAAGGCAAGGCATCGGTGGGGGTCCTTCCGAGGGGGCCCCCCCTGTCCGTCACCTGGGTGTGGAACCACTCATCCGAGCGTCTCACGCTAACCTTGCCCGGCCCATTCAGGGGTCAGAGGAAAGTGTTTCCGTAGGCAGCGACTACTATGGGAGCATGTTCAGCCTGTACAGAGGGAGAACATTTTCTATGCCGTTATAGCACATGGCTTTTTAATTCCCAGGATTTCCCCCAAAAAGCAAAAAGACTGTCCAGAAACCCCAAATTGCAATGAAAACTGACTCATATGGCAAGACATTATATCCTCCATAGACCCAACTCGCAAAAACTTTATTCCATTTGCTATACAATTTGTTATTCATTTTTTACTCTTCTTTATATATTTCCATTTTTCCATATAGTGTACTTTTTTTATTTTGATGTCACACTTTCCTTCGACTCTGCGTGCCATCAGTGTGGATTGATTTGAATCTAACAACGATTACAAGCCAACAAAATAACAATGTTAATATTAATATTTCATATAGCCATTAGACAGGATGCACTTGTACAATCTTCTAATATAATATATTATTCAGCACTTCTGAAAACTGTGATTTTTACCCACTGCATGTTTTTACAGCCGCCCCTCACTTTTGGATTAACACCATATGTTTATAGGTTTGCAGTGGCATGCATGGGTTGCTTTGATCCGAGCTGATATTAGCATGAGTGTTCTCACCGAGTAATTATCATGTGATTCACAGGTTATTTTTAGGCATGGTGTTATTGTGTTAGAAGTTTAAGCAGGGGTGCTTTTTTTGATTTTCGTAGGAGTTTATGTTCTTATTTTGTAATATTGTTGGTGCAACATGCCAACGACTGGCGGTTATTGCAGTTTTAGGGTTAAGGTCTTAAGAATCTCAATCTCAAAATTTCATTACATTTGTTTCTCTGCCATTTGATTTCACACTGTCTGATGTGTTGCTCATTACCTGATACAACACAGAAAGCACATGCGAAACACAAAGAACTCAAACATGATGAGACAAAATGACACAAACGGACATTTATCTGCATCTTATTACTCCTCCAAAGCCTTCGCCACTGCACCAGAGCTCTAACTTCACCCCTCCATTATTTCCCCTCAATCCTTACCCCTCTAGGCTTCAAACTGCTGATGAATCACAGGGCCTGTCCTCCTATGTCCCCCTGTCTTCCCCCCAGCCACCTCTCACCACGCACAAAAACAGCATCAGCACACAAAAACAAGACTCGGGCAAAGTCAAACCTTCAGATCCTCAAACTTCTAATACGGGCCAGTCATCTGGCACCAACAGTGCAGTTATGACGCCCAAACTGGCTCGTGCAGGACCCAAGATCTTTGACAAGGTCCTTGCCTTTGAGGAGCGAAGGGCGAGTGTGGATCTGCCACGAGGGGCAGCTTCCTTTGACTCAGATGAGAGTGGAAAGAAGACAGGAGGCCCGAGCAAAGAGGAGAGTCGAATACTGCAGGGCGCAGCCCAGAAGAGAGCGGTATTCAAGCAGAGGGCCTCTTCATTAGAGGAGAAGACAAACTACTCCCAGAGGATCCAGAATTACCAGAGCAAGTTCACAGAAGAGCTCCAGCGGATCAAGAAGCTTGTGGGGAAACCAAGCTTGAAGAAGGCATATTCCACTGAGCAGCTGTCACAGAAAGACAGGCTGCACACAGGGAAACTAGAACCCATTCCTGCCCAAGTGGTTAAAAAGTTAGAGGCGAGGGAGCGAGCCCTGGAGGAAGGAAAAGTTGGGGAGAGGGAGGGGGGCAGCATATGGAAGAATTCTCCGCAGGCCCAAGGCAAAGACCCGGGGAATCAGAGCAGCAGCCCCGAAAAGGAAAAGATGACACAGTCAGATTTGCATGGGAAACCAGTAGAAGGAAGGAAAATCTCTGTTACCACGGCAACGCCACCAGTTCACCAGTTACCAGGACAACCATTGCCAATAGCTACAAAGACGAGCCTAATCAGGTTTGAAGAAGATTATCTTTACTTATGAAATTTTCTCTTAAAAAAAGATTCAAATATGATCACATTTGTGTATTTTTCTTTGAGGGATTTGAAATTTCTTTTAAACAACAACAACAAAGCACTTAATGGAAATTAAGAGTTTTAGACATGTAATATTTTTTTCCCTCACTTGTTATATTACATAACAGCTTTCTCATCTTTTGCATGCAGGGAAACCCTACAAAGCTCTCTGGCAGCTGACAAAGACACACTTGTTAACACATCCCACAAATCTTCATCCTCCTCCAGAGTTGATTCAAAGAGAGACACCAACATGGACAACAAGGCGGACCACCGATCACCAGGCCCAACAGGGAAGAGAGCATCCCCAGTAACTGTAAGGGAACCAGGACCCCAGTACCCACCTAAGCCTCCTCGGCTCACCCCATCACCCACTCCTTCCATCAGCCCGCTCCTAAAACGAAGGAAGGCGGAGGTGGGGCGGACATCTCCGGCCATGAAAGTGAACATCCCCACCATCCTGGTGGAGGATGAACCCATGGAGACAGAAAGTGTTCCACACAGGAGCAACGAGGGGAGCAAGAGGGAGGGCAGAGTACACAAGAGCAAAAAAGGCCGTTCTGCTCAACGGAAGTCTGCAGACGAAGGTAGGTGATGCTTTACGAGTGTTCTAGATAAACGTGTTTGTAAAAAATCCAAGCAGCATCCATCACAGATGAGAGTCTGGAACTGGATGAACACTTTAATTATTTTGGGAGCCATTAGGTTCCTTCCTGTGGCTTGAGTGACCCAACTGTTGTCCAGTTCGTTTCTTTACACAAATAACAAAACAAATACAACCACCTTTTGTTGTCCCTTTAGAAGTCTTTGAGGCTTTATCCATGGATTTCTGCTCAACTACCAAGTCTACCAAGTTGCCAGGCTTACAGTACTATTTTCATAAATGTTCCCATTTGGCAGGTCAAATAAAATAAAATATCTAGACAAAGTGGTAGAAGGGAACATAATGACAACCATAACCCTAACAAAAGAGCACTAGGAAGATGGTGGATCTTAAGAGATTAAATAACTCCCTTAGCCCTAAGCTAAAAAGTTTTGCTATCATATCTGATTAAAGGTTTTTGTTCTTTTTCACCTTTGACCACCACTGAGTGAGATTATTTAAAAAAACAAAAAAACAATTTAAACTGTAAAAAGATCAGGACCTACCTGAGTTCACTGACTTTTGTTTTGTGGTACTTAAGCACAACACTACCCCTAAGAAAAGTGATAAGTTTAACTACCGGGGGTCAGAGAACTAGACTTTTTAGGGTTGTGACTTCACTCTTAAAGAACGTCAAGTAATACTGGGTGTTTGTTTGCTTCTCGTTTTAACAACTTTTTGTGGCTTTAAGATCTGAAACACAAAAAGATCTTATTGGAGATTTATTACCTTTGCTAGGCTGTAAGTCCCTGAATAAGAAAAACATGCACATAGAAATAAAAAATACAGATTACAAACTAACAAGGAATGATCAAAAAGGTTGAACTTTTATATATTATGTTGTCCACCATGGAAAATTAATCAAACCCAGAATTGCTGCCGGGCCCAGACTCACTAATGAAACTCACCATGGGGATCCATAAAAGGAAACTAGCCCAATGCCTTAATTTGGAGTCTGACCCATTTTTCTAAAGCAGGTAATAGAGCACCGGCAGCTGCACAGAAAACACTCTGACCGTCCCTGTAATTCACAGGCGGTTCTTCCGATGACTCTTACCTGTCTGCCGATGATGAGCCAGCTGAGGCCCCGAGGTTTGAGAAGCCTCTTGAGGACACCACCGCACCCAGCGCCTCTGAGGTCACACTGCAATGCATCATCACTGGCAGCCCAACCCCTACTGGTACAGCTGAAGACAAGTCACCATTTTAACATCCCCATTTTCTATAATTTAGAATTTAGTAAGGAGACTGTTTTCTGTTAAGTGCTGTATAAAGCGATTTCTTGCACACATAGTCTTATGAAATCTGGCCAATTTTAAGTGAAACTCTCATAAACCAAATCAATGAGCCTTATCATTTCACATCTTTGCAACCTGACTTCTTTCATATCAGTTTTTCAGTGTTTGTGTTTTCTCTCTCTCTGCCTTCTCAGTGACATGGAGGAAGAATAATGTGGAGATCCGGTGTGACGCGTTCCATGTGGTTAAAGCTGAGGGCGAGAAGCACAGTCTGGTGATAAAGGAGATGAGGCTGAGCAATGCGGGGTCATATTGCGTCACGGCTGTCAACGCGGCGGGCAGAGCGTCATGCAGCGCGACGCTCTACATCCAGTCAGGTGAGGCTGGGCCAGAGCCTGCTTTCAAGCCCTGTGCAGTACTTGAAATATTGGTATCAATTCGATTACCAAGTAAATATACAGCCTGTATTGCCAATACCGATAATTTTAACCTATAATGGCAGCTTATATGGGGGAGAGCAGTGTGTCATGATTTATGAGATGAGTCATCTTCCAAAAATATTAAATTTATTTAATACTTTTCAGTAGGCTACATACTGAACTTAGAAGGATAGAAACAAAGTATCCATCCTATCGCACTAGTATCTATCCAGTACCAATACCAGCGTTGGTATTGCCATTATCGATGTTTGCATGTATCCGCCCGCCTCTACTGCTTTCTTGTTTTGCAGTTAGACATGGTGACACATTTTACCAGCACAAATTTTAAATGAGGAGAGCGACACTGGGGGGAACATAAAAACGATGCTGTTCTCAAACATGTTGACTCACACTTTAATCCGCTGCCAGCCCTCCTCCGCCTGACATTCTGTCTTAATGACTACAAAGGCCCGCTGGAGCTCAGCATCCCGACCGGGGCTCCTCGCAGCGATAGTTGCCATGGCAACCCATTAATTCTTGAAGGCACCGAGCTCCCCCTCGGCATGAATTCAAAACGCAGACCTGCCCCCGTCACACAAAGGTCTCCTGAGCCTCAAAGGCAGCCGTGGCATTCAAAATCAGGCGAAAAAAGAAAAAAAGCGCCTGCAGTGGACGGGTGTTTATACTACGCTGTGCATGAGAGAAGCTCCCAGCAGTGCCGGTTCGGCCTCATGCAAATGCAACTTTCCCCTCTTCACAGTTTTGTCAACAAATGCGAGCGCTCACCCTGGTGCTTTTCCGACAGCAGCACGCGGGCCTCTGTTGCCATATTAGGCCAGCGGAGTCTAACTTTGCAGGAGTATTTTTAGAAGGCCTCTTGTTCTCTCGGGTAATTGCCATCTGCTTTATGTCCCCGCTCGAGATTACAGCTGTAATCGTGGAGTTTTTCATCACTTCAGATTTCACGCTACAGGGCTTGGGGATGGAGCTGCCAGAAAGTGGCGGGAGATTATGTGAGTCATTTTAGCCGAGAAGTGTGTAGATTGTTGCCACGACAAGCCAAAATAGTGGGCGAGATTGATTTACTGGCTTCAAAGAAATATGCGAGAGCATAACACAGGCCTATTGTCATTTTTGCATTAAAAAAATCAAAGAATTTGAAGAGCCACAGCTTTGTGACTCAGTGGAGTCTGAAAATGATCTAAGCTTTAATGAACTTTTAAAATATTCACCTTTTTCATCAGTCCAGGATGTCAGGAGTGTAAGAGAATAAAGGCGTAACAGTGATGGGAAGCAGGAGGACAGGGTGGAGGAAAGTTGGTCGGCTCACACTGTTCGGGAGTTGTGTAAGAGTTGGCAGGTTTACATAAATACTCTGGGGAGTTATCCCTGGTGCACAGACGCCGCTCAGAGATGTGACTCTAGGTAGGTTATTTTGTTGTTTTTATCCCCCCCCCCTTTTTTTAATGCTGTAAGCTCAACAGAATATCCACCTACGTCGCTTAATAATTTGGCATAAACAGTGTTTTTTTATCGTGTTTCATTGCTATTAGTCAGCTTTTCCATATATGGCTTTCGGTGCATTTCTTTCCATCTGTACATGCGACCAAGCCTGCCTTTCACTTGCAGATGATGACCCACTTTCCCTTTATTTTGCACAGTTGAATGTCATGCAAAATACCTATCAGTCCACTGTGCTGCCATCTGAAAGGGGGGGACATGTCTTTATTCTACTTGGGTAATTGATTTTATTCATTTTCACTCTCAACGTTATCTAGTCGTGCCAGATATGTGAGGTCTCAGGCTTTGCAGAGATTGTGAAACGCTGACACGAAAACGAAGGCAACAAAAGAAGAAGGAGAGACAGAAAGAGAGAGGCAGCTCTTTATATTTCTTCCCGCAGCTGTGAGTTGAGTCTGACTGTAGTCGAGACTGCCAAGGGTCCAGACACAGTGTCTGATCTAGAACTCGTGGGAATGAGTGAATGATTGGGTCAGGGATTAAGAGATTAATTCGTTATCTGTTCGCTTATGGTCACTTCAGATGGTCCCTGTGCTCAGTGTGTGGGGGTGCACGTGGCCCACTTGTGTCTAACCCACTGCTTTGTGTTGCCAAGTGCTCATTTTGGCAAAGATCAACACCAGCAAAGCAAAAAAAAAGACCGTAAACATCAGAGCTCTGACAGATTGTTCCCATCGAAAGGCTTAACGAGCTACGCCGGTGCCATGTTAACCATATTTCAAAAGGCTTTGCACTCAATTACTTAAATTAAGACGTGTGTAAATCAGAATTGACTTTTTTGTGAACTCAAATAAAATGAATAAGACACGGTGGTAGTATGCTTGTAATTCTATTATATTTGTGCCCGATATCTTGTTCTTCCAGAGCCAACCCACACGCAATGTGGGAAATCTGCTGTATCTCTGGAAATCAGCAGTCCAATCCAGTCAGATGAGGAGTACCTGAGTCCTCAGGAGGAGGTGATGGAGGTCGGAGGCTCACTTCCTCACCATTTAAAAGAGCCTCCCTCATTTCAGGTAAAAGTATAAAAGCTCCTCGTGATTTTTTCTTTAAATAACAAGCGCAGCGTCATAGTCGATGTCTCTGATATCCCCATTTTGGTGTCTTTCCCTGATCATCATAATTAATGTTGGTCCAGGTTCAACACTGCAAGTGACCAATCACAATGTTGTGATGTCAAACACTGTATTGCCAAAAGTATTCGCTTGCGTACGAATTTGAATGACATCCTGTTCTTAATCCTTAGGGTTTATTTTGATAATTTGATAAACTCTTTGCAGCTATAACAGCTTCAATTCTTCTGGGAAGGATTTCCACAAGCTTTAGGAGTGTTTATGGGAATTTGTTACCATTCTTCCAGAAGCACATTTGTGAGGTCAGATACTGATGTTGGACCAGAAGTCCTGGCTCGCAGTCTCCACTTTAATTAATCTCAAAGGTGTTCTATCAGGTTGATGTCAGGACTCTGTGAAGGCCAGTCAAGTTCTTCTACACCAAACTCGCTTATTGGTGTCTTTATGGACCTTGCTTTGTGCAGGAAGGAAGGATCCAGCTGCAAACTGTTCCCACAAAGTTAGGAGGATAAAATTGTCAAAAATGTCTCGTTATGTTGAATTATTAAGAGTTCCTTTCACAGGAACTAACCCTGCTGGCCCAACTCCTGAAAAACAATCCCGAACCCTAATCCCCCCTCCAACAAACTTTTCACTTGGCACAATGCCGTCAGACAAGTACTGTTCCTCTGGCAACCCCCAAATCCAGAGCCATCCAATGGATTTTACTGCATTTAACTTAAAAAAAAAGAAAAAGAAAAAACAATTGTCTGTTGTCATTAATGGCTACTCTCTTACGTGTGAGGTGTTGCTGCTGCACGCTCTGTCTTACGTTTTCCAGGTATGCAGGTATTGGGGCCACAGACAGGTCCCAAAACAATCACACATAAATATGAGTTACTGCACATGGAAATATGAATCTTCTTTTGATTGTTCTCCGATCTTAAGATCCCACTGTCCTGCAATATTCATTTTCCTAGTAGCAAAATGGCAATCTCCATGGACATATCCTTTTGCATTTCATACCATGACTCCACTTGCTTGATCGCAGCATTGTTACTTGATAGCTTCAGTCATTCTGGGCACGGTCGTAATGTGATTTTACTTCCAATCTGATAAAACTGGAGCAAAGCTTAGAGATTAACCTTAAAAGCCTTTATAGGTAATCATGTTTTCATTCTTTAATAGGTGGCACCATGTGACCAGGCGGTAACCGAGGGTCAAGATGTTGTCATGTCAGTGAAAGCCAGAGGCCAGCCCAAACCCATGGTTTACTGGTAAGACTTTTTTTTTCTTTTTTTCCCTCAAGGTTTTATTGCAGATAGACATCTCAGGAGAAACCTGAAGCTTTTATCACAATCAAGGTCACTGTCTCACACAAACACCCCTCCATTACGCGCCTGAGCATAAATGATTCTGACAGCTGCTTTATACTGACCCAGGCTGAAGGACAGAGTCTCGGTGAAGACAGCGGGGCGCTTCACTGTGCGAGAGATGGAAGATGGCACCAGTGAAATGAGGATCGGCTCGGCTCAGAGGTCAGATGCAGGGCTGTATGCTTGCAGGATCATCAACGAGTATGGAAGCAAACAGGCAGAGTGCAGACTGGAGGTCAGAGGTAGGTGGTGAGAAACTGAACCGAATGTTTAGTCTTGCCCTATCTTATAATTCTTCCTTATATATGCTCTATTTGTGTTGTTTTCTTTTTCTTTTAATCAACCGCTGCAGCACAAACAGCGTTGACGATCACCAGGGAGGTAAAAGACGCAGCAGTGAGGGCTGGAGAATCAGCCGTGTTTGAGTGTCACATCACGGGACCTCCAGACGTGGATGTGGACTGGCTGTCCAGGGGGAAGCTGATCCAGCCTGCACTGCTCAACTGTAAGATGCACTTTGACGGAAAGAGGTAGGTCCACCTCATGTTGCTGTCACTGCAGCACATTTTATTATCTGACAGATTTTTGGTGTCATTAAAAAGAAAAATTCATTCATTTATTTTTCTTTATGCTATAGGTGCCGTCTCATGCTAAATTCAGTACATGAAGACGACAGTGAGATATATACTTGCAAGCTGAGCACTGCCAAAGGTGAATCACAAGCACTGTTGTCCCTGTTGCTGAACAGAAGATGAGGTGTGATCATAAATTTTCAGTCTGACTAAAAACCTGTGCAAATTTCCCCTTCAAAGCCATCATCTGGTGCTGCTGCTCTGTTTAAATCACTTACTGGAATTTTTTACCTGTGCAAATCTGGGATTTTGATTGTTTTCCCCAGATATTTTTAGACAGGCACAGTACAGAGTTCTTCTGTCACACTGGCCTCGTTTCACAAATGTGGCTCCTTGTGCCTTCTTCCTCTTCCCTAAAACAATATAATTCAGGGGTGTCAAACATAATTGGGCCTGCAAAGACCCACGGGACGTCTTACATTTTAGCTTACATTTTGGGGTTTTAACTGTATTTTCATAAATTTTACTTTTTTTCTCCTGATAAAGACCTCCCCCAAGCCCACTCATAATACAGGAATAAAGTAATAGATAAATCATCACATAATAGATCATCACCCACTACAGAATTTTTTAACAATTTATGCACAGGGATTTTAAATAGGTGCACCTATGGTTTCAATTTGAAAATCCAAGATCCTGAATATTCTCGAGTTACTGCATTCACAAGATTTTCAGAAAACTCTCAAGTTCAAAGCTCAGAAAACTCTGAACCGCTGGTATGAATTTGAAAATTCGAGGTGACTTCCTTCCTGAGTTATCTCATTCGCAAACTTAGGTGTCCATGCAGTCCGTCTACTTATCCGCCTGGCCAACGGGGTGACGATAATATGTAAGCCATCAGCCTTGTGCGGTTGAGGGGTAAAGACTGAGACATACTGT
Organism: Pelmatolapia mariae; assembly: GCF_036321145.2. Lineage (NCBI taxonomy): Eukaryota > Metazoa > Chordata > Actinopteri > Cichliformes > Cichlidae > Pelmatolapia > Pelmatolapia mariae. The sequence continues at coordinate 23,158,768 of NC_086246.1, read as the reverse complement.
TGACATTACAGTTATACTTCTTGTACTAAGATATTTCAGAGATTAAATGTGCAGTTAAATATCTTTACAGTGACAGAAAGGGAAGATGTGTGTGGCCCATAATCTGTGCCCTGATCTAACTGGTTGGCTCCTTTTCTTCCCAAGGAGTCTAACCTGAAGGTGAAAACATGGCAAATTTAAATCACATAAGGTTTTTTTTTTTATGATCACACCTTATATTTATGCTGGGTTTTCCATTTCGTGTTTTTGTCTCCACCAGAGAGGTTTTGGTTGGTTGTTCTTCAACTTCTTTAGATGTGATTGAACATATTTCAGTGATACACTTACTAACAGGGTGCATGTGCATCTACAGAGGAGCTGACCTCGAGTGCGAAACTGATCGTCACGCCGTCCAAGGAGCCTCTGTTCACACGAAAGTTGGACATCCTGGAGGTCATCGAAGGACGTACGGCACGGTTTGACTGTAAGGTGAGCGGATCGCCTGCTCCAAGAGTCACATGGATGCATTTTGGTAAGAATCTCAAAGCGGCGGTGCGGTGTTCCTAAATGTTGTTGTTTTTTTAGGCTTGTCCAAAGAAATGGCTTTTTAATTTGTCTTTTATAACGTTCTTTCAGAGTCACGAGTTGAGGAGAGTGATAACATTCGCATCCTTCAAGAGGGGGGTCGTCACTCGCTTGTCATCACCCACGTTGGCAGTGACACAGAAGGATTTTACACAGCAGTTGCTCAAAACATTCACGGAAAGTCTGAATGCACTGCTGAGCTGTACGTGCAAGAACCCCGAGCTGCCATCTCCTCTCACATGTAAGAGAAGCCGTTTGTTTCTATTTGCATCTCATCCCTAATTGTGGAATTGCTAATTCTTTGAAGACTTTGAGAAGAAAACAAACTATTTTAAAAAAAATCAAAGGTTCCATTTTTGCTTTCTAGGGCAAAGAAAAATAGCTCAGATGGAGCGAATGCGTGTGATAAAATCAAGTCGACCTGTTTTTTTTTCTTCCTCCAGGTCCAAGTTGGAGAAGATGCCGTCCATCCCAGAGGAACCTGAAGTGTTCGACAACGAGGTGGAGAAGAGGACCATGCCGGACTTTGTCCAGCCTCTGGCTGATGTGGAAGTGATTGAAGGGAAGGAGGCGGTGCTGAAATGCAAGGTGGCGGGCCTGCCATACCCAACTATTGCCTGGTATCACAACAGCAGGCGCATTGAGAACAGCGAGGAGCGCAAAATGACTCAGTGTAAGCAGATAAACACACAAAAATAAGTCATTCAAAGTGGGGGAAAGATGGCGAATAAGAAACCTGTGTGTCTGTTCTCCAGACAGGGATGTCCACAGTCTGATCATTCGGAGCGCTTGTCATGCTCACGGAGGTGTTTACAAGGCTGTCATCTCCAACAAAGTGGGCAAAGCAGCCTGCTATGCTCATCTGTATGTTACAGGTAATCATAGATACACACTGTTTAATGGCATACATTACGGGATACACAATTTTCCTAATATTATTGTGAAATATATAAATATATATGTATGTTTTTGGAAACAGATATTGTTCCTGATCCTCCTGATGGGCCGCCGGTGATTGAGGCCATTACAGGAAAAACTATAACCCTCAGCTGGAAGACACCAAAGAGACTCGACCCTTCACTTGGTAGGTTCATAGCACACCTGCAGGCTGGTGCAACACAGGTGGATGCTTGGGATGGGGTGAGATGAAGGCAGATTTTCTGAGGCACTTAACACAGATTTAACAAGAGCGCTCAGAGAGCACATCTCCCCCCAAAGGGCAAGGCCTATGCTAATGCTTTGATGCTTTATGCTGTTGTCAGCATTATTAATGTGGAAATCTAGTGTTGTATAATCATGTTTTTGTGAAGCCATATAATGTGTTGAAAAAATCACGTTTAAAGATCTCCAACAAAGAAAGTCCTTAGGTCTCCCACTGACTTATATAAAGCGTTAAAGTTTGGAGATGATCCAATTGGAGCTAAAATTTTGTCCTAATTCATGTAACTCTAACCTTTGACCTATGACCTTAAGGTACATTTCGAAATCCATATGATTGGAGCAGAACTGGTTCAAAGCCTTGGCTTCTAGAAGCTTTAAAAGATTTTAAAATATAGTCATGCAGTGTGTCATTTTGCACGATTTTATGGCATCACTGTGACGCTGTAGCGTGTCAAATTGGAAAAAATGAAAAGTGTGTTGTACAGCTCTCTCCATGCGTTTTCACGTGAAATAATACTTGATATGGTTTCCTGAAAAGGTCAGTTTTGACCTTGGGCGCTAACAATCAAGGTCTAGGTCAAATATGTAGCCAGCCTTGGTCCCCGTGTGACCCAAGGCCTAGTATATTATTGTGAAGTTTGAAGATGATGCATAAAAAACTGTGGGCAATAATCAGTTTTTACTGATTTTAACATTGACCTTAATCTTGACCCAATTTTCCCCAATATGAAATCAGCTTGAGCTGTTATTGATATCTCCCATCACACACAATTTAAAAACGATGTTTTGAAAACTGTGGATGATAGACTGCTAACAAACAAACGAAGTGAACTGATTACATACTCTCTCCCTTCGAGGAGAGAAAAAATACTGCATTTTTAGCACCGCTTAATTGTGTCTTTGCCACCAAGTAATTAAGGAGCATGTGTGTTTACAGATGCCAGCTCCTTGGTGTATGTGGTCCAGCAGCAGCCTCTGGGCTCCATCCAGTGGTCTGTTGTGGCGTCAAACCTGAGGGAGACAAACTACACCGTCACCTCGCTGTCAAAGGGAGTCCGCTATGCTTTCAGAGTCCTAGCATCCACTGGGAAGACACTTAGCAAGCCATCGCCTGCCACTGATCTAGTCCAGCTGCTGGACAGAGGTATCAAGTGTGTTTAAGAGGCTTATGCTACCACTAATCTGATAATCGACCTTAAAGGACATCATATCTACTTTTAGGACCAGTTTTGATTTGTTTTCTTGTAACATACCTTTGACTTCTCTAGGACCGTACTTGAGGAAAGCACCGGTAATTTTGGACAAACCAGAAGTTGTGTACGTGGTTGAGAACCAGCCTGCCAACATCACCATCACGCTGAACCATGTGCATGTAGCTGTCACCTGGAAAAAGTTAGTTTATTAAGCTTCCAGTAACAAGTTCAGCGCTTGTGATGTCATTAAAAAGTTTTCATCCGATTTCTTCATCACATTCATCAGGGTCTATTTCATAAACTGGATCATATTAACCCCAAGCTTCTTGGGGTTTATTTGGCAGCCCTTATACTAAAGACTAAAAACTTATACAAATATACAGTTCAAAAGCTTTCATGATGGCTTTAGGGGGCCATTAGTGTACCTAATGCTGATCGAGACATACAGCTTGTCAGAGTAAGCCTTTCTTAGTTAAGAAAGACTATATATGTCGACACACATTCTGCATGTTTTACAAGAGTCTGGGTGCTAAACTGGCCAGCCTGCAGTCCAGACTCATCACCCACTGCCAACATTTGGAGCACAGAAAATTAAATAATGCAAAGCCCACAACGCTGTGCAACCATCAAAACAAAAAAATTGGCTTTCAAAACTACAACAGTTGGTCTCCTCAACTAAGGAAGACTCAGTGCAGCACACTGGTAAACATGGCCTTCTCCCAACTTTTCTGAAACCCGCTTACCTCAGGAGGGGCGTGGCGCTGGTCAGCAAGCCGGGGATGTGCGAGATGAGCATGCCGGACGATGATCAACACACCCTGAAGCTGCAGAGGGTCAGGAGCGCAGATATCGGTCAGCTGGTGGTCACGGCCAGCAACCAGTTTGGCAGCGACCTGTGCACACTTCAGCTGGCCATGGCAGGTCAGTCCAGACAGACGCACCACGTGACAAATTTAGCATTTTAGTGAGAATCCAAACAACTTTCTACTTATGTCAACAAGACAAAGTGTGTCTTTATTATTTGATCTGTTGCATAAAAACATCAGCTTTTATATTCATTTAGCGCCCAAAGGAAGATTGAACAACACTGAGACCTGTCTGTCACGGTCTTAAGTTCCCCCCCAAAAAAACATACTCCAAAAAAAGGCCACGGGGGGCAACAGGTGGTTTGTTTCAGAAAGCACTTCCGACTTTTCCAAAAGTAAAATTAATTACAGATTTAAAAAGCAAAACTAGCTTAAGTATATTTTACTGTTTTAAAGAAAAAACAATAATGGGTACAAATTATGATTCATAAGAATTCAACAAAAATGGCCACAACACCTGTCACAAAATTTACTCTGTATGTGCGGTCCATAGTGCTTCTCCACCTTAGAGATGAGCTTCTTTTTTCCTCCTGATTTTCCTGCAGTGCCTCCCAAATTTGAGACCATAATGGAGGACGTAGATGTGCATGTCGGGGAAACATGTCATCTGGCTGTTGTGGTCGAAGGAAAGCCAGATCCGGATATCCTGTGGTTTAAGGTAGTACATCCAACATTAGACTAGAACTCAACTCAACTCAACTGAATACTCAGATGATATTTTTTTAGCTGAATGCTAATAGCTGATTGATCTGCTGCAGGATGATGCGCTCCTCTCGGAGAGCAGCCACTTCACATTTGTTTATGACGACCCAGAGTATTCCCTTGTCATCCTCAACGCTCAGCCCGATCACTCCGGCGTGTACACCTGCACTGCCAAGAACCTGGCCGGGTCCAACTCCTGCAAGGCCGAGCTCACAGTTCATACAGGTCTGCAGTCCAGCGATATTCTTACAGTAGTTGAAAAGATTAGGAATGTGTAAAGTTGAAAAGTTTCATATTCAAAAGTATTGTGCTAACAGATATTTACACCATTTGCTGATGATATTTACTGCTTAGAATTGCTAGTAAAGGCTAGCTGTTGTTGAAAATTGCTCCTCTGAATCCTCACCATATGGGCGGGACCGCAAGGTGTTTTGAAATTACAATGTGAAGCCATCTGTCTCTGAGCTGGCACATAAATACACCCACATATCAGTGCACCCACACACACACACACTCACACACACATCCATACACACAAAGCCAATAAAGATGCCTATGTTGATGCTTTTCTCCAGAGCGAAAAGAAGCAGAAGAGCCAATGGAGGATGAGGGAACCATTCTGAGGAAGATGAGGCGTTTGACAGATTACTATGACATCCACAAAGAGATAGGGAGGTGAGTGCGCACACTCTTCCTGCCTCATATCCCGACGAGGACGAGGACACTGACGTTAATAGCTACTTGAGCGCTCAGGGTCGGCCTGGTGGGCGGGAGGTAGGGGTAGGAGCTGGTGCTGAGGGGTTGTGTGTGTGATGGGAGGGTGGGGGTGGGGTTAGTTGCACCTGCTTAACAACAGCAGACAGAAACGACAGATGAGTCACCAGCCATGAGAGTGGAGTGAACGCATTAGCCGACGACAGATGATTTGTTTTGGTCTAGAGACAGGCATTTACTGTGAATTGCACAGCCACTGGGATGGCAAAACAGGCAGATGAAGAAATCTGTTTTCCACCCAGTGAACAGCACGAGTACCCCAGTAATGGAGTTCAGATTATGAGTCCTTCTCCCAAATATCACAGAAGAGTGCTTAAGGAGAATGAAAGTTAATTATACAATGACTGTTGCCCCTCCATTTGTCTTTCCATTGTTCTCACAAAGAAGAATTTATTAATAAAGTGGAGGGAAAGGAAGTTAGTCATTAAAGGGATTAAAGGGACCTATTATCAAGGTATATATATATATATATATATATATATATATATATATATATATATATATATATATATATATATATATATCTGTATATAGTACAATTACAAAAAGACTGACCAAACATGGGTTGCTGGAATGGCCTGCATGGGTGAAAAGGTTCTCTCTGAAAAGAACGTGGTAGCACAGCTCAGGTTTGCAAAGTTGCAACTGAACAAACCACCAGATTTCTGGAACAATGTGCTTTGTACAGATGGGACTAAAGTGGAAATATTTGGTCACAATGCACTGATGTTTGGAGAAAACCAAATGCAGCATAGCACCTCATACCAACTGTCAGCACATTGGTGGAGGGGTGATGATTTGGGCTTGTTTTGCAGCCACAGGACTTGGGCACCTTGCAGTCATTGAGCCGACCATGAACTCCTCTTTATGCCTAGAGTCTAGAGATGTGAGGACATCAGTCCAAACCTCAAGCTCAGCAGCAACTCTGCCAAACAGAAGGAAGAAGTCCAGCCCTCAGTCTTAAAACAACACCTCAATGAACTGAAGCAATACTGGCAGGCATACTCGCATCTATCTATAGATGTCGCTCCATGACCGAGACGTATCGGTAATGAGTGTGGTTACATGTGTAAACTGATAATGGTCTAAAACGAATTTCCACCATACTCAGCCCAACTTTACTAACGCATTGCGCCAGAACAAACTGGGTTTGTGTAAGAAATGTACAATTGGTATTTACAAAGAGAGCGCAATGACAGGATCGCATGGTAGAGGTGGCAACTGGGAAGTTTTGCAACTGACCCATATTTCACTAGGCACATAGTACAGTGAGGAGAATATTTAAGTGCACAAAGTGACCAAAGGATTGTGCTCAGTGCAATTTTGCCCTGCTTAGTCAATGTGGCCCTTAATTACTGTCATAATAATAATAATAATATTAACATTTATATTTATAACTTGTAATTTCTTACTTCTATCAAAGAGAAATCAGTCTTGAAAACAAATGGATAAAAAAACCCAACACGGCTGGCATGTACAAAACCAATAATGTCATCACTTTGTGTTTGTGGGTGCAGGGGGGCCTACTCCTATGTGAAGAGAGTAACTCGCAAGAACGGAAAGACCGAGTCTGCTGCCAAATTCATTTCTGCTCGCGGAAAGAGGAAAGCCTTGGCTCTCAGAGAGATGGAGCTTCTGTCTGAGCTGGATAACGAGAGGATTCTCTACTTCCATGACGCCTTTGAGAAGAAGAACGTGGTGGTGCTTATCACAGATTTGTATCCTTTCACTAGAACATACAGTGAAATTTGTAATCTACATTTTACAGAAAAATGTTTTTTCCTCCTGCATCTCCGATTCACATTTTATCTTCTGCATTGTCAAACAAAAGTGCACTTAAATGCATCTCAAGTACAAGATGCACAGCATTAATCCTAACGTCCCCCCGTACCCCCCGGAGGCATGAATGAAGCAGCCGAGCTTTTTCTCTCTGACTCATCGCTGCTGAGAGGAATTAGCAAGAGATAGAGTGTGGGGGAGTTTTGCTCATTTATAATTCATTTCTCATGCACCTACCAGTTGGACTATGCAATCAAGTAGCTGCAGCAGCAGCAGCTTTGTTTTTCTTTTTTCTTAACTCTTGTACAAAGATGTCACGAGGAGTTGCTGGAAAGAATGGCCAAGAAAACAACAGTCATGGAACTGCAGGTTTGTGTGTTTCTGCTGACTGCACTGCACTGCGCTTTCATTATGTAACGCGCCTTTTAGGATTCACTCCTGTTGTGTTTCATGCTACAGATCCGCAGCAGTGTTCAGCAGGTTTTGGAGGGTCTTCGCTATCTCAACCAAAAAAATATAGCTCACCTCGACATAAAGGTATCCATCTGTCCCACCACAAGCACTGTATCAGATTTGTTTGACCTTTTATGAGTTCCTAATGTTGTTGTTTTTGTACACATCCCCTCTAGCCAGAAAATATTTTGATGGCAAGTCCAGGGAGTGATCAGATCCGCATTTGCGACTTCGGGAATGCCATTAAATTGGAGACTTCAGAGGAGCACTACTGCAAATACGGCACGCCAGAATATGTCGCTCCAGAGATTGTTAACCAAACTCCAGTTTCCACAGCAACAGACATATGGTCAGCCACCTGTTCTCTGGCATGGAGAAGTGACTAGGCACAGCAGGCACTATATACACACACAGTTATCTGCAAGTCCATCAAATTTCTGTGTTATCTGTGCTTTTATGTTGCTCTTCAAATTCCAAGTCACGTATCTGTCCTGCTCTCCCACAGGCCTGTTGGTGTCATCACTTACCTCTGGTACGTTTTTTTTCTTCTTCACAGCATGTGTGTATTTAAACCCAATCAGTCAATCTGACATTTTGCTAAATAAAACACCTGTTCTTTTTTTACTTTAGCCTGACTGGCGTGTCACCTTTTGCGGGCGAGAACGACAAAGCCACTGCTTTAAACATCAGGAACTACAATGTGGCGTTTGAGGAGAGCATGTTTTCTGACCTCTGCAAAGAAGCAAAAGGATTTGTCATCAAGCTTTTGGTGGTGGACAGACTGTAAGCATTTTGATGCCTCTTAGTTTTGTACCATAAAAGTACTGTATATGAAGCAACTGTGCTACAGTTCACAGATTAAACATGTCTGAACTGTAACTGTGTTCCAAACCTAGGAGGCCAAATGCCATCGAGTGCCTTCGTCATCCTTGGTTCAAGGTGAGCTATCACTGGAACATCTACCATCCTGCCCACTGTGTCACTGATTCATGAGGTGTACTTATATCTCTGCTAATGTTAATGGTGCCCCCCACCTATTGTTTTGTCTTGCAGTCACCAACAAACAAAAGCATCAGCACAGCTATGCTAAAACAAGTTTTGGCTCGAAGGCGATGGCAGGTAACAGACGACAAAACGTTCATTTAGCATTTGGAAATCAGGGTGAAATGCATAAAGACACCACAGGCTGGTTCCTGCTGAGGGATTGAGGCTTGTCTTTGAATAAAACACCTTTTTAAAACTAGAGCAATTCATTTTATTATTATTATTATTATTGAAAGTAGTCCTTAATCTACCATGCTTTTTAAGTGCATTAAAAAAATCTAGATTTCCTTCTGGAAGATTAGGCTCAATTTAATTCATGAAAACGAACTATGATTACTTCACTATTATTACATTTGTTTTTGAAACCACTTATAGTGATGGTAAAAAGAAAGTACATCCTGTGACATTTCTAGAGTTTCACATAAAGCATGAAATGGATACGGTGGACTGGTGTGTCTTTTACATGTTTTGCTGTGATATCAGGTTACCCAGTTTGGTGCAATCATTAAATGTCATACAGATGTCCTCTCATCTGACTATAGATACTTTGGTATAAAGAGGAGTTCATAGTCGACTCACTGATAGCAAGGTGCTGAAATCCTGTGGCTGCAAAACAAGCCACAACAAGATCATTACCCTTGTTTTGGGGTCTTGTGCTTATGTGCTGTGTCTGGTTTTCTCCAAACATGATGCTGTGCTTTATGGACAAACATCTCCACTTTGGGCTTGTCTATCCAAATGACATTGTTCCTGAAGTCTTGGGGTTTGTTCAGATGCAGCTTTACAAACCTAAACCATGCTGTCATGTTCTTTTGAGAGAGAAGAGGTTTTCTCCTGGCAGCCCTTCCAAAAAAGCGATACTTGTTCACTTTTTTCTAATTGTACTCTCATTACTTTACCATTTAACATGCAACCTGAGGCTTTTAGAGTCTTTGATGTCACTCTTTGGTTTGCAGTTAAATAAGTGGTTAAATTATTTGCACTCTGTTTTTATTCACACTTTATACAGAGTTTTGGAAACGGGGGCGTACTTAGATCAGAGACTAATCCCACAAAATCCTCTGCTAACTATTTCAGCGTTCCCTCATCAGCTATAAATCCAAAATGGTGATGCGGTCCATCCCTGAGCTCCTAGATGACTCAAGCAGCCATGTCTCCATTGCTGTGGCCCGACATTTAAAAGAAGGCTCCCCGCCACCCTCCTCTTCGTCTGATTCAGATGCAGATGTGGATGAGCTTCCCTTTATTCCTATGCCACTGTCCATGGTTTTCTCAGGTTCCAGGGTCTCCCTCAATGAGATCCCGGGGGATGAAGATGTCACGGGACGGCATGGTTTCGTTGCAGATGGGACAAGGAAAAAGGAAAGCATAGGTGCAAATAATAGAGGAGGGGCTACTAAATGCATAAAAGATGAAGACATAACCCCAAATGAGGAGCAAACAGAAAATATAAAACGAGCTCCCTTGAAAAAAGGATCAAGTGTGGAGTCAGACGAATCCCAGACAAAAGCCAGGCGGTCTACAATGAGGAGGGGGAGTTCTGCCGATTCAGCGCTGCTTCTCCACATTGACCCAGAAGAAGAAAGTGCAGAAAAGGAATCAGAAGAAAGAAACAAGAGTTTGAAAAAGGCTGTTTCCATGGAACTACCCAATCGCAGTCCAAGCCCTGGGGCTACAAAGTTAAGCCAGGAAGATTACGCCCTAAAACTAGAACTGATGAGACAACGGCTGCTCAGGGGAGGAAATGTGGACAAAAATATGAGTGGCCTTCGAGGACCCCTTTTTGAAACACTCGGCATCGAAGATGAGAGGCAAACAGGATCCCTTGATCGGAATTTGAGGAGATCACGAACTGGGCCGTCAACACTCGTCAGAGCAGCTTCCTCTGAGAGTCCAGGAGAAGACACGCCAAAGACCAAAGTTTTTCGCAAAAGTACCTCTTTCACTCAGGGGGATTCTGAGCCCATGCCCCTGCACCGAAGGTTTGGAGCCCCCTTAGAGATACCATCTGTGGGTAGTTCTAGCATAGTAGGGAAGAAGCTCCAGGAGGCAACCTCGATGTCTGCACTAACAGAAGATACAAAAGCGGAGTCTGCCTCAACCACAGCACAGGGAAGACCAGACCAACAGGAAAAACATATGAGCGGACTTGGTGAGGAAGAAGGGATGAAAGCAAAAAGGACCAAGTCCCAAATAGAAGGGGCAGACAAAGCAGAATGTGATTATGCATCTCCTTCTGTTATTACTCCTATAATAATAATAGAGGAGGAGGATGATGAAGAGGAGAGGAAAGAAAACCAGGCATTACATATTAGCAAGCAGAAAGTGAAAGACAAGGAAATGTCACAGAGTAGTGAAGAAGCATCATCTGCAGGGCAGTCTCAAACATCTGACAAACCCCAATCCAAGGATCCTTCTACTATAGCCAAAACAAAGTCTGCAGATGCATCTTCATCACCGGAACATCCAGCAGTATTTGCCAAAGTAGCAACACCTGAGCGATCTCCAGGTTCTGACTCTTCTTCATCAAACCCAGACCTTCCTTCCATCCCTCGCCAGCTTATTCTCAGAACAGACATCAAAGACATTGACTCAGAGGAGCTCTTTGAAGCGAGGTTTAAAAAGCGAGAATCGTCTTTGACCCGCGGCCTCAAAAAACTCACCAGAAACAAATCGGAGGAGAAATCGCCTGTATTAAGTAGAAAAGCAAATGAGGGGGCTGAAGAGATTTATAGGCCTGCACCAAGAGGGGCGCCTCTAGAAATGGTATCGTCAGGACTAAAGGAGAAATCGAAATCTGTTCAAGATTTAAGAAGAGATGACCAAGAAACAGGCCTTGGTTTAATTGGAAGGTTTTCCTTGCGGGCCAAGAGGTCACCATCCACTGAGAAGAAGGTTCAGAAATCACAAGAAGATAAGCAATCCAATGTGCAGGAAACGGCTAAAAACAAGAGAGTGTCTTGGGCTGTTGGTCGCAGTAAGTCTTTGGATACAAAGGAACTGAATGGTGGAGGGACACAGAAGAATGTGGATGACAGGGAGCGAGGAAAAGCTGAGGAGTCGTCTGTATCTGCCATGAGGCGTAAGTTTGAGTCCAAAGTGGCAGGAATCTCTGCCAAACTAAGGACTCAGTCAGAGGAAAGGAACAATAAAGACACAGAGAAGGAGCTGGCTCAAAGGGATTTAAACAAGGTCACAGACTCTCCTGTCCTGGCAATGAAACAGAGGTTTGAGAACAAAGTGGCAGGAATATCCGCAAAAATACGCAGTCAGTCTGAAGAGAGAAAAGGAGATTCAGAGGGAAAGCGCACACCCCTGTTTACCCGCCACCGTCACTCTCAGTCTGAGGGCCGCGGACTCAAAGGAATGGGCATCCCTGAGAATCAGCTAGCAAAACAAACTGGCACCTCAGGGTCTAAGGAATCAGTTGAATCCACTTCTAGCATCCATTCTGAGAGCGAGAGAAGGTCACGGTGGGACAGGTGGGGTTTGACAAGGGGCAAGAAAGACAAAACGCCTTCCCAATCTGATTTGCCCTCAAGCATCCCCAAAGAAGAGGCAAAAAGCCAACAGTTTGTTCGCTCTGCTTCAGATTTTGCTCCAGTGTTTCACATCAAATTGAAAGACCACGTCCTGCTGGAGGGGGAACCTGTCACTCTTAGCTGCCTTCCAGCTGGTAGCCCACAACCACAAATTACATGGATGAAAGGTAGCTTTACTTCCAGCAGTGATAGAATTATCAAAGTAATGTAAATAGTGCAGATAATTCGTTAATGCTTTTGTGTATTCTAGATCGGAAACCACTGGAGGTGGATGACAGAGTCAACCTAATCTCCCACCCAGATGGAAGACAGCTTCTAATGATCAGAAAGTCCACCTATAAGGACGCCGGGGTTTACGAATGTGTAGCTTCCAACCCCATAGCCACTATTACTACCTCCTGTACTCTTTCCATAGCTTGTAAGTCACTTATCTATTCCATAACCTTCCATAACTATTTAGGTTTTAGCTTAATTTTTGTTTTATAGAATGGAAAAAATACAAATATTTCTCCACCCTCTCCCGCAATTGGCATGAGTGGGGACGTTAGCAATAAAGACTAAAAATGTGTTTTGTACCAGTCTGTTAAATATATTGATTAGGAGTTGCAGAAGTTGTAAAGGTGAACATTTTTAGACGGTAGTGTATGGGGATCTTACTTTTGGAGCAGTGCCTCAAGTGGTCATTTGAGGAACTGCAGTTTTCCAGTACACCATTTCCAGCCCCATACATTGCAGCAGCAGCAGAACATGAACTTAGCACTCTTCACAGAGGAAGAGCTGCTCATTTTCCTGTCAGACATGCAGTAATTTTCATAATGTGATGCATTTTACATTATTGAATTTTAATTGCACTGAGAATGGTATGAATAATAACACTAAAATGAACATTACTGCCAATGGATTCATTTTACAGTAGATTAACTTAATGGATTTTTGAGATTTTCTCATAATTATCACCTATTAAAAGTAAATGATACCGTATTCCCTGCAGTTTTGTACATGATGATCAAAACCAACTGGGGCAGGGCATACTCTAAACTTCAATCATGCCTTTGCACAAAGAGGCTATATTCAGAGCAGCAGTCTGCTTACAAATGCAACAGAAAAAATGAGACTTTTGGGGCTTCGGTGGAAAGTATATTTCTCAGATGTCAGGTGCAGTCGATTGCTTTTGAATGTTTTCCTACAGATTTGGCCGTGTAGTATTACTTGAGACAGCTTATCTCCCTTCCATTGTCTTGCTAGTGGGCCATCGTAATAGGAAATGTTTTGTGAAAATAGAGCACCAAATTATCCTGTCATGTTTGGTTTCATTTTATTGCAACTCAAACATTAAATTGAATTGTTTTATATTTTCATATAAGTCAGTGATCAGATCTGTAACATAAATCTAATATAAACTAAACAACAACCATGATGAAGATTAAACATGGCAGAGGAAATCTGCACTTTATAGAAAAAGAAAGTAACAATAATCGAACATGAAAACATTTTAGCATTGAATATCAAACACAAAAGGCAGTAAAGTGCAATAAAAAAACACCCACCCGTGAGCGATGATTAATAATCGAACAGCAATAACACCAAGGATTAGCACTGTTAGCACCAGGTAGCACCTTTTATCAAGGTTTGAACACAACTGAAAGTTGCTCACATATATTTATTCAGACAAATAAGACTAAGCTCACAAACTTGTAAAACCACAAACAACTAAAAGAGCCTATTGGGATCAGACCTGTGAAATCATGTGTCTTGCTATATGGAATTAAAATGATCACCAACAATGCCTTCCTAAGAGTGTAATTTTTAAGAGTAGCTGTGCTAGTTAAAAATATTTTTTCCCACGTGCAGCAAGTGATGCTAGTCCTATAGTCTGGCCACCAAAAAGGCTTCTGTAGAGACAATGTGACATACTCCAAAATCCAAGTCCACTGGAAGTCATGCAATATGCAATATGCCTTTAGCTGGCTAAAACCATCAACTTTTCAATATCACGTTAGGATTTTAGCACTCTATGTATATTTAGCTATTAAAAGCTAATGGTAGCTATTTATTTGCAAGCTACTATAGTTAGGGAACAAAACAATAACAGTTTAGGTAGTAAAATGATATATCTATAGAAATATGGTAGCTTAAAACTGATATTTGGTAAGTAAGTAAGAATATTTACTGTAAAGGCCCCAGAATATTATTCTTGCTTATGCCTCCCATGTAGTTTCAACATTGCCCACTTTGAGTGCTTGAAAGGCTCATTTCTTTAGTTAGTTCAGTTCATCTCAGTTCATTAGTCTGTTGGTGCTGCCTGCTGATATACGATTTGTAAGACTGATACCGATATTTGGTGATTTAAAAATCCAGTTTATTGGTCACTATTTTTTTTTCTTTTAAACACAAATAGATTTCCCTGCAATTTCTTATGTGTAGGTATTTGTGAATCCTTACTAAGATAATTGGCAGTCCTTACAGTGTATACTTACATTACTTGTTGTTTTTCTCTTTCCTTAAATTCCAACTCTTTTTTTTATCTTCATCCAATGAAGGTGTCCCCAAACGACCAGGGACCCCTGAAGTTCCTCAGACTTATAACAACACAGCCCTGGTGCTTTGGAAGCCATCTGAGACAAAATCTCCATGCAGCTACATTCTGGAAAGAAAAACAGAGGGTGAGTTATTATTCTATATTATTCTATAAATACTTCTGATTAGAGGAGATCATTGTTCACTTTGTTCACATTGTTTGTTTTAAAAAAAATTCCCTTTGTGTACTGTGTCATTATGGCCTTTCACATCAGGATAAAATAATTTAACTCTACGTTTTAAGTTCCTAAGAGGTAACTTTTGTAAGGTTTTTAACCCAGTGAGGAGAATTCTCCAGAGATGATAGTTTGCAAATCTACAGACACCATTTAGATGGAGAAAGTGACTCAGTCCACGAGGGAATAGTGAGTGTACCAGAGCTGCGTGTCAGAATTTTTTTTCATTATGGCCAATGAATCATCATTTGGCAGATGAAGACGGGAGTAGATTCTGAATTTTTAACTGATCATTGATCAAAAAAAGAAAGTAATCTTTGGCAGGCAGAATTAATGTACGTTCTCACAAAACACTGTGCCACTACCTAATTTACATTTTAATTCAGGTCTGATTCGCCGTGCTTGTACAGAAAATGAGATGTAATGACAGATTATTTTTCAGGAGGCAAACTGAACACAGGCTTCTTATTCACAAAATCACTACTTTATGTGTTGATCAATGCTGCCATCTGGTGTTATATTAATTAAACTACTTTTTTCTTTGGTTGTTTTTCCGTTCAAAGAGCGACAAAATAGAAAAATGTTGCATTAATGTATTCACCTTTGTTTTCTAATAATAAACCAAGCATTTTTATACCTAGAATCATTCGTACAATATGTAAAATTAAATAAATACCAATCAAAATTCAGTATTTAGTTTCATATCACCTTACAGCAACATCTTATACTCTTTATTTCCTTTCCATCCTGCAGGTGATTCGAACTGGTTAACTGTAGCCACTGGAATTGCCGACTGCTACTACAATGTCACAGACCTGCCACCAGGTGGCACCTTCAAGTTCCGCGTGGCCTGTGTGAACAAGGCCGGACAGGGGCCGTATAGCAACTGTTCTAGCCCAGTTAGCTTGGCGCCCACAGGTATAATACTGCCTGTTAAAGAGTGAACATACATGGACAAAAAGCTGCACAGAGCTAGAAAAACAAAACTGTTCTAAAAGCATCACACCAAAGCACAAGCTATGGATTAAATCCCATCGTGTGTCACAATATTAGTAAGGTCTTACAAGTGAACTGCATTCCCTCCAATAGCCAGCAGAGGGAAACCCCTTCTCTTTTTAATGACCATATTAATGACCATACTTGATGTATGACTCTTTGTTAATGGGTTAATGGACTTAATTGCCACGTAGCTGTCCCTGAGTCTGTTTGTGCTGGAGGTTTCTACCTGTTAAAAGGGAGTTTTTCCTTTCCACCATCACCAAGTACTTGCTCAAAGGTAGTTGTCTGATTTTTGGGGGTTCTTTGGGGGGTCTTTATCTTGATTTTAGACCTGACAAGATGCTACCCTAGGATCAATATCCGATGCTTTTTAGTCAGATCCAGTCTTTTCTATAATATCTGGTTTAAAACTAAGCAAGACTTTGAGAGTCAAAATGCTAACTTGTGGCAGCTCCTTCCATTTTTATATACAGTCTATAAAAAAATCATGAAAATCCTGCATTTTCATTAACTGGTAGTGCCACGACATAGTATGAAAAGCATCCAGACCATGTACATTGTCTCAAACCAAACACAAACAAATGTAAGAAAGCTACGCAACAAACAACATGTTTAAAAACTGTAGTTTGCTAAAAGCAGCTAATATACTGAGTAAATAATTGATGTATTTAATCTGTCACTCTATTTTCACAGTTGGAGGAGCTTCACCTACCGTTGCTGTTGTAAAGACAGCCCCAACCCCACCTACGCCTGTGATTACCTCCTCGGTGACATTCCCTTCGCACAAACCAGTCCAAAATAGCGTTCCCCGATCAACGGTCTCCACCTCCACTTCCTCTACTCCAAAACATGAAGCCCTCACTGATGCATCCTCTCTTGAACCTGCTTCTCCATCATCTAAAATTGTGGTGACGCCTACCCCTCTAACCTCCTTGCCTTCCGGCCCTTCAACAAACCTTTCGTTGCCATCTGCAGGTGCAACAGTGGATGACACACAAAAAATAAGCCCCACTCTCCCTTCATCAACCACCTCCAAAGCAACCTCTCCCTTTGTCCTCCCCAAACCTCAGAGTCCAGTAAATGTGGTGACTCCTATGACACAGACTGCAGCTGTATTACCCCCACCTTCTCTCGTAACCCCGCCTTCAACCCCCACAAAACCAGCCGTGGCCTCAGTACCCACATATGTCCCCACAATCACTGCTTCAGCTCGTGTGGCCCCGACTCCGGTGTCCTTTACCCCACAAGTACTACAGACCTCCAGCTTGAGTCCCATTGGTGATGGAGCCAGTACCCCCGTCAGAGGCACCCCATCGGGACGCGCTACACCCTCTACTGCTCTACGACAGGGAGTTCCACAGAAACCGTACACTTTCCTAGATGAGAAAGCGAGGTGAGATAGATATTGTCCTTTTGGGGGGAAAAGACATAAATCTTGCAAAAAAAACACATCAGAGTTAGAATAACAAGAAATTCAGAAGCTGGTGAACCAAAGAGATGTTGAGACTACTGTTAAATTTATATCTGTTTGACGTTACTCTGAAAGTTATAACTTGAAAAAAAAAATATCCACATGGTCAAGCTTTTATTTGCGTTGTGCAAAGTAATCAGGACTTATTATTGGCAGGGGTCGGTTTGGAGTCGTCCGAGAGTGCAGAGAGAATGCGACGGGTAAAATCTACATGGCAAAGATCATTCCCTACATTCAAGAGAACAAGCAGGAGATCCTGAAGGAGTACGAAATCCTGAAATCTCTTCACAATGAAAAAGTCATGGGTCTCCACGAAGCCTACATCACACCACGCTACCTGGTGCTGGTGGCAGAGTACTGCACTGGCAAAGAGCTGCTATACAGCCTAATAGACAGGTAGGATGGTGGATATGTTGACTCACACTGACACACAAACTCAGACAGACTTGCATAGCAGGAGTCTGAAAAGAAGATTCTTACTTGGAGTCATTAAGGTTGAAAAGGAGGTTGTTATTTGATTCTGCTTTAAGTTGTATTTCACACCATGGCTGTATTCGGGGGCAGCAGAGATAAGCTAGGAGTGGAGTGGGTTGCAAAGTGGCTTGAAGATATAAAATAAATATGCCCTAAATGAGATTGGTTGCATAAAAGCGTATCAGCTGAGCTCTCAGGTGATGTAGGCTGGCAGTGAATCAGTCTTTCATCAATCTCTCAACACTTTAAATTTAAATTAGCATTAATTTATTCAGGATATGCTGCTCGAACTCTCCCTGTCTGTGTCCTATAATCGCATGTGAACCTCCTCTTTCACTGACAAAAAGGTTTCGTTACTCTGAAGACGATGTGGTGGGATACCTGGTCCAGATTCTCCAGGGGGTCGAGTACCTCCACAACCGTCGCATCCTCCATCTGGACCTCAAGCCTGACAACATCATGGTGACCAACCTCAACGCCATCAAGATTGTGGACTTTGGGAGCGCGCAGACCTTCAACCCCCTCAGCCTCAAGCAGCAGGAATCAGGACCAGGAACGCTGGAGTACATGGGTAAGGATTAAGATATGCAGGATCATGCTTAATATTTTCGATGGAAGGATTTTCTATTAAAGCTGAAAATCTTTTGCTTTTCTAAACTTTCATCGACTGATCAATGTGATCCAAGCTCCTGAGATGGTGAAAGGCGAAGTGGTTGGTCCTCCTGCAGATATTTGGACTGTTGGCATTGTCACCTACATTATGTAAGTTTTGTTTTTACTAATGACCTTTACCCTTAACGCCAGAGTGAATAGGATGAATTGTATTTCAATTCAGTCAAACCAATACGATGTTTTGCATATTTACATTTTGGAATAAGCAACCTGACTGTTTATTTTTTCTGTGTCTCTTCAACCAGGCTTAGTGGTCACCTCCCCTTTGAAGATAAGGACCCTCAACATGTTGAATCCAAAATCCTGATGGCCAGGTTTGACCCAACGAAACTGTACCCAAATGTGTCTCAAAGTGCCTCTGCATTTCTCAAGAAGATGTTGAGCAGTTACCCATGGTGATTACCATTTTAAAAAAGTTGATTATAAGTTTTTTTTTAAACAAGAACAATATCAAATGCTACCTAATATGTTTTTTAGGGCCCGCCCGACTACAAAAGATTGCTTCACGCATGCCTGGCTGCAGGACTCCTACCTGATGAAGCTCAGGAGACAGACTCTCACCTTCGCCTCCAGCCGACTTAAAGAGTTCCTGGTGGAACAACAAAGCCGTCGCACAGAGGAAGCCACCAAGCACAAAGTGCTGTTGCGGACCTACCAGAGCTCCCCTCAGTCCCCGGCATCTGGGACTTCTCTGCATGTTCCCAGCCCAAAGTGAGGTGACAGTAAAGAAGCCACACTGAAATAAAAAATCGGAGCTTGTTGCATCTTAATACGTCCTCCGTGAACCACCGCTGTAACAGAGGCAGACAGCCTCGATTCAACAACAGCGGGATTCTTACGTCAAAGAAAATCCCAGTGAAGGAGAAGCCGACCGCTGTGATGTGAATCCACGACGTGCAAACTGCTAATTCACAGGAAGGACACGGGATTTCTTTTCTTTGATTGCACAGTTTCTCAGTCACATTGTGGTTTCCGAAATTGCACATTAATATTCAGTTTAGCCTCGGTCTCCACTCTGCACGATCAGCCTGGAACATGTGTACCATGAATACTTTTACCTTGTTTATGCCACTAAGTTTAGTAGTAGTAAACAACTCATGTGAATGTACCATGATTTAAGCTGCTATCTTATGTATTTTTTGCATTTAGCCACACATTTTAAAACCCAACCAAAAAGATGTTTTGGGTTTGGTTTTCTTTTTTTTCTTTTTTCTTTTTTTGTCATTTGGAAATTGTTTACTTTTTTCCATGTTAATTTATTTGCATGTGCGTATGTGTGAGTGTTCGCGCGCCTGTGTGAGCGTGTGCATGACCATTTTTGACTCACTTTTTTTGAAACTAGCATCATGGCGACAAAAAAAAGGAAAAAAGAAAAACTAAAAATAAGGGGTGTCTTTGTGGTTTGTGTCATACAGTAAACATGAATTGATTTAGGGTGAGTTAGGA
The DNA here is from genome assembly GCF_036321145.2 of Pelmatolapia mariae. Taxonomy (NCBI): domain Eukaryota; kingdom Metazoa; phylum Chordata; class Actinopteri; order Cichliformes; family Cichlidae; genus Pelmatolapia; species Pelmatolapia mariae. The sequence continues at coordinate 23,138,875 of NC_086246.1, read as the reverse complement.
ATATCTAGTAAAATTTCTTGTTCTGTGGTTAAAACTTAACTTTTAACTGTAATACAGCGACGAAAAAAGGTCCTTAATGTAGATAACATTTTATTCTGAGAAGTCACACACTGGTAAATTACTGTGGTTTCAGTATTACCCAACGGCTGATCAGGTTACCTCATTCCTAATCAGCCTGTCACCAGTGCCTAAATCAGGTTGACATCCAAAATGTTTAACTTGTATATGTGTCTCCACTGGTTCTAATCCACATTTGATCAAAGTAATTATTTGATCACAATATCTGGACTTTATAGCCAAATGCACATGCATAGAGATTCTTTCATGCAGAGGTTTATACATGCATACATACACACAGTACATGCCGTCCTTGTAATAAAAGACCGTCTTGTGTATTGCTCTATCACAGTGTTCCTTTTTTGTATGAATTTGGATGGTTGAAGATTTGTAAATGTACCAATTTGCGGTGTTTATATGTGGAAAAAGTTGAAAATGTTTTTATGAGATGGTATGTAATAAACTATTGATACAATTGGGAATATTAACTTTTTTCTTGTATGTGTAGGATGCTGTTTTAGGTTCACACTTACACTTTGTTTGGTTTTTTTTGCTTTTTTTTTTTTTATTTAAAACTATGCAAACGATTCACTTCTTGTTGATGATCCCCTGGGGAGTGCAGTTGAGCACAACAAATATGACTGAAGCCATGAGTTCATACTTTTAAGTGTTCATTTCCTTAACTTGTTTTCCTGCAATTGAAAGAACAATGCCAGTTTTACATGGGTGGCAAGAAAAAAGAAAGTCTTAGTGGCTATTTTATTGTGCATCATTGGAAAAAAAGACAACATATGCATTCCTAAAATGATTTTTTTTTAATGCTAACAGAAAAGTATCACTCTGCAGAGCTACGTAGTTTTTATGTTATTTTTTAAATACAATATTAGGGATATTTCAGTGCAAGATTAAAAATGCACAAAATATGTATTGAAATACAAACATAACACTTTAAACTAATTTAAGTTTAAAGTGTTTATGTGGGTCTTGAAATACAATGGGTTTTGACATCCCTTGCCCAAGTATGTGTTTTAAAGGTAGAGTGTGTAAAATCTCACCACTAGATGTCAGTAGACTGCAGTTTGAAGTCAACTGAATTCTGTTATCTTTCCACTACCAATTCACATACATAATCCAAGCTGTGGTGGTCACTGTAGGACAAAAGTGTTTTAGTCAGCCGAGAGAGATCAGACAACGTTAAATCCAGACGGTACCCCAGAACAGCCATGGGTGGCTGGTGTGTTTCTACTGTTTGTGTAAAAAAAAATAAAATTCTGTACACACTATATTTTAACATATTTGAACGACATCAACATTTAGTAAAAAAGATAATAAAAAATATACGTCAATTAAATATTTTGCAGTATGTTATGTTTTATCTCCAAGTCACTTCAGGAACCCTAACTCAGGGGTGTCCAACTCCAGGCCTCAAGGGCCAGTTTCCTGCAGGCTTTAGATGTATCCTTGATCCATCACAGCTGATTTAAATGGCTAAATTACTTCCCCAACATGCCTTGACGTTCTCCCGAGGCCTGGTAATGAATTAATCATTTGATTCAGGTGTGTTGACCCCAGGTGGATGTCTAAAACCTGTAGAGCACTAGCCCTTGAGGCCTGGATTTGGACACCCCGCTCATCTAGCAAAGTGACTAATGCCAAAGTTACCCTGGAGTTTCTTGCTGTCAGCCGGCTGTTTAGCATAGCTATTAAGTGCAGCTGCACTACAATCAGTTGATTTCAGAGAGGAGGAAAATGCTTGAGTGGCCTATAACTTTTTAGGAGTGGAGCTATGAATATTACTTTTATTTTTACTGCACAAAAGGACAAGAGCAAAAGTGGCAAGTAATTATATAAGGTACATAAGGTAAGAAAATTAACAAGTAATATATCCTCCTGAGAGCCAGCCTATTCGTTTATGTCCTCTGTAATCGACATTTGTTTTTGGTCTCTATGTTTTGACTTATTTAAGCTACCACACTTAGTCCTGATGTACTAAATAGAGGACATCCTGGGCTTACCATTGATATCTCATGTGTTTAGGTGGCCTCTATTACCTTCAAAGAGGGAGGGAATCACAAAATACAGTTCAATGGGAAGATTCTTTTCCTCGGTTCTCGGGACGGTATAACATGTTACTTTGAGTAATGACCCCAACACTGTTTATGAGTACAATATTCTTTTATTTCTTTTTTTTTTTTTTCTTTTAGTCATATTTTGAGTTTGGTTGACTATTACTTTAAGTTTATTTCTACTGGTTTAAAAAAAATTCTCAAAATGGAAATTGGTCAAACATAATAGTTTTATTTTAATTTTGCAAGACCAAACTGTACATATGTAGTCAGACATACTTCTCTTCGCGGAATCGGAGAAAACGGAGACGACACTTGCGCGACACTCCCTGTCTATAGGCAGTTTCAAGGGGACCCAAACTGGGCGTTTCTTCTGTTGTTGCTGCTTCCAAAAAGTTAAAAAAAAAAAAAAAAAGGGGGGGGGGGGGGGGGTTTGCTCTTGATTGTGCAAGTTTTTTTTACAAACAGTGGTCATTACATGACGAAGGTACACCTACACAGCATACACGCAAATCTGCCGGCGGCTAGTGCGGCATTTAAGGTGTTACAAAGTATCTGAAGACACTTTGGTAAAAGTTTGAGTCACCTCTGCAGGTTTTAAATATTTAATGTGGGTTTTTTTTTTCTTTTAATGTTATAGCCGAATTATAAAGTGCTTTGTAGGCGACATGTTTAAGGTCGTTAGCCGTGCAAAGGGAGCAGGGGCACTGTCTAATAATAGTGTTTGTCTAAAGTAAGTCCGTAGTAGCTAGCTGCTAGCTTAGCTAACTTCTGAGTAACTTTGTTTCGGGCCACTCTAAGGGACCGTCGTCAAAGGGGCAGAGGCCGGCAGGGGGAGCGCTGCACAGAGCCGTGCGCTTACTGCACCACTTTAAGTGAAATGGGAAGCCTTGAAACCTCCATGTTTGTATCTTGAAATTGCAAGCGGAGTTGAGCACCATATTGAATCAAAGTTGCCAACTCCTAGACAAACCTCTTAAAACTTCCACACGTCAAACTTTAGCGCGTATCCCAGCGGACACACGGATCCGAAGAGTAATGGGCGCACTGTAGGTGACTTGTTGCGATGTTTCCCGGGGCGTTTCAGCGTTGTTTTCGCTCACGTTAAGTTGGGTTAATGCAGCACCGAGTCGGCGGACTATCTCTAACTTTAAAGTGTGAAGTTGGCACTCTGGACCAGACCTGGATGTGATGGACAATCCGTCCTCTGTAATCACCCAAGTGAGCCGGGATGAAGAGGGAAATAAAGCCGCGGGAGAGAGGGGTAAGTTGCTTTATTTATTTTATATATATATATTTATTTATTTTTTTAATACCCCCTGTGCAGTCATGTCAGGGGAAAAAAGGGAAAAAAAAAGTTTTGCAACTCCTGAACTCAGAGCCTACGCAGTAAGCTGCTTACGAGCAGCAGCACAGATAAAGCCAGTGTTAGGAAAGTGGACAGAAAACAAGTCAGAGCAATGAAGACCGCGCTGTTGTGTGTACATTATGGCTGCGGCCCTTTGGCCTCTGATGAAAAGTAAAGGAAATGACGTACAGCTGGTTGAGACATCTGTAATAGTAGTCAGATTAAAAGCCTTTCCAGGTCCACCTTAAATCCCTGTTTCCTTGGAGTGATATCATGTCAGATAAATAACTTTTCCTTTTTTTGTTTTGGCAACACCACAAATGGAGCTTTCTGCAGCTTTACCAGTTCGGTGTTCACTCACATGAAAGAGTGCCTCTGCCACCGTGCGCGCACACACAGACAGGTTACCGCTGTAAACTCAAGCTTAGTAAATAATCAGGTGACCTGTCAGTCATCAGCCAAACAATGCTGAGTGGAAGCTAAGACTTTATTCAAACAAGATGCGGACGGACAGACGCACACAGAGGCAGTAGTGCCTATTTTGGTTTTAAAAGTGGAAGATCACATCTTGTAGTCTGGTGTGTTACACAACCTTTTCCTTCCATACTTGGTGTTTACTCGATGTGAAGCACAGCTGCTATATGAAGACAGCGTGTTTGCTCGAATCTAATCGAATCTAGTTTGCAAAGCCCCATCAAATCATACTGAAACTTTTAGTTTCTCTTTCATTGTAAGATCAGGTTTATGCAGTCTTTGCACTTGTGTTTTCTTTTCTGGTGCTCGCTGAATTAAGGGACATCATTTCACTGATCTTAACACAGCAGCGACTGAAAATATGGGCTGAGTGATTGTAAAGATCCTCCATCAGCCTTCTGTCTTGCAGTAAGTCAGCGTTTCTCAACTTTGTGGAGTCAGGTCTGCCCCAGATGTTAATCAGTATGCTGACAGAGTAAATGGAGTTCAGTAAGACTCATATATGGAAGCATCTTTTTAAAACATTACATGCTAACCAGTGCATTGGGTATTTATGGCCAAAAAATAGGATCAGAAGTCAAGAGCTGGTGGTAATACGACTACTATTACTATAACCAGCACAATGTGATAGCCCCATGTTGGTGTTGTTCCTGCTTCATAATAGGAACTTCGGTCCAGGATCAACATTGCAACTGACTAGTGACATTCTCCAAGCAGTTCAGTTAGCATTAACCAGGATGTTGGCTAATGTTCTTTAAACCATGGGTGTCAAACCGGCCACAGCCCAGAATTGCTCCAACAAAGACTCCAGTCTGACCCACTGGACAGGGTTTAGAAAATTTGGAGGACATAAATTTTAGACTTAGCTTACTACTGATAAAGACCTTCACACCACACCAATATCAAATAATGGAAAACTCCTGTTTTGTTATTTTATTTTTTTCAAAAGCAAAATAAAATCTATTGTGGAAATTATTCATATATTTTTTTTAACACTGAGATGAAATTTTGAAATGACACCTCCCTGGTCTGACCCACGTAAGATCTAAGTATTTTGTACATGGGAACGTCAAACTCATTTTACTTCATGGGCTATTTTAAACTGTCTCCAGCAAACCGGGGGCTTTGACAGTTAAGCAGATGCACTAAATCCAAACAAGGTCTGACATTAGGGCCAGAAATGAAACAGGATAAACATACAATTAGAATTGGTGCTTTAAAAAAAAAAAGAAGAAAAAAAGGGAACCATAGCACACATGATTAAAATTCAATAGGTGATGATAGAAGTACAATTAAAGACTGCAGCTGGTGACGGTAGTCGTTGTTGTGCCAGTTCTCCTGCTGCGGCCTGTAGGCGTAGAGGCCCTCCAGCTCACCCTTAACCTGCAAGCAGAAGAGCTGCCTTCACCAGTTGTAGTTCAGGATGGTGGAACTGGGTCTGAAGTTTTTGACTGATCACATGTAACACGGTCCTCTCAGGCACCTAAAATAAAGAATGCTTGGAGTGTAGCTGCTCAGGTGTGGCAGTGGCCCACCTGAGTAAAGTATGGCAGAGAAATGGACCTCAGAGTGTTTAGAGAAACTAGTGTCACCATCTGAGTGACATACATGAAGTAGAAGAGAAATGATGGGTGCAGTTTTCTACTCCAGCAGTTCAATAATGACCTCTAATTATGACAGTATTGCTTCTATGAATAGTTCTCAGAAGGCACTCTTGCTGTTGTGTGTGTGTGTGTGTGTGTGTGTGTGTGTGTGGTTTTGTTTTTGTTTTGTCTCCCCCCCCCCCCCCCCCCCCCCCCTTCATTGTCAGTTAACTGGGAAGCCAAAACGACAACGATAAAGCAAACTGCAGGGTTTGGCTTCTTTCATCCGTCCTCTGGCTTTAATATTGTGTGTTTTTTAAACTTGAAGTTTACATTGTTTAGTCTGCCTTTGTGAACCCACAGAGCCGTTTTAATTTCTCTCTTTTTATTGGAGACTTTTATAGTCGCATCAAAGTGTGGCAGCTGTTTCAAAGGCTTTTGCACTTTCTTCTGCATTGAGACAAATCCCTGTAAATAGCTTGTTATCACTCAAGGCTAATTTGAGATGTATTGTCAGCTCAGTGAATTCCATTATCAAGCACACGGGTCAAGCCCTCGTGCCTTATCCAAACTGTAATGTTAAAGATATTTGGAGGAAGTAAGCCAATCAGGAAAGCCTGGTCATTCACTCCTCAATGTACGTTGTCTGACTAAAGTCCGTTTTTAGCTAAACGGTCAATAACGGGGGTGGAAGTGTCGGTTGCAGGAAATCTTTGAAACGCCAGGCCTAAAATAGATTCAGATAAAGAGCAGATAAGGTGGAGCATCTTATCGTGAGTCTGTGGGCTGGGGATTAATGCACAGAAAGTCATGTCATGATGGGAGCTATTTTATTTTTGGTAAGGTGTGGCACACGGTGTAACGTGTTCAGTGGCCTAATTCACAGAGTGCTAAGTGTAATCTTACTTTTTTCACAGTCTGATAAGCTGGAACTCAGTTTTGTTTTAGTTTTACTTACCTCAGCAGTGTGACAGCAAACGGATGAGCCATGATTACCTGATGTTTGGAGATGATAGGCTGGTAAAGCAATAATTAGTAAATTCTGCTTGTTGTGTTCCTCATAACTTGTTTGTTTATTAGATTGTTTTCTGCAATATTAAAGTGTTTATTTTAGAAGTAACTTTGAATGTGTTTAGCCCCAAGCTAATGTTTAATGCTGTTTTTTTGCAGTGCTGTACTCAGACTGTTCTTTTGTGTTTGAAGTTGCGTTGTTAACACTGTGCTCAAAACCACAATTTAAACACTGATGCCTTTAAAATGAAACTTCTGACAGTGTCGGCTGTTCAGTTAGAAGCGAGTTAATAAAACTGGTCTTAATCTTAGGTCAGCCCAATATCACACCGTTATGTTGTAATGGTAAGAGTCCGACTGGATACTAATATTTTACGATTTGAAACTCCGATATCGACCAACAATTTTTTAAATTTTTTTTTTCCCCTCTTTGAGGCATAAGGAACAGACAGATTTCCCTAATATTTATGTGTAACTATATGCCCTTATCAAGATACAACAGTGCATTTTAAAAATAAACTTGGTTTATTGTCACAACAATGAACAAATTGCTCATTTACGCGCTGCTTGTAGTTTGTGGCATTCGGAACACGTGTGTTCCCAACAGGGAAGTTGCAGAGCGGCCTCCGGTAGACGACTATGCAGCATCAACAATCATAACATGGCAACGGCGTCCCGTCTCTTCACTTTTTAAGATTCTCCTTTAGCTGTTATAAATGCGGATAGCAACATATTGGCAAATAGTAAATATCAGCCTGGCTGATATATTAGTTGGGCTCTAAATGGCATTTGATAAATACTGATAAATACTAAAATACTAATAAATGCACATTAAGTAAAAATGCAAATATCCAGTACAGACATGGTGAACAGTTTGCAAAGTGACAATTGGATAAAGTTGTAGATAATTATGTGTATTGAAGTACCATGAGGGAGGCATGTGATCCCAAAATTCATTCACACCCGAAGGATACACCAAGCAATAAAAGTTATCCTACGCAACAAGAACAGAGTCCCTCAGCAGATGGCATATCCCCTACTGAGCTCTTATTGCTGGATTACTAAGTAAGAATAATGATATGAAGAGAGGGAAAATACTTGCTACCAAGTGTGTTGAAAAATAATAATAAAGCTATTATACATGTTATAACTTTTAGTGCTTAAAGCTGTTGTCCTTATTGCAGGCATTCAGCTGCAGTATGTTCAGCTCCACACTGTAAATTGTCTCTGTTATAATGGGCTCATCTTCATAATGCTCTTCTTTATCAATTTAAACATCCAAGTGTTTTGTTTTTTGTTTTTTCCCCCGCTGAAGTTATTGATTAAAAATACAAATACTGAAGTGAGTCAAGACTCCAGGAAGCAAATAAGGACTTGATCCTTGATGCTAGGAATTACGAGGACCTGAGGGAGTAAATGAGGGAAGGACAAAGGAGGAGTGATGAGTATTCATTAAAGAATACCAGTGACAATAATAATTCAGATGAAATCAGCTCAGTGTACATAGACACTGGTATCAGCTTACCCAAGCTATGCTACAAACACGATGGCAAGCAGCTTCCTCCACTGATACCCGTCTGTTTCCTCTTCCTGTTTTGGCCTGAGCGCGGCAGAGGCCAGCGGAGGGTCAGACGGGGTTTGAATCCACAAATTGAGTTAGAGGGTATTGCAGAGGAGTAATAAAAGAGGCGTGAGAGATGGACAACAGAGGTTTGTGTTGGTAACACAGTCACGTCTGGACAGAGAGAGAAAGGGAGTTTGGTGCATAAAGGGACAGAAACCAAGCCTAATGTGAGACAGAAGAGTGAGGAGCAGAGCTAATCAGAGGTTTACAAGACTGGGAGAAACCCGCACTGGGAGTTTGGGCTTGACGAGCATTCATGAGAGCAGAAATAATTTCAGTAACTCGGATAAAGTTTTGTGGTTGGCGAGCAACTTTTCTTTTTTTTTTTTCTCCCTGTTGGAATGATGTTAAACTTGGTGTGCAGATCTTTTGTCTCCCCCTTTTGGCACAAAGACTGATCCCAAACACTGTTGTGGGTTTATGACATATGTTTTGCATATCAACGACCGGCTCACTAATTGGCTTCAGAAACTGCAGTTAAACCACTCTCCATAAATATAATGCCTCCAATAAAATAAATCAAACACCCCAGGAAACATTATTTCACATTTATTCACTCAGTCTGTCAGCAGGTAATGAAAGTAAAGCGAATGAATGAAAAAATAAGTGAAATGGATTTATTATTATTATTATTATTATTATTATTTGGGCATCTGGGTATTATTGAAAATATGAGGTCGGGTTGTAGTGTATGTGGGATTTTGTTTGTGTGTTGTGGTGTTTTGTTTTTGTGTGTGTGTGTGTGTGTGTGTGTGTGTGTGTGTGTGTGGTTTTTTTTTTTTTTTTTTTTTTTTTTTTTTTTGTTTGTTTGTTTGGCGCCCCACCCCGAGAAGCTGACTATGCTACATATACTGTAGAACTTTATACAGTTGTGTTGAATAAATAACATAAGTCATGTTACAGAAGACTGTCTGAAGACTATAATTTCTTTGGTAAAAAAGTTCTGCTGCACAAATGTATAGGAAAATTAAAAAAAACCATTCTGTATATATCCTGAAATAAAAGAACACAACCACAGCTGACACATTAACTTAGTTAAGGCCCATCTATGCTCCAAGGGAGGGATAAAGGCACACGAAGAGCAGTGAGTCTTCTCTGTGTCAGATGTGCGACTTCACCACAAATCCCATGTGGTAGTAAAGTATGACACAGCTGTTCAGCTGTCTCACAACACTTCGTGTGAAGCTGGCAAAGTGCTGTGTAAGACTGTGAGCTGCATGCTCTGATCTCAGATAATGAGGTCAGAGCGTAAACCTCATAATCACAAAAGTTTGTCACAAACTCCGCCCACCTCCTGTTTTAAACCTCTTGTTTGTTAGTTGCAGCCAATCAGAAGACAGTTTGCTTAAATTGGAAAGACCCTTTAGTATTTAGTAATTATCTGCTTTTTAAAGTGTTTTTTTTTATCATTTTTTTTAAATTACTTTTCAACTAAATGATGACAGCAGTGCTTTAGCTAGAAATTATTTTCATAATTGCAATTACCACAATTGGTGTTCTTTCAAAGTTTCTCATGAGTCTTCCACACATGCTATTTGGAAGGCTAAAACAAACTGCTTTACATGTGTTAGATGTTTGATATTTAAATGTAAAAATGTCATTTAAAAACCATAAGAAAACTTTTTCAGTATGATCAGAGGGGCACCTCAATGTCAACCACATTTAATTTGTGGAATATAGTGGGGCATTTATAATTGGAGCTATTTTGTAATGTGTTTGTTACTGTTCTTTCTGTCTTGGAGCAACTGTGACCACTTTTACTCTGGGATTAATGAGGATTGTGATTTACTTAGAATTTATTTGAAGCTGGTGTTGGTACCTGTAAATGAAATCTAAACAGCCGCACAGCAAACCCATTACAGGAATGAGTTTTGAATACCTGTTGAGCTTCCAGGTACAAAGTGTTCTTTTGCTACACGATGATTGACAATAAGGCTGCCAGCTTTGGTTAATAATCAGTTTCTTGGGAACATCTGGAGGGTTTGTTTTGTGAACAGAAAAACTCAAACACTGCTTAAAGTCCTCTTTGTGCTTATTTTTGCAAAGTAGTAGTTAGAAAAGTGATTTTTATGTAGCTTCCATTTGGGTTTAGAGTTTATAAGAATGCTGTACGTGATTAATGAACCTGAAGTTCAGGTCTTTCATTGCCTTAGCAGGCAGTTTGCATATTATACATACCAAGCAAACAAAGTTTTGAATTGCGTCATTTTGGTATTGAGTAAATGTTGTTTACAGATTGCCTGCGGTGGTTGCTTGTATCATTAATTGATCTAATCGTTGGTATTTTTATTTGGTCCAAGTTTCCACATGTAAGACCTTTTGCCTGCAAAGAGAGAAATACTGAACCACTTGTGTTTAAATTCTTCAGATCTTATTTTGTGTTATTATTTACTTAATAGTTACTGTATTATTTATGGATGTTTTATCTATTTGAAAGGAATAGAAGCTATACATTACACCTTTAAACTGACTAGAAATGTACCTCGAGCCAAAAAAAAGACAATTTAAAAAAACAAAAACCAAAATTCTTGAATTCTAACCACTTCAGGAAGTTGTATTCATTTGAGTCACATGACGTCTGCCTTGTTCTGTTTGGCGCACATCACTCAATAATTAACCTGATGTGCTTAAAAAACCTTTAAAAAAATGTCTCTTTGGCACCATCGCTTCATGTGGTGTTAAAGTGGTGAATTTTCATTGGTGGGGCTCGAGTCTGTTTTTCTGCTGACATCAGAGAAGCAGTTACGCAAGAGGTCCGGTCAGGCACGTGTGTCTCCAGGACGGCCTGTGCACATGACAGTATGAGGAAAGTTGCTGGATGTCCTTTGTACTGTTTTTATACAATCACTGACTAGATGGGGGTCATGAGTTAGGAAGTGCTGTATGCAAGTAGAGTATTTAAGGTATTTCAACACAGGAAGTGTCAAATTAAATTGCACTTTTTAAAAAGAGTGTTTTGGTCATTTACGAGGCAAAATTTTGGGGGGTAGCTACGAGTTGAAATGAACAAACACAGCTATTTTACTAAAAATAATATGGGACTGGGATCATTTACCAGCTTAGATGGTGTGGTAAAGTTTTCACCGTGTGTGTGTGTGTGTGTGTGTGTGTGTGTGATTATGGAAAACTGTGGTCTTGGAGATACTTAAGCCATTTCCACACACGCACTGCAGCCCTGAAGTTTTCCAGACATTACCCAATGGACGTGTATGCAAGTACACATGTCTGACACAGTTAGATATGAAACCTTTAACCTTCCAGACCGCTGGTGCAAAAACCATGTGATGTCAGATTGTGTTGATTTGCACCAATGTGAGAATAAAGCAGGTAATGGCAGGCTGAGTAAATTTATAGCCAGTCCTGGGCTTCGTGCATGCTTGATTGAGGCAGCACCCTCGACTAACTGTAGTGTGAACACGTTTGATGCAAATCATCTCCCGCTGTTTGCTAAATTTGAGAAAGGGCATTTTCATACGTGAAAACTGTGACACTTTTCCATGAAAGACCGCTGTGTACTTTGGCAAGGCTTTGCATATTTGTGGGCACATTTTGTCAACAGTAGTAATAGTGAAAGATGGTCTTGAAAACTTCACAAGTGTGTAGTGTAATTGAAGGTTTGAAGGCAGTTGTGGTCAGAATAATTACCAAATTATTACATGAGTATTACACTAACCATTGAGGTTGCAGCTGTTCCGAGTGTCGGAAAAGTTATGAAGGACAATTAGAATAAAATAAAATAAGAATAAATACAGTACACAACTGTACAGAATAGAATAAAAATAGAATACTATATACAGTAGAATAAAATAGAATAAAATATACAATAGGATAAAAATAGAATACAAATGCTATATACAACAGAGTGAAAAATACAACGGTGCCAGAAAGATTATTGCACATTTGTGTTATTGCACATTTGTGGATGTGTGTGTATGATCAGTTAAAGTCTTTGTTGTGGAGTCTGACAGCAGTGGGGAGGAAAGACCTGCGAAATCTTTCCGTCCCACACCGTGGGTGCCGCAGTCTCCCACTGAAGGAGCTGCTCAGTGCTGTCACAGTCTCATGCATGGGGTGGGAGATGTTGTCCAGCAGGGATGACAGCTTAGCCACCATTCTCCTGTCACTCACAACCTCCACTGGGTCCAGAGGGCATCCTAGAACAGAGCTGGCCCTTCGGATCAGCCTGTTCAGTCTCTTCCTGTCCCCAGCAGAGATGCTGCCACCCCAGTAGACCACGCCATAAAAGATGGCTGAGGCCACCACAGAGTCATAGAAGGTCTTTAGGAGTGGGCCCTCCACTCCAAACGACCTGAGTCTCCGCAGCAGGTACAGCCTGCTCTGCCCTTTCCTGTAGAGGGCGTCTGAGTTATGAGTCCAGTCCAGTTTGCTGTTCAGATGAACACCAAGGTACCTGTAGCTGTCCACAGTCTCAATGTCCATACCTTGGATGTTCAGTGGTTGCAGTGGAGGATGTTTGTGCCTGCGGAAGTCTACCACCAGCTCCTTGGTTTTACTGGCATTGATCTTGAGGTAGTTCAGCTGGCACCAGTCCACAAAGTCCTGAGTCAGTCCTCTGTACTCCTTGTCGTCCCCATCAGTGATGAGGCCGACTATAGCAGAGTCATCAGAACTTCTGCAGGAAGCACTGGGTGGAGTTGTGGGAGAAGTCTGCAGTGTAGATGGTGAAGAGGAACGGAGCCAGAACCGTTCCCTGTGGGGCCCCCGTACTGCAGACGACCCTGTCCGACACACAGCCCTGAGTCCTCACATACTGTGGTCGGTCGGTGAGGTAGTCCAAAATCCAGGTAGTGAGGTGATGGTCCACTCCAGAGTTCTCCAGCTTGTCCTTCAGAACCGAGGGAAGAATAGTGTTGAAGGCACTGGAGAAATCAAAGAACATGATTCTCACAGTGCTCCCAGCGGTCTCCAGGTGAGCGAGGGAGTGATGTAGGAGGTGAATGACGGCATCATCCGCTCCAATGCCAGGCTGGTAGGCAAACTGAAGTGGGTCCAGTGATGAGCTCACAAGGCGCCGAAGCTGAGCCAGGACCAGCCGCTCCAGGGTCTTCATCAGGTGGGATGTCAGAGCCACCGGCCTGTAGCTGTTGAGGTCCTTGGGGCGTGAAGTCTTTGGCACTGGTACAACACAAGAGGTTTTCCAGAGCTGTGGGACTCTTCCCAGCCTCAGGCTCAGGTTGAAGAGGTGCTCCATCACACCACACAGTTGGTCCGCACAGGACCTGACGACCCTCGAGCTGATGCCATCTGGACCCGCTGCCTTCTTGCCATTAATCCTCCTCAGTTCCCTCCTAACCTGGGTGGTTGAGAGAGACAGTCTGGAGCCTTGTGTTGATTGTGTATTGGATGCTGTTTTTGGGGGTGGGGAGGAGTGAGCAGGGTGAATAGAGGAGGTGTGAAGTGTCAGAGGTGGAACAGCAGCAGTGGGGGTGGTTGAATCTGCAGCCGATGTTGGAGACTGCCTCATGGCTGAATCAAATCTGTTGAAGAAATGATTCAGTTCATTTGCCCACCTCACATCCCTCCCAGGCAGAGAGTTCTGATGTTTGTGGCCCGAGATTGTTCTGAGGCCTCTCCAGACTTCACCAACGTTATTTTGCTGAAGCTGGTTCTCCATCTTCTGCCTGTAGCTATCCTTCCCATTCCTTATCAGTCCCCTCAACTCTCTCTGCACCCTTTTCAACTCCTCTTTGGATTTGAAGGCCGCCCTCTTCTGCTTGAGGACAGCTTTAATTTCCGGGGTAATCCAAGGTTTGTTGTTGGAGAAACACCGTACAGTCCTGGTAGGTACGGTGTTATCCACACAGAAATTAATATAGTCCGTAATGCACGTAGTAAGGCTGTCGATGTCCTCTCCGTGGTCGTCACAGATCACCTCCCACACAGTCGACTCAAAACAATCCTTAAGAGCCTCCTCGCTCTCCTGCGACCATCTCTGTACTGTGCGGGTGGCTGGTGGCTCCCTGCGCACTAAGGGCTCATACACAGGGACAAGGTGCACCAGGTTGTGATCAGATCTGCCCAGGGGAGGGAGAGGTGATGAACTGTATGCCTCTTCAGCATTGGCATACAGTAAGTCCAGTGTTTTATTGTCTCTGGTTGGGCAGGTCACATACTGGGTGAAGGTGGGCAGTGTGGAGTCCAGTGAGGCATGATTGAAGTCCCCTGATATTATGAGGAGGGCTCTCGGAGATTGTGTTTGCAGTCTGCTGACCACTGAGTGGAGAGTGTCACAGGCTGCATCCGCGTTGGCCGAGGGGGGGACATACGCTGTTATCGCGATAACATGCGAGAATTCCCGGGGCAGGTAGTACGGACGCATGCTAACGGCTAACAGCTCAATGTCTCTGCTGCAGAGTTGTTCTTTTACAGTGATGTGCCCAGGGTTACACCATCTGTCATTCACAAACACTGCCAGTCCCCCTCCTTTCCTCTTACCGCTGTCTCTTGTCCTGTCCGCTCGAAGCAGCTGGAATCCCGGTAGTGTCACACTCGTGTCCGGAGTTAGCGGTGTTAGCCACGACTCCGTTAGCATCATGATGCTACATTGCCGGTACTCCCTCTGTGACCAGGTTAGCGACGTGAGCTCATCCAATTTATTGTGCAAAGACCGTACATTTCCAATAATTACAGAAGGAAGAGATGGTCGATAACGTCTCCTTCTCGGGCGACGGCGCTCCTTCCCAGCACGACACCCCCGTCTTTTCCTCCTCAGCTCGCTGGGAATGTCGGGTCTGTACGCCGGCAGTACTGCTGTGGGACGCAGCGCTAACAGCTGATCCTTACTGTAAACAAAGGATCCCTGCTCTGGGTCCCCACACACGGGTGAAAAAAGTAGAAAAAAAACTAAGAAAAACGACCAGAACTAGCACAAAACGGTAGAACATGGTTGCAGAGTCTAATTACTAATACGTTAGTTATAGAAAAATTACGAGAAGAAAAGATAAGAAAGAAAGAAACTCGGAATGAGCAGAGCTGCTGTAACAGGCTGCCGCACACGGGGGGCGCCGGAAATGAAATAATTATACATTTTACTTCTGTTTTTGTTTTGGCATTCACATTTTTACCATGTCATGGAAGAAACAAGATGCTATATAGTTGATCTTTATATTTATGTATAGTGAAAATGTGCAAATGTCTTTAAATTGTGAGGTTTTACGCATCAGGCCATAATAAAAATAATCTGGTACTTGGCGTGTCTTTAAAATGAGGTAAACATAACAACTGTTATGCTGTGTCATTATTTTAGTTACCGAATGATGCTAAAATGCTGAAGCAGCATGTTTAAAAAACTAAGAACAGCCTTACTGCGTCCATAGGAAGATAACTAGCAGCCAGGTGCTGCTAATCAATGCACTTTAATAACTGATCATCAGTAGACGTGAGCATCTCTACAAAAAGACATTGCTGGTCTGGAGCATTCAGGTGTGCTAACTAAATGCCAAGTAGGAAAGACAACATAAGTGATCTTAGAGAAGTAGAGGTGCTCCCCATCAATGTGGGAAGGTTTATAAGTTTGAAGTCTATTATTCTACAGTGAGAAAGATTATTTCCAAGTGGAAAAAACATTCCAGATCCCTGCCAGTCTTCACAGGAGTGAACAACCCAGAAAATTCACCCTGTTTGTCAGACGATGCAATGCACAGAGATATTGCAAAAAACCAAGAGCTACATCTCAGACTCATTAGACCAGCGGTCCCCAACCTTTCTCGCGCCACGGACCGGTTCATGCCCGACAATATTTTCACGGACCGGCCTTTAAGGTGTCGCGGATAAATACAACAAAATAAAACTAGTACCGGTGCCGAAAAAAAGATTTATTCATAACACACGTGAAAAGACCCAGGAAAACCGAGTTAACGATAAAAACAATAACAAAATAACGCTAAAAACTGATAAAAATCCTGAAAACCATGCATTTCACACCTGAGCCTCAACTCTCGCGGCCCGGTACCAAACGACTCACGGACCGGTACCGGTCCGAGGCCCGGGGGTTGGGGACCGCTGCGTTAGACCTCAATTAGTATGTTAAAGTTCATGGCTTGTTTGAAAGCGCTGCAGGAGAGTGCTTATTCTGTTTTAGGAGACCGTGTTAGGTTTGCAAAGTTGTAACTGAGCAAACCACAAGACTCTTAGAACAGTGTGTTTTGGACAGACAAGACCAAAATCGAAATCTTTTGCTGTAATGCACAGCATCATGTTTGGAGAAAACCAAACACAGCATATCTGCACAAACACTCCAACTGTGAAGCACGGTGGTGGGGGTGTGATGATTTGTGCTTGCTTTGCAGCCACAGGACCTGAGCACCTCAGTCATTGGTAAACAGAGGAGTTCACGGTCGATTCAAAGTATTCTAGAGTCAGATGTGACACATCTGTCTGACAGCTAAAGCTTTGACCAACAGGCATGCAACAGGACAATGATCCAATCACATCAGAAAATCTGCAACAGAATGGCTGACTCAACCTGATGTAAGGCCTCACCACAGCAGGATTTCAGAGAGCCATGCATAAATAAATGCCCACAAATTTCAATGAATAGAAGCAACATTGTAAAGAAGAGTAGGCCAACATTCCTACACGACCACGCAAGACACAGCTAAAGTCATACAGAAACCCATTAGTGCTGAAAGTGGTTCTACAAACTACTGAATCATGGGGTGTGCTTAGTTTTTTTTTTTTTTTTTTTTTTTACACACTGCTTCTGCATTTTGGCTTAGTCTTTACTACGTGGTAAAACCTAAGTAGTTTTATGTCTTAGTGTATTACTTTGTTTGATCAGATGTGAAGACTTTAAGTAAATGTCTGTTTTGTGCCTGTGTGTTCAAAGCATACCGATAATGATAATAAAGAGATTCCCATGCACCTCTTAATATTAAGAGGCTTTCCTAAAAGACAAGCTGTTAAAGATTCTGTATGTTGTAATTACTGTAAGCTCGACAATTTCTTGATCTATCATCTTCTTCTGCAGGTTCTTCTCCCTCTCTGTCTTCCAAGAAACCCAGGAGTGGAGGCCTCTTCTCCAGCCTTTTCTGCTGCCTGTGCCGGGACCAGCCTGAGCCGCCACCAGTCAACAACAACGCCCCTCTCTTGGTAGAAGAGAATGGAACAGTGTCCAAGGTGTGTTTTCTCTGTTGCCCTGGCTCGATTTTTATTTGTTTGTGTACTTTTGCAGTCAGCTCATTATTTTGTGGTTTCTCTTTTTGAAGATCCAGGCGAAACCACTGCTGCCTCCAGTGAAGTCAAAAGACTCCGGAAAGATCTGTGTGGTTATAGATCTGGATGAGACCTTAGTTCACAGCTCTTTTAAGGTAACGCGGGGGAATGATAACACGCTGTAGACTGAGTTATACAAGCAATTATGTTCAACTTCAACATTTGCAAGCGTGTTCTTTAATTTCCTGCTTGCGGAACTAAAGGATGTGTGTGTTCAGAGAGGCTTTACAGCACTTAGCTGTCCCCTGCGATCACATTACATCATTATTTAGTTACGTTTAGAACACAACAGTCCAAGATCTGCACTTTTCCCTCCATCTGGTTGCTGTTGGCTCTGGCAGTGACATTTTTGTCGTGGCTGGCAAATGCCAAACCCAAATAAACACAGTCGCTCCCGCATCTGCACACATACTGGCGACTGTCTCAACCCATGTCTGTCTAGCAACAACACTAAGTCGGTTCATGTTTTAGCATGTAAAAGGCAAAGTCCAGTGTCTGTATTTGTTTAAAAAAGAAAAGTATTTTTTTGTTTAATAAGTATCTCACCCCTCTTTGTTTTTTTTGTTTTTTTTTTGTTTTGTTTTGGTTAGCCTGTGAACAATGCAGATTTCATCATTCCTGTGGAAATCGATGGAACAATACACCAGGTAATGCTAGCATCATCAGAAATATTCATATTGTCATCCGCTGTGCTCATGCCTCATTGTCATTTTGTCATTTCGGTTGTGTGACGGCACTTCTCTTGAGCGCAATTTGCTGAGTATAGAAGGTGATGTCAGCGTTTAAGGGATTTGAGGATGGCTGCTTGGAGTCCGATGACACACGATGGGTCTGGGCCTGATTCAAGTAATCCAGGATAGGTTTGTTCAGACAAGCACAGCCTATTCCGGATGACTTGGTTCAGGAACGCTGCCCTGAGCTGCCAACACAGCAGCAAGGAGGGGAAAAAAAAAAAAAAGATGGAGGAACAGCCCAGTGCTTGTCTTTCTGTGAGCTACAACTGCATCTTTCTCATTTAGCTTCAGTTTAGCTTGAATGTCTGCTACTAACTTTGTGGAAGTAAATAAAATGTTCTGCAAAAATGTAACATCTGTCCATTAGAAGTAGTCTCCAGTCATGAGCTGCATGTTGGGTTTCCCTTTTTTTAAATAACATTCACTTGAAACGTCCTCGGGCAGTTGGAATTTGTAGAAACATGTTACATTTTGAGTGTATGGCATGTGTGCGTGATACTGATTTAAAGATTCCTGCATCTTCCAGGTGTATGTCCTGAAGCGGCCCCATGTTGACGAGTTTCTGAAGAGGATGGGGGAGCTGTTCGAATGTGTCCTCTTCACTGCCAGTTTAGCTAAGGTGAGAAACCACCTCATCGCAGCAAGCTGTGCTGATTATTAATGTATGGTTGGCTGATTCCCTGCAGTTGACAGCAATAAACTCGGAGGGAGCAGAGAAAAGCTGAATGTATTCAGGGAAGTTGGCTGTAAACAGTTTAATATTTTGAATCCTTTAAAATAGACTTGGGGCGTTATGAGAGAGTGAAATGAGAACAGGTCCTTCGAGCTGCTTCCTTATTTCCCGAGGGGTTGCCACAGCAGAGGGAACCGCGTGTTTGATTTGGCACAGATTTCATACCGGATGCTGCCTTCCCATTTTTCTGTGCTCTGGGACTTGCACTAGGAGCACACTACCTTGTGACCCCCTGAGGCTGGGTTTGTCTCGCTAGTCTCAACCAGGATCTTCATGTGTGAGACCTGTCAGTGACCCCACCCCCCCACGTTGGCAGACCTCTGGTCACTAGGGGGGAAAATTACGGATTTCCTAAATGACTAAATGATAGTTGACTGGCTGAAGTTTGCTAGCTGTTGTTTGGTGAACTCGGTCACAGAGAGGGTGTTGCACTAAAAACCTTATTCTGATTGCGTTGGTTGCTAGGAGATTGACGCAATTGTCCACAGTTTGCATGGAAGATGGCAACTTGGCTGCGAACACTCTTGTTAACCATCAAGGTAGTATAACTTGGAAGTGCAGCCCAAACTGAAAAGATTTGCCTTCAAAGTAAAACCTATAATTTCAAGATCTCTGTTTATAGTTGCTATACAAACTATGGGCGGCGACTGGCAATCTGCTAATAACCCAAGCAATTATAAGGTTTTCAGTGCAGGACTCTGATTTCACAGTAACCATTTTATATTTTAAATTTTTTCCCCTAGTGACCAGTGGCAGTCAGGCAGTCTCAAACCCGTCTCTAGGTCTGTGTGAATGTGTTAACCACGTGAATCCCCATTTCAGGGTGATGGTGACAGTAAAAACTAATACTATAAACCAGGGGTCGGCAACCCTGGGCACGCGTGCCACAGTTGGCACGCGAAGGGTTAACTGAAGGCACAACCATAGCTGGACTGGCCATCGGGCATTTGCCCGGTGGGCCGATGGTGTGTTTTTTTTTTTTTTTGTTTTTTTTTTTGTGTGTTTTGTTTTTTGTTTTTTTTCCGTAACTGTATAAACAATGAGAGGTGGTGGATTGGCCAGATGCTGGCCGATGTATAAAAATAACCCAGTTGTTTGGTGGTGGCTATGGCGGAGCTGCCACAAGAGGCCAGGTGGGTGAGGGAAAGGGGAGGCTGGAGGAGGAGAGACCCGAGGCGGCCGCCGGTCCGAGTGTCAGGTGAAGTTAACTTCAGGTAAGAAGTTATGACCTGCAGTCTATCTGGGTCAGATATAAACCAAGTTTAGGTGGAGTTTATTTCCGTTATGCTGACTTTTTACAGTCAGTTACAATAACTCGTACTGCGTACTAGCTAGCATGACAGAGTTTATATACAGCTGGGTGGGTCCTATGATGTTACTGATACTGAACTTTATTTTATTCTTAAGGTTAGTAGAGTTGCCAACAGTCCCGTAAAAATGAAATCGTCCCGCATTCAGAGAAAATATTACGCGTTTCGTATTGAGGTGAAAAGGAACACAGTTTGTCCCAGACTTCAGCTAGGATGAAAAAAGACACAAAGCTGGAATTATTCTGCGTCTTTGCTGCACATCTGCCTCTTTTTCTCTCATTCAATCATGAAACTGATCAATGATCAGCTGATTGGTATTTCTGATGCAAGTCCCGTCTCTCGTTTGTTTATCGCCCACTTTGCGCCAGAAAGAGGAAACCAGCGGATGTCGCGCTAAACGACAGCAGCGCGTTTAAGCTTGGTCAGCTGTTAGAATTTATTTAATATTACTTTCTCGTATCAGCTGATGTTTGCTGGAGCCACAGCTGTAAAAGCTGCTGGTCATGATATCGGTTTGGATATGTGGTGAGAGGGAAACATGGAGATGAAACCAGGAGATGTCCTTACTGAATCATCAGAGCTGAACAGGTGATGGAGAAACAGGTTTACCTTTTAGGTGACATGAATGAGTTGAAGGGAAGTTATGAACTGTTTCTGAGAGACAAATAACACCAGGATCCTTTTCTACGTAGCTGACAGCTGGTAACTGTGCAGGGGCGGGTCTAGCAAAGTTTTGCCAGGGGGCAGGTAGGGCATTAACAGGGAAATGGGGGCAAAGTTTTATCTGATGTGCAACGTATAGAAATCATACATATACCAACAAGACAGTGCTCATCACTGTCACAACAGCGTTTGTTTTCATTCAAAGGCTTTATGGCTTTTCCTATAATACCTGGTGGGCCGGTCTCTAGTCAAAATGCCTGGGCCTTTTTTTTTTGTCCCAGTCCAGACCTGGGCACGACACGCAGTGAATTAATCTGAGAGAGTGCATTAAAAAATAAATGGCCGGGCCAGCGGTGCACATAGCAAATTAGCTCGCATAGACACATTAGTTGTGCCGCTTCTTAATGACGGTATCTTAGCTAACAACCCCAACTACCAGATTCAACTTGTAATTGGCTAAAAATCACTTAGCCTACTGGTGAGAGGGACATTGCTAGCTGGCAGTTTTTTTCAAGCGATGTTGAAATTTCCACATTCTCACACTTTAAATGCTTCAGGAGATCTCTGCTCAGCCCAGCAACTGTTAATATACAGCGTTATTAAATTTATTGCTAATGCAATTATATGGCACATTGACTTCTGAGGATATTTTAGATGGCACTCGTCATCAAAAAGGTTGCCTACCCCTGCTATAAACTGATACTAAAAATGGAAATATCAGTTGTATCTACATAAAGATTTTGCTTTAAATCGAGCATGCTTCTCAATCAGTATGCAGACCCAGTCTCCGATCTCCTGGACAAGTGGGGTGCTTTCCGCTGCCGCCTTTTCCGGGAGTCTTGCGTCTTTCACCGAGGGAATTATGTCAAGGATCTGAGTCGCCTGGGTCGTGACCTCAACAAAGTGATTATTGTGGACAACTCCCCTGCCTCCTACATCTTCCATCCCGACAATGCAGTAAGTCTTCTGGACAGCACGTAGGATTGTTCACCTGCTTAAGTTGCTTAAGCAAATTCATAGTGTTACCCTCAAAGTTGTGGTTTTTGTTTGGGGGGGGGGTACAGTTTCCCAATTTTGTAACTCTATTAAAACAAGTATTGCACTTTTATTGAAAGATGTAGTTTAGGGGACACTAAGCCCAATTTTAGCGTCCCACTTTTACTTTATTTATTGTTCAAATAAAAAAGGCATCAAGTAAATAAGATAAGAAATTTGATTTATATCTATATTTGTTTAATCTCCACAACGACATTGATGCTTATGTTTTTGTTCAGGTGCCTGTGGCCTCTTGGTTCGATGACATGTCCGACACAGAGCTGCTGGACCTCATCCCGTTCTTCGAGAGGCTGAGCAAAGTGGATAACGTCTACACAGTCCTCAAGCAACAAGGGACCTCAAGCTAACGCCGTTTGACTTTTTCATCTCAGCTCTGAACAAACCGGCGTACTTAAAAGCAAAAAAAAAAAATCAAAAAAAAAAATCCCCCAGGAACGCCACACCAGCCAGGCACCAGCTCCAGCTATCACTGCCCACCAGAACAGACTGCTTCACAGCCACCAGAGCCATCAAAGCAACCGTCCCACACACCAAACCAAGCTCACCATGGGGGAGCCTTTGGTGACGTTTTGATGGGGTCGACACTGCCACCTCCTGGTCAGACAGCAAACTGTCTGCAAGTTGCCTTCCAAGAACCAGCTGACGCCAGTGAATGGACGAGAGGATGAATGAATGTTTAATGGCCTTTCTGCAGCCCCACTGGACTTTCAGTAGAGTAAACAAAGCAGAGGTCTGTAGCCACGATTCCTCTGGACCCGGGTACTGGACTTAGACTTCTCATGGATGTGATTTGGCAGCCTGATTGCACAAGACTTGCAGGAAGTTTCAGAAAGGTTTACGTTTCTTGATCTGTTGGATTGTTGAAAGGGCAGGTGGGAGGTATATGTACTGTAGATGTCTTTTAAGCATTTTGGTCTAGCGTTAGGTTCTTCACAGCCTAATTTTATCACACTATCTGTCTCCAGTCAAAAGCATGTGATCCTCAGTTGTCATATTTTTAGAGCTTTTAGAGTGACGTGGTCAGGTTTTTAATAGTCATGAGTTATCAGTGTTATGAATGAATCTGATTTTTAAAAGGTTTGTCTTTTTTAAATTCAGCTGGCATTGCAAGCTCAGACACTATTACAAGTTGTTAAATGAGCGAATAAAAGGTGATCGGACCACTTTAAAAGTAATATAATCCCTTTCACCGCAGAGTAAATTTATATGCTAAGCCCATATTAAAAGATGAACACGTGGGCACGATTTTAAGTATTTTTACTGTCTGTGCAGCGGGAAAAGGAAGTCTGATTCAGAGCACTGACTCGGGTCGTGACTGCATTATTTTATCAGAAACCTCACACTAATCTTTGAGTATCCATCCATCTGCATTTGAAAGTGACAGAGCAGCTGTTAATGGATCTGGTAGATGTTAGCCTCCTGCTTTAAAGCCACACACAAACCTGAATTTGTCTTCTGTGTATTTACAGACTGTAATTGGATGGTTAAAAGAAAGTTTTGTGATGTTAAAAAGAAAAGACACTGGTGGGTTTGTCATGATCTTCAAAGTACTTTATCTTTTTTTTTTCTTCTTTTAAATTGTCTTTTAAGCGGTACACAGAGGCTGGAAACTATTTCTAAATTTGGGTCATGAAATAGGTTTTGAGGAGGGGGGGGGCTGCCGTGAGTATCCCAGTATATGGGAGGGCACATCTTTGAAAACAAAGTGTTGTTTAATATAGCACAGGTTTTAAAGGAGCTATCCACCCCAAAACAACTTAAACACTACAATAAACTGCTGTTAGTGATGCCTCATACTGGATGTTTCCTTATGTTTTAAACCTGGCAGAGATCTGATAGTGTGCAGATAGTTTGATGTTTTTGGAAATGTTGAAAAGCCAGTGCAGCTACAGCAGATCTAAAGCTAAGTCTTTAAATGTCCATTTTATTTTATTTTTTTCCCCCCTGTTTTCTTTTACACAAAACTGCAGAAATTTGTATTTCTGCCCGCAGGTAAAAACTTAGCAGGGTGCAACAGCTTGATGCTAGTCTGCTCATCAAAGTTATTAAATGCATGCTGGGAATTGCAGGAGTCACTGATTTTTGCAGTTTACCAGCAGTAACAAAGAGTGGAAAGTGTGAGATGATTTTGGGGTGGAGTCTTCCTTTTTTCTTGTGCACGTCTGTGTTGTGTATCTGTATTGTATTCTGCCCGCTCAGTTTTAAGGAGCAACGCGGTTGCTAACGGGCCTTGCAGATCAGTGCGATCGCCCTCGTTTGCGTTGACAATGTGTTGACACTGATGAATGAATGTGGTGGATTTGACTTAGCAGCCTCGATGGCAGGCTTGTGACGTGACTTCGCCTAGATGAGGAAGGGGTGATTAAATCCACCACCTTAAGAGCTATTATTACTTTTTTAAAAAAAAATGTTTAACAAATTATTGTCAATCAAGATTAGCCTGTTTCATTTCTAAATAATTAACTGATTTTTACTGCCGCCTTTTATTATTTTTATTTTTTTTCCCAAGAGTCATCCTCTTATAGAATATTTACAGTATGTTTTCCAAAACGGGAAGACATTGCTCTTGCTGTTTTCTTGCAGGACCTGGTCGGTTACCTTGCGTACGAGGAGGGAGAGATATGGATCAGAAACACCAGCAAATAACTAAAGAGTATCTTACCGTTGTAGGCACATAACAGGGTAACAGGTTTAAAACGGTGTTTCATGAAAGCCATCATCAAATTACTGATGCCGCGTGTGTGGAATTCATTGGCAAAGACGAGTATTTATAGGAACGCTGAGTCATCTTGTTAATGGATTACATGTAAAACAGGTTGTGTCACTATGGGGGCCCATTCACTGATACTGTACTTCTTACACATTCAGTAGATATGTATATGTTGTTTTTGCACAGTAATAAAGCAAATGAATTTCATTAATATATGGAATATTCATGTTACTGTACTCATGATTCAATAGCTGTAACATTTTTTTTTTTTGTTTTGTTTTTTTTGACCTTTGTTGTTTTATCATACCAAATTCTGTATGGACTGTATGTAATAATGCCCCCCATAAATGCTTAAGGAAACATGGTCTAAGGTGCTGTTCTGTTTTTTGGGGGGGGGGGAACATTTTCATTTTCAAGTCTGAGGAAGTGGGTTTGTTACATTTAGTGGTGTGGTTTTGTGTTTGGTTTTTTTTGTTTTTAAAAAAAAAAAAAAAAAAAAAAAAAAGCTTGACAGCCACCCTTCCACTGAGATTTCTGATGAGGATTCAGGGAACAGTAGATGATCAGCTGAAGGTTCAGATGCATCCCTCAGGTCCTGTGTCAGGGCTTTGTTGCCCCCGCCCCCCTCCCTCTTAACATCTGGCTTTTTTAAAAAGGAAGGAAAACTCAGAAAAGGCTGTGCAGGGCTGCAACTGACCTTGATAAACAAAGAGATGGTTCAACATTTATTTAAAAAAACATCCACATAGCCAGCGGTTGCCATCTTTGTTTAAAATTAGAACTGTTCTGACCAAGTAAAACATTTTTTCCCTTAATAGCATTTTCATTCTGGTGGTTCCAAGAGTTTTTCAAATACACAAGTATTATTATTTTTTTTTTTTTTTTACTCTATACTCACATTATTTAGCTTCTCTGAAGTTATGAGAAGGCTTTAAAATCCAACAAATGTTTCCATGGAGAAGTTTTTAAATGGGTTTTATTTGGGAGCTTTTTATTGAAATAAAAGAAGTTACTGTGAAGTAAATGGCAAATAAATATAATCTACAATGTTAAAAAAAAAAAAGGTTTAGTCTAATTTAAGAGAGTTTTAGTGGTAATTTCCACAGGGTTTTTTTGTTTTGTTTTTTTCCACTTTTTTCACTTCATTTTCTCAGGAGTTACTTTGGTTCCACAATCATACTTCTACATTTCAATCATCCTGTTACGCTGAGCGTGGCGCTGCTCTTTGCCTTTCCCATGGTAAACTTCACCGTGCCGCTCATGTCCACGCTGGTGCTCTTCAGGATGAGTTTGTGGACTGTCCCGTGGTTTTCCAGGCGGACAGAGGGCCCTGGCTTAAGGTTCTCTCCATTCAAAGTCCAAACCGGAGGCTTATTTATGGCGACTGATAACTCACACTGGAAAGTCGCCGGCTCTCCCTCCATCACTTCCACGTCCTCTAGCTCTTTCACCATCACAAGAGCCTGGGCTGGAGCAGCACAGAACAAATCAGTTTGACGAAAATTCATTTACGGTGTTCCGCTTTAGCTTTCCGCCCCAACTTACCTTCCACCATCAGTTTGGCTTTGGAGGTGTGCTCCCCGACCTCAATGCTATAGGTGCCCTCATCCTCCACAGACACCTGCTGAATCACCAGTTTGTGGGAGCAGCCATCAGCCAGGATTTCCAGTCGGTCTGAGGAAACCAGTTCCTCCCTGCCTTTGTACCAGGTAGCGCTGCAGTGAGGCGAGGAAACGGTGCATTCAAGGATCACACGATGTTTCTCCAGAGCTGTTCTGTCTCGCAGGGGCTTTACAATAGAAACTGGAAGTTCTGATATGAGAGGAATTTCAACATATGGATGATTTTAAGTCACTGATATGACCAAGAAATAGTAAAGTATTCTGAAGGTAAGAAATTAGCTTACCCTCTACCTCAAGGTAGGCAGTAGATTCAACATCCCTGGCTACGAAGCGGATTTCTCCAGCATCTTCAGCTTTAACGTTACACATCAGCAGGAAGTGTTTGGTCCCTGGAAGAGAGCAACAATTCTCAGACTTGCCAACAGTGTACAAGTGGTCTTTTGCTCTTTCCAGGGCCGTGCCACCACCAGAGGTACCTCTAAAACTACAAATAGAGAAATTTAAATCCTTCTCCTCTCCAAACAAGAGGTTTGAGGGATTTTCCAGATTGTGATGCCATTTTCTGGAGAACTGATTGGTCAGTAGGCAGTAATTTCATACCTATTGATCTCTAATCTGAAACTTAACCTGCTTTGGAGCAGGTTAAGGTATTTTACTCACTTATTATTTATGATTTTACGATTGGTTTCTAAGTCTCATAAAAATGTCTGCCTTCTCTTACCTTCAGTGCGGATCTTGATGGAGCTGGTTGGTCGGATCCTGTGGTCGTCTTTGTACCACTCCCCCGTCACGTCCTCCAGAGAAACCTCACACATGAAGACGGCATTCTGGTCCTCCTGGATGTAAAGATCCTCCAAATCCTGCACTATCTCCAGCTCATGCTCTGCAAGTTAGTTAAAGATGGCAAAAGAAGAAAGAAGTTCTTTTCCTTAAAACCACTAGATGGAGGTATTGTATAAGCTTTACTCCAGCTACTCACTGGCTCCACTTGGTTCAAAATGAGTTGTGTTAAGCCAGTATCTGATCAGAGGCTTACCATAAACCTCCAGCGAACAGGATGTTTTGATTTCCCCTGTGTCGCATGTGTAGGTGCCAGAATCTGCCCGGGAGCACTGCAGGATTTGATAGAACCTCTTACGACCCATTGAGTAGATCCGACAGTTTTTCCCCGGCTTTAGCTCCAACCCGTCCTGAGTCACAGAAAAAAAAGGCAAAGGCATTCTTTATTCATTATATCGCTCTTAAAACTGTCACCTTACTGGTATAATAAGACAAAATAAGGGCAAGATTACTGAGAGTATTTACTGGTTGGTTTTACCTTAAACCATCGGACTTCAACATTTTGTCGGGAGAATTCACACTCCAGGGTGACAGGAAATTCCTCCTCCACACGGGCATCAGCCAGTGGTTTCAAGATGGACACTGGTGTTTCTGTCAGTTTAGTCAGTCCAGTCAATCAGTCAGTGAACTACTTGATGAGCTATGATTTAGAATAACAAGTGTAAAAAGTGAAACCAGTGAGCTTCACGGGCTTGTATTTACCTTTGACTGTGAGCCTCGCTGTGGTGCGCACTCCTTCAGCTGAGAAGACGATGGTGCCTGTGTCCTCCAGAGTAAGGTTGGACAAGGTGAGGCCGTGGACTTGTCCATTGGTGCTCACCCTACACTGGTTGTTTGGCTTGACCCGAATGCCGTCCTTTTGCCAGCTGCCCTCCACATCTGTGTGCGACAGCTCCACCACAAAGGAGGCAGTCTCTCGTTCAAAGGTTTCTTGGTCAGTCAGACCTTTGCGGATGGCGATTTTACGGGCTGCACAAGAGTAGATTAGTGAAAGCGGTGAGAGGTGAGAGGACTGTCATTATACCAACTATAATTATCAAATTATAAATCGAATAAATATCTATTAAATCATTGAAAAAATTATTTTAAAAAACTGAGAGAATTCTTTTTTTTGCAAACTGTATTTTGCTGATATGCATTTGAAAGCCAAGATTGTGTTTCAAGGACAACTGAAGGTTGTGCAAATATAGACAGAGCTCAGTTTATCATGTTACAAAAACACTAGCAGGAGCAGTCCACTGTCACTGTGTCACTCTTGTACACAGCTGAATAACAGTATGGCTGTGTTTCAAAAGCCTTTTCACACTTACAGGTCTAGCTCGGCTATTCTTAGTACTTCTTTGCACTCTGACATGCTGTGAAAAACACCTTCAGTGTGTACTGTTCTTTAGGCCCGAGCTCATCTGTGTCAGAAGAGATACCAATCACAAAGTCACATGGTACACTGGCTTCTGAATATCTTTTGGTTCTGAAATGTCTTGTTTTATAGTCTTCAGAGCCGAATAAGTACTGGAAGTATCTGGCTAGTGTTCTTTCTGCCTCCTTTTATCTTATTTATTCACACAGCGGTTAGGTTTGAACAGTTAAATCCAGACACAAGAAGCAGAAAAGTTCATTTCTTCACTCGCTATTTGTAGAATAAACAAAAAGGCTTGTTGCATTTCAGATCAACATGAGCTTTCTCCAAAATGCTTTTTATCGTCTTAAGTTGTTTGGACATATATTATATGATTGCTGCATATTTTTGGCTTTATGTACTTTTCCATATGTGCTTTTCTGAAAAGTGGTAAGGTGTTTTTTTCTTTTTGCATGTTCTAAAATCCTGAAAACTTCACTGGTGTCATCCCATAAAAATGAATTAGGATCTGTAATTTGAGACAGATACAAGATAAGAGTGTCATCCCGTTAAAATATGAAAAAAACCCCAACAAATTAAATCAATGAAGCAAGCCTGTAAAGTCACATATTTGAACACACACTAATAAAAAAAACACTTTGCAGAAAAAACAATAGTTTCTGGATGGTATATAGTTATAGCATTAAAAAAAATACAAATTAAACATGTCGAATATTTTTTAACACGAAAATTTGATCACAAAAATTAAGAAAATGCTTTTTTCATTCAATATTTTTACTTGTGCTTTGAGCAAATATGATGAGTTCAACTAAAAAAATCACAATATCAGAAAATGGTGCAGAAAAATCTGAAGTTTCTAAATCTAATCTAAACATTTTGAAGCCCAGTCTAGCTATGATTTTGAGACCTAATGCCCTGGATAAGTCTGATAAAATATATCTGAGATTAAAGTATACTAAGAGGGATTGAAACCTGAGATCAATAGTTCGGTAGAAACCCTAATGCCACAACTGCATTATCGGCAAGCAGGGAACTTTGGACTATAAAATTAGCCATTAGTTTCCACCCTGTTTATTTTTGACCATGCTTTTTTCATGTCTGGATAAAAGTGTTATCCATACCCTGCTGCAGTTCACTTACGTTCTACATTGAGTTTGACCTGCGTCCGGTCATGCAGAGTCTCGCACCGGTAAGTCCCCCTGTCCGACAGAGTCAGGTTGTGGATGGTGAGACTGCGTTTGCAGCCGTTCTGGGCCAGCGTGTGTCGGGGACCAGACTGGATAACCACCCCCTGCCTCATCCACTGGACCTCACCGACCTCCAGGCTAATCTCTGTCTCCAAGGTGGCATCACCAAACTCCTCTGCCATAACAGCTTCCATTTTCTTAGTAAACATGACCTGAGCCTCTTAACATTACAAGAGGCAGAAAAAATGATCAACTGCTGGTACTTTTAGAACACATTAAGAGTAGAAGATAGATGGATGGATTTTAATGTCTCTTTTAACCTTGACGATTGGTCTTACCCTGAACTTTGAGACTGGCTTTGCTCATTTGTCCTTCAGCTTCTGCTGTAATTTTTGAGCAGTCCAGCATCTGGCACTTTTTAATCACCAAGGTGTGGCACAGGCCATTGTGGGTTGTCTGGAAATGATCACCCAGAGTGATAGGCTCATTGTCCATGAGCCAGACCAGCTGGACATCCTCTGGGGAAACCACACACTTAAAGGTGGCATCTTCTCCTTCCAGCACAGTAGTGTTGTGGAGTTCAGTGAGGAACTCAATGACTCGGGGCACTGAAAAGACAAAAGTTATGAAGCTGCTACCTCATTGAAAAGAGGAGAGGAACTCTATTTCAGTGCATACTTACTTTCTACCCTCAGTTTTGCAACAGTCCGGTCATCTCTGGACTCACAGGTGTACTCGCCAGCATCCTCTCGAGATAGACGATGAATGGTCAAGCTTCTTTCGACTCCATCTGCCCTAATGGAGAATCTCCTGTTTGGTACCACTTCTACTCCATTCCTTAACCACTGGACGTCCGCTTTTGGCTTGCACACCTCACACCGAAGGGTCACCATACCATCAGCGTGGGCCACAGTGTCTCTAAGCGGCTTTGTGAACTTAATTCTCATTTCTGTAATACAGAAAATCAAAGTTGATATGAGAATATACGCCAGACTGAGGCTTTCTACACAGATGTTCAAAATGCAAAACAAAATTTTAACCTTTCACCAGCAGGCTGAAGTGCATCTGGTCTGTGTTGATGTCACAGGTGTACTCGCCGGCATCAGAGCGCCTCAAAGGCTCGATGGTAAGAGTGCGTTTATGGCCCTCCATGAGTGCTCGGTAACGATCACCTTCAACGGGCGTCCAGTCTTTCATCCAGCGCACTAGAGCGCTTTCCTTGGAAACATAGCTTGTCAAGGTCACGCTCTCTGCTTCGTAACCCGTCACAACAATGTCATCCTCCTTGTTCACAAATGTAACTGGAGTCTCTTTGATAGAAAAGAAAATTTAAAAGAAAGTTATATGACCTTTTTTCTCTTCTTTAAAGCTGTGAAGGCTTACTTTGTGGATTTGTACCTTGAATGCGTATAACGCTGACCATCTTGTCATCCACAGCGTCACACACATACTTTCCAGAATCGGAAGGCTGAACACAGGAAATGATGATTTTCCTCAGTGTCCCATAGCTTTCAATATAGGTCCGGTCATCACTGGTGAGAAGCCTGTCATTACAATACCACTGGACAGGGGCATTAGCACGAGATACCTCACAGGCCAGGATCAGGTCATCGCCTGCCATCATTTCCTGGTATTCAAGGTCATTTGAGTTTCCAACAATGGTCACTGGAGGCTCTGAGGGAAGAAGACGGATTTATTCATGCAAAGTTTTGCCAGAAATATCCTTTTGAAAAAAAAGTACATACAGAGATAGCTCTTTTGTGATAATATCATGCCAGTGGAAGGCCCGCAAAATTATAACTACTTGATCCTGCCAGATACTAGCTGCCATTTTGAAATGTTTTCAAAAATGTTTTCAAAAAGTCCAAGGCAAGAGGCTTAGCCTTATCCCTTTCAAAATAATAAGTTTAGCCTTTTATTTAAATAAATATTTAAAAACTACTTGTAAAACAGCTAACTGCTTATCTTCATTGGAATGGTATGTATAAAACTTAACAGTTCAGAATTCCTCACAGTACAAAAACAGCATTGACATGAAGGTTATGAATAACCTTGTCATGGCCTCTGACAGAATGGAGTCTCTCGGAGACATTCTGTTCATGTAGATCGGAGTTCCAGCTGTGCTAGGACGAATTCTATTTACATTATAAATGCTCCTCTTAAGCAGTAACATTAGAAACCATAGCATACAATGGCATCGCTATGCAGATGATACCCAGCTCTATGTGTCAATAAAGCTAGATGAAACACCTATTAGTTAAACTGCAGGCATAAAGATATAAAGGCCCGTATAACCTCTAATTTCATGCCTCTAAGTTCAAATAAAAGTGAGACTATTTTACTTTGCTTAAAAATCTTAGTAACATGGTGTCTAACCAGATACAGTCCCAATCAAAAGTTTAAGACCACTTGAAAAATATTTTCAAGCCTCTGATTCTAAATAAGGCAGAGCTTCAACATGCTTCAACATGCAACAAGAAGAAATTGGAGTGAGATAAAACAATTGTTTTGAGCATGCAATTTATTGAAAACAGTGCTTAAACTGAAACAGGCTTACAGCTGATCAATAGTTTAGGACCACATGCCTTTAAAAGGCCAAATCTGTGCAAAAATGTGGTTTCATTGTCATTTTCTGTCAGGTAGTCACACTGTCATGACGTTCTGATGGCAAAGTCAAAAAAACGTTCCCTTTTTGAACATGGTCGGGTTGTTGAACTGCATAAGCAGGGTCTCTCGCAGCGTGCCATCGCTGCTGAGGTGGGACGCAGTAAGACAGTCATTTGTAATTTCTTAAATGATCCTGAGGGTTATGAACAAAAAAGTCAAGTGGAAGACCCAAAAACATTTCCCCAGGACTGAGCCGGAGGATCCAATTGTCTGTCCGTCAAGACACTAGACGATCCTTGACCCAAATTAAGGCTGTTACTGGTGCTGACTGCAGCCCCATAACCATGAGACGGCATCTGAGACTGAAGGGCTTCAGAAACAAAAAACATCTTCAAAGGCCTCGTCTCCTTGAACGCCACAGAACTGACTGTTTGGACTGTTTGGACATGAGACACTGAAAGGTGGAAGAAAGTTTTATTTTCTGATGAGAAAAAATCCTGATGGTTTCCAGTGTTACTAGCATGACAAGCAGACCCCACCTGTGATGTTTTTTATGCACCATAGTAGGTGCTTTTTCCTGTAAAACAGCCTGTTTCAGTTTAAGTGTTGTTTTCAATAAATTGCATGCTCAAAAAAATGTTTTGTCTCACTCCCATTTCTTCTTGTTGCATGTTGAAGCTGTACTTGGAACCTTGTTAAGATCCAACCATGCACAATATGATTTTTTGCCATTTCCAAGTGGTCTCAAACTTTTGACTGGGACTGTATTTACCATGGATGGCATCGTTTTCGCCTGCAGTAACCATGTGAGGAAACTTGGAGTCCTTTTTGACCAGGATATGTATTTCAAAGTGCATATTAAACAAATATGCACGACTGCTTTCTAAGAAAAAATTTAAAAAGAAGAAAAATACATTCAGCCAGATTAACCTTACCTTCTACTGTAACTTGGAAGCTGATACTGTCATCTCCGACATCCAAAAAGTATTCTCCTGAATCTTCGAGTTCAGCATTAAGGATGACGAGCGAGCGGAAAGCACCTTCTTCCTCTTCACAGAACCTTTCATCACCCTGAACACGACAGCCATCCTTGTACCATTTGGCGACAGCATTGGCTCTGGAGAGCTCACACTCCAGCACAATGTCATCAGAAATCAAGAACTTTAGGTTGTTCTTGATCTCTGACTTTCTTAAAATCTTCACTGGTGGCTCTGAGGACACAGAATTGAACAGTTATCTTTAAATTTCACAATTGGTCAGAAAACTCATACCGAGGCAATTGTTGCATCTTACCTGAAACTTTAACCTGGAAATCAATTTTATCATCCATAGCATCACAAGTGTATTTGCCAGAATCCTCAGGAGTGGGAGAGTGAATTGTCAAGCGACGAATGAGCCCATCTTCTGTGATGGTGACATTGCTGCTTTGCTGAATTTCTTCACCATTTATCAGCCACTTGACTTCTGCATTTGGTCGGGACACCTCGATCTCTAGAATGACTGGTTTGCCAGCAAGACTCTCCAGTTTGTCAGCTGTGTCTTTGGGGCAAGTTAGCGTTACTGGTGGCTCTAAGTGAAGCAAAGAGAAATAAAGTATGTAAAATGTAATGTGATGATTCGTTTACTGAGTGACCATGTACAGACCATAAATAATTAGCCTGAATGTATGCCTGTTTACCTGTAATAGTTACTAGGAAAGCCAAAGAGTCATCTTCTGTGTCACATACATACTCCCCCGTGTCGTGCACAGTGGTTATGGGTATAATGAGCCTCCGTTGGGCCCCGTCCACCTCCAGGATCAAGTGCTCTGCCTCTACTTCTAGACCGTCTTTGAACCAGCGCACGGGAGCATCCGCCTTTGAGATCTCACAGCTGAGCTCCAGCCTCTCTGATGCCAAGTGAGTCAGTTCCAGCTCTGATTCACTGGGATAAATGATTCTTACTGGTGGATCTAGTACAAGTGAAAGATATTAAAAAATAAGCATTTAAACTTATTTTACAGATTCTCTATGTTTCAATTTGATATCTGTTAGAAGAGGTGAGCACTAAAGTTTTACCTTTAACACCAAGTTGGAAGAAGATGGAGTCTCCATCTGTTTCACAGACATACTCTCCAGCATCCTCCTCTGAGCTGCAGAGAATTGTCAGCCTCCTGTAAGGGCCTTCTGATATCAGCTGGATGTTTTCACTCTCTGCCACCTGCAGGCCATCCTTGAACCATCGCACCTTTCCCCTGGAGCGAGACAGCTCGCACTGCAGGTGGATCTCCTCTGAGATGTAGCTCTCCATCACCACATCGTCTTTAGGTTCCACTATCATCACTGGAGGCTCTGTGTTTTTTGTGTAGTAATAAGAGCGAGGTCAAATGATGCTCATCATGAATTAATAATCTATTTGTTCCACAATGCCACCTTTAATCTTTTTATTGTCATTTTAAAACTTCAGGGCCAAAACACAGCCAAAATATGTTGTTAAATGCCTTTTGTTTTTACCAACAGGAGTTGGAGGAGAAAGGTCAGTGTACCTCGGACATTGACTGTGAACTCCATGCTGCTGTTTCCTGCCTGGCAAGTATAACTTCCAGCATCTGAGGTTTCTGCAGAGCGGATAATTAACCTCCTCATGGTTCCTTCTGCCTGCAGAGTTATGTTGTCACTGGGCTTGATCTCACAGCCGTCTTTATACCTGGGACACAGACACAGATAACCGTAAAGAGTCTCAAAGAGTTTGTTTTAGTTACATTAAAAAAACCTGTGTCCTACTAAGAGGTTGATTGTGCAGTAAACAAAACGATGCAGGTAGTATTTGAACAGTTAGACACTGGAAACACAGAAGACTACAGACTTCACAGATCTACAGATCTGTCTTTATTTGCAAACAGGAATTCTTCAGACATTCTCTTACCACACAACTTCAGCATCATCTCTGGAGACATGGCAGACCAACACCACAGGGTCCAACTCCATGCTGCTCTTATGAAGTTCATCCTCAGCAACCGGACTGAACTCCACCAGAGGATCTTAAAACAGGGTAGAAGGAAGACTGATGGTCAAGGGCTGGAGCTCAAGGTATTACATGAACTAGCCCTCAAAAAATTGGAACAGTTGTTGGTATGGTTTAATAATAAGCCCAGATGTGGTCCAAATGTGTTAGCAGAGGTTTTAAACAAGGTTTTGGTTTCTTACAAGACGTAAAAATCAGTCAGAGACACAGTTGTTTATGTTCAGTGTCACTTAATAATCCAAGAAACATCAGTATTTTCATGATATGAAATCCAGAGAGTATATTAAGTATGAAATTTTCTGTATAAGAAAATTAACGTGATTCTTTAAGTAAATATAACAAAATGGTCAATTAATATCCATGTTAATGTTAAAGAAGCTGATCAGCCTGTCATCTGTTCATAAACCAATTACCTGCAACATCCACATTGAATGTAATGATATCCCCTGAAGTTTCACATGTGTAAACTCCAGAGTGAGATTCCTCAGCTGACTGGATCACGATCCTCCTCATATTCCCATCCGCCTGGATGTTTAGACCATCTGAGACCTGAAGCTCCTTGCCATCTTTGAACCAGGATACTTTTGCAAACGGGTGGGAGACTTCACAGTAGAGTACAATGGCATCCCCTATGTCCACCTTTTTGTTGCTGTCTAACTCTGACAGAGGACTGAATTTCATCACGGCAGCTGTTGAAAAAAAAAATTGAACACACAAATAAGCAAACTTAAAAAAAATGCATCAACCACAGGTTTTTCAGAGGTTTTTATACCTACGTTTAACGTTGAGCACAGCGGAATCCCTGACTCCGTTAGCTATGAAGGTGACCTCTGCTTCATCTTCTGTCATGTGACTTTCATGGATCACCACTGAGTGCTTTGTTTGATTGTGTTGTATTGAATATCGTCCGCCGTGCTGCAGTTGAGCACTACTGAGAAACCAGGTTCCAACCATTGGGGCAGACAATTCAA
Source organism: Pelmatolapia mariae (assembly GCF_036321145.2). Lineage (NCBI taxonomy): Eukaryota > Metazoa > Chordata > Actinopteri > Cichliformes > Cichlidae > Pelmatolapia > Pelmatolapia mariae. The sequence goes on along the minus strand of NC_086246.1, from coordinate 23,102,685 downwards.
TGGAGAAGTGAGCATCTTGTCCTTCTACAACCTCACAGCTTTGGAGGCGGCTGAGGATCTTGGGCCCAGGAACTAGGAAGTACAGAAGAAGTACAGTACAGGTGTTAGTCAGTTAAGCCTGACAGATATGTTGGCCCTAATGATATTAGCTATTTGCTCAGATATTGGCATCAGAATTCACAGCAGAATTAAAAAGTAAAGAAGAGACAGGAAAAATGTCTTTCCACCATGTTATGAGTGTTGATTTTGCATAGCTTGCAAAGTCCTCCACCAGAGGGCGCTCTGCAACTTCCCTGTTGGCAACAGTTTCTGAACTGCCACAAAACATCAACCAGCTGATCCAAGCAGACCTGGCAGTGCATAAATGAGCAATACACGACTTGTTGTGAGATTAACGCAAGATTATTTTTAAACTCATTGTCATTTTATCATTGGTGTCTGAAAGAAAAAAATATTGGTCCATATTTTTAAATTGCTCAATTTAGTCCTATAAACATATCCTATGTGGTACTCTATTAGTCAACAAATAATGCGTAGTTTACACTCTAGAAAATTACAGGAAAGTGCTGGAAGTTAAATTTACCAGAAGGAAATTGTCATTTTACAGTACTGTCAGCTGTTTGGTTGTCATTATAGTTTCATATTAGTTCTCTTACTCCAGTCTACATAATATCTATGTTTATCGCTGATAAATATAACTACATTGTCCTTGTTCGCTTAAACCTTAACACTTTTCTTTGCCACACTGGAGACCACATCAAACACCCACAACAAATTTAAGCACAATGTAACTGAAATAACCATTACAACATTAAAAAGAAAAGAAATTATTGACATTATTATGCCCATTGTTACTCAGCAAGTTAAAAAAAAAAACCGCTCTACCTAAAAATGTATACAATTTTGTGTTTCATATTTTTTTTACCCTTAAAGTCAGCTGTAGTGTTTTTGAATAAAATTATATTCAACTCAAAGATGAGTTTCAAGTAAAACTTTAAAAAATGATCAAAACATTTAATATATCTGTATGTAAAATCTGTCGCCGTAGTGTGCTCCTCACCCAGATGGACAACTTTGGGAAACTCCACATGGCCGCTTCGTCCATATTTGTTAATGCAGCAAACTCTGAAACGGTAGTTGCCCTCGCATGGTACACTGTCACCGGTGACCTCAGCTGAGGTGGCGGTCTCTGAGGTGAAACACTTCTGCCATTCCTGAGAACCCACTTCTTGCATCTCCAGCACAAACACAGAGCGGGTGGAGGTCTGACTACTGGGGGCGGGATCCCAGGTAAGTAGCGCACTGTTGGGTCTGTCTACATCCATTTTGACTCCCACCGGACAGATAGGTGGGCAGTGTCGTGTGGCTGAAAGACAAAGAAGAATAAAGAATGTAATAAGGGTGGATTGATAGGCTGACTGTCAGAAGGCATCATTAAATTCACTGAAACTAGTTAGTTAATTAGTATATAACCAGAAGCAATAATTGTAATTTATTATTAGAAAAATGTAAAAATAATAAAATAAAATACATTTTAATGTCTTCAAATTAATACATTTAGACACGTGAGCCTACATTTTTGCATATGACTCCTTATAAAAATAAACTTGCAGTCAGAGTTCCCACTCTCACCCCCAGCAAAAACACTCTACTGAATGTAAGAAAAGACTCTTAAAAACTCTTAAATCACAAATGATCCTGCAACAAATAAACCTGAAATAAATGTTTATTTAAATCTCAAACACAACCTTTAAACCTTCTTCAAGTCAAGGCAAAAAAAAAAACCCCTTAACAAACATTTACACAAAGTGTTTCCTAAATTACCTTTGACCTTGAGGCGTGATGAAGTCTTGGATCGTCCTGCGACAAATGTCACAACTCCCGAGTCGTGATAGGCAACGTTGACAAAGACCAGAATGTGAGTTTTGCCAAAAGACTTGAGGATTGTTTGGTGTGTTTCATGTAGCTTCAACCCGTCTTTGAACCAGTGGACCTCCATGTCGTCGTTCTCCACCTCCACGCAGAAGGCTGCGTTCTCACCCTCCAGGACCTCCAGCTTTCGGGGAAGCTTACGAACAATAGTACCTGTAAGGATAAAAATTAATGCGTACTTAAATTTCTTAAGCAAATTGTTTTTTGAAATAAGCTTAAAAGCTGCATCAGGTAGTTTCTCCTTTTGACCACACACTGTGCTAGCAGGTGTTTATACAGAGATCATTTAGCTTGAAATGATGAAGTGAATGGATATCATTAAGTTAATGCAATAAAGCAAGTGTGCATTGAAATTTTGTCTTCTTGAAATACTAGTCCTAGAAATACTATCCCTTTTTTGCAGTTATTTTACAATAATTTGACGCACCATAGCCTATTTTTTCACAGTGTACCTTTAACTGAGAGCTCAGCAATGCTCTTTGCTCCATCAGGCATCTCACAGAGGTAGACTCCATCATCGTCTGTTCCCACATCGTGAATAGTGAGTCTTCGTTTGGTTCCTTTCTGCTCCATCCCATATTTACTGCTGGGCATCAGCCTCTGGTCTTCCAGGTACCAGGCAGCTGGGAGTGACTCATCAGGTACCTCACACTCAAGCACAGCAACGTCCCGCTCTTTCACCTCCACGTCTTTTAACGGGCGCCTGAACCGCACGGCAGGGCCTGAAGAATAAGGACAACGTTATCTCTGGTCCGAAGTGGATGAATCGTGCATATATATGGGTACATGTGTGTAAGGATTGATGGAGATGCCAAACAAGAAGCTGTTTCGCAGTGCTAGCATAGATTTGGGAGACAGCTCAAATTCACTGCATTGGCAGCAGGCCTGGAAAAACTCAAACTCAAAATAATAACTAAAATGTAATGTGTGGAAATGAAACATTTTTGTGCAAACACTTTATTTTTGATTCTCTTTTGCTACCATATAATGTTTTTCAAGCAGTGATAAGCAGTGGTAATGTTTCTTCATGTTATCTGTATGTTAACGACTGGCATATTGAGCCCATTAACTAAACTGACTCTTATGGTAGAGGCAGCTCACAGATGCAGAATGAATCACATATGAATGGGATACTATTTTAACTATGCACAGCCCTCACAATTGCAGCTAATGGTATAATGTTTTATTAGTATGGTTTAAGATATGCCCCCATTTATTGTAACTGGACATATACTTATTCATTTCAATTGTCCATTTTCAGCGACTAATGTCTTGAAAAGAAAGCCGTTTCTTTTGTGTTATTCAAAAGGTTCCAACAGCATGATATCTGAAATGACAATTTAATCCACTTTAAGGGATAATAATTGGTACAATGAAGTGTTATCTAGGTGGTTATTTTCAGAGGTTTTATAATAATGTTCCAATGTTAATCACCTTCTGTGGTTTTCTGTTAATCTTTTAATCACTTTTTCCATTTACTTGTAGCATTCAATGAACACAGAAGACTAACATTATTTGGGTTAAATATTGTTCAAGAAGAATATCACATGTCATGTTCTTCCATGAAGATTGCAGAAAAAAGAACAGGTTGCCATACCTTTGACGGACAGGTGAACGGCACTTAGGGTGTTTCCCAGCGCATTTGATGCTGCACACACATACAACCCTGTGTCCTGCACTTTACAGTACAGCACCTTCAGGGTGTAGTAGCCCTCTCTGTCCTCAAATATCAGATGACGTCTGTCGGGCTCTAGGGGAACTCCGTCTTTCTTCCAGATGATCTCAGGTTTCGGCTTCCCTGTTACAAAGCAGCGAAACTTGGCGTGTTTCCCCTCCGCTACTGCAAATTTCTTCACTTTTGACGCATCGACAGGTGGCTCTGCTGTGATCCTTGACAAACTGGGCCTCCCACCCCTGTGCTTTGGTGACCACTGGCTGTTAGTGTGACCGGTCGAGGATGTTTTGCTGTCTCCTCGCTCTGGTACGGGTTCGACAAGAAGGACGGCCCCAGCTAGGGCCTCACCATGGCAGTTGACGGCCTTGCAGGTGTAGACGCCTTTGTCTGGCATACGCGTCCGATATATCTTGAGTTGGAACCAGCCACCATCTTCATTCCTCATGCTGAAGTGAGAACTCTCAAAGATGTCATTGAGTTTCTTCCCATCCTTTTCCCAAATCACCTCTGGCAGAGGGGTCCCCCAGATTTTACAGGAGAAGGCGGCGTCTTCGCCCCGATCCACACGCAAAGACAGGGGCTTGATGAGGAATCGCGGTCTGTCATCAGATGTTAGATCAACCTCTGCTTGGTTTTTGCTTAGCCTGCTGTTCCATCCTCCATTCAGTTCCCCTCCATTTGCCTTGCAGTGTTCACCATTTTGCACTGCATTGTAGCCATTTAGGTGTCCCACAAATTCTCCATTTTCTTGCATAGGTTGCGCCCCACCATTGACCACTAACTGTCTTGCGTCCTCATCTTGTTGCTGGGCCTCTCCTTCAACTTTAAGTGAGGCTGCTGCATAGGTTTCTCCTATGCTATTTCTAGCCTTGCAGATGTACTGGCCAGCATCCTGCTGGGTCACTCTGGTAATGGTCAGCAAGTAAACCTTTCCCTCCTCCGAGATCTTGTAGCGTCCTTCAGACAGGATCTGGACATTTTTGCGTTCCCAGATCACATCTGGGCGTGGGTCTCCACCAATTTGGCACTTCAGTGTTGCATCTGTTCCACACTGGGCCACTACAGGACGTGGATAGCCTAAAACACGAGGTGCGCCACCAAAAATATCCATGGTGATGTCACCTTTTGTTTGGGTCGAATGAAGAAGTTTCTTCTCAAAATGATCTTCTTCTGTTTTGTGAAGAGCTGAAAGAGAAAGAAGATTATTAGCTTAGTAGATTGATTAAAATCTGCCATGAGTGCAGCTTTTGAGTTCAAACCCCAAACCACCATCTAAACAGTAACTGTGCGGTTATTGTGCCCCAGAAGGGTTAATCACTAATCTGACTCAAACTGAAAGCAGAATGAAGAGTGAACAGTTTTATAAAATACAATAATATTATTAATCTCCATTTATTCCACGGTGTATCTTTGTCCTGCCTTCCTCCTCCCATCACCAACCTTTCGCGGCAGATGACTGCCCCTCCCTGAATCTGGTTCTGCTGGAGGTTCCTTCCTGTCAAAAGGGAGTTTTTCCTTTCCGCTGTCGCCAAGTGCTTGTTTCAAGGGGGGGAGGCTTCTGATTGTTGGGGTTTCTCTCTATTATGGTAGGGTTTTTACCTTACAATATAAAGTGACTTGAAGTGACAGTTGTTGTTATTTGGCACTATTTAAAAAAAAACTGAATTAAATCAAATTTAAAACAATTTTCAGAATACTCAATATAGTTCCCAAAGCTGAAGTAAAAACGTTTAGTGGTTTTGCGAGGTGGGTATTGAGCAGACACTCTTGGTTGTCTCACAGCTGGTGCTGTAGCTCAGTGAAGAGTGTATTTATAAAGCAGTCTGTCCAAAAAAAGATGCTGGAGCCTCTGTGTCACATAGCACACAAACACACCTGCAGTCACTAACTAGGACCAACTAATCCCTTATATACATTCATGTGTACAGAATGTTGTTTGCAGTCTTACTGTTGGCTTCTCTTTGTCAGCTCATTGTAACATTTTAGCAACAACTTAAACAATTCAGTATCTAAAGCAAGGGTGTCAAACATAAAGTCTGGGGGCCAGAATTGGCCCGGCAAGGACTCCAATCGAGCCCACTTGACGGCTTTTGAAAATGCGAAGAAGGTAATAGATTTTGACTTATAATTGTATTTTCAAAGGGTTTACAGCTTTTATGGCTGATAAAAACCTGCCCCATTACCATTCACGCTAAGCCAAAGTTATTTAGTAATAGATAAACACAATGTCAAATGAGTTTGACATCCCTGATCTAAGCTAAAGCTTCCATTTGTAATGCAGCTGCCACTTGTCTCTTTTCATGGCTCATTTGTTTCCTCTGTGTTGTCACCACCTTTCTTTTTGCATTAGGAACGGCAGCCATTTGTTCTCTGTGACACATCACGCTTGGAAATCATCTAAAGAGCATAAAGTCATACAATTTTATGACAAGTAGAGGCACATCCCAAGCTCAGTCAGTCTTAGAATTTTTTGTTGGCACATGTAAAGAAAAGATCCCCCTCAGGCATTTTCAGGAGAGAGTTACACAGTGACACAAAAAAAGAGCTCAACAGTTTCTAATTGTGTCGTTAAAGTTCAGAGGATAGACTTACCGCTTTAAGAGATGCTGTCTTTAAAGCATTTGTCTCTCTTGTGATGCCTTAAAATGTTATTCTTAAAAATACAAGCTGGCATCAGTTCACTTGGATGATCTTTGGTGCTTTCTTTATTCTGTGAGCATTCAAGAAGCACGTTTAAAGTCTTCAGCTCATGTTCCTTGTTTTCCTGGTTTGTCTTGTATGGAGCGCCTGCTGGTCACTGAACACCAAACCAGCTGAGAAAAATGGTATCTTCCATTCACATTTGGTGGTCCAGAGTCATAGTAATATCTTAGTTGTGTCCCCTCAGTCTGGTGTTGGGTTGCAGGTGGCAAGGAGTAAAATGACCACAGCCTTTCAGCTGAGTGCCTGGTTTATGCGTCAGCTCTGATACTGTCATTGTCCAATAGCTAAAGAGTGTGGTGTGAGAGAGAGTGAGCTGGAATTGGTGGTGGGGGGCAGTAAATGCTTTTGCAGCTGCTACCACTGCAAGCCACCCCCTAAAAATACCAGCAGCTTCAATGACACTGGGCCAGATAAAGTTAGGCTCTCCATTGACAGGCTATGGTTCGCTGAAGATAGAAGGGGGCCGAGCTCTGCGATGGATCACTCAGCTTAAAAGATATCCTGAGTTAAACCTTTAGAACAGAAAGGACGCCCTGCCTGCTGGAGCTCCTTGCCTCATGAGTCATGCCGACCCATAAATAGGGTCAAATTAGTGTCACACATTAGAAAATGGTTTATACTGAGGGATGATCAACAGATGGAAGTGAAACAAAGAGTTTGGTGTCATGATAATGCAATTCACGCTAAAAAGATAAAAGACTATGGTGGGTTAGGCATTCAGATACATGGCCATATATATATATTACCTTAGTACTGCATCATCAGTTAATGTTACACAATTGTAACATAGTAACTACCATCATTTTTTGTAACCAAGCATTGTTAACAACTCATATTAATACTCTCCACGCCCTGCGCTTCATCTCTCTTTTTGTGGGTCAAAAATGTTTGTATGTTTTGTATATCAGACAGATGAATAAAGGAAAATGACAAAATCGGAAAAGGAAATATGTCAGACAACGACTGCAAGTGTCTGTGTAGAGTAGCTCTCAATGTATTGACTATATAGCCTTTTAGTCCATTAAGACTGAAATATATATAATATTTCCAAGCTTTTCAATCAAAGCTTATTTTGTATATTTTTTCAAAAAAATATCAGCTAGATAGGATTTAAATTAATATCAGGTGAATTAAGCACATATTAATAATTGAAAAATCTGTTCTCAGTGATAAATTAGTTATATGTAGAGCGATATAACACTGTGATTTGAAGAGAAATAATACAAAAAGTTCATAACGTGATAACACTTGTTTTAATTCAGGCCCCTTTATGGTACAAGTCTGTACAGGTAGGTGATTCAGAAGATTATAAATTGTTGGAAAAACTTAAAACATGAAACAAGATGCGTAACATACAACTGGAGTCAGATTTCAAACTACATGATCAAAAACTACTCCAGTTGTGTCTAAAAGATACACAGTATAGGTGAGCAGTACATGAACACTAAACCCATGTCGTCATCTTAGTATTTTTATTTCCCCCTGCGAGCACGGGTGCTTGTTCACTTATCAATTGTCTCCTTCCGTGGCAGATTTGAATTTGGTGTTGACACATATTGCCTGCATTCTCAGACAACAGCTCTCTGCCCTATCTCTTCAAGTGGAGCGTTTCGGACAGCCGAAGCCACTGATACACACTGCAACCTGTCGTCATGGATATTTGACCTTGAATACAGGTCACATAACTTCGACCCCTTTGTGACGGCGCTGAATTAACACACCGGGAATACCATGTCAAGCACAGGCCAAACTTTCCTAAAGTGCGAGTATAATGATGAGAAATTCATATTTTATATATAGGGTTTATAGGGTTTTAAATGAAATATGCGATGTGATCTATCAAGCATGTATCACTGAACAGATGAATTAATACCACAGTCATTTGGAGGAGTCACACCACACTGCTCGCCCCATTTAAGGCTACTTATACCTCTGACATTACAATCCATGTGGTCATCCCCGCAGCTGTTAGGTGTACCAGGAATTAAAAGCACAGTTCTGCTCTTTGTCCTGAGATTGGGTTTCAATATCAAAAGCTGAAGAGGATTGACTGAGACCATGGGGTCTTTAACAATATGTCAATCATCCTCGTTTCAAACCAAGGAAACTGTTTTTCTGTGCTGTGTTAAAGTTATAAAGGTAAAATGCATACACAGAAATACTTGACTGTTTTTCAATACTGTCCATTAGAAGTTCTTATTTTTAGAGCATGAAATCAAAATAGAATAATCATTCTGGAAAAGTGTGGCCTTCTCGGGACAAAAGAGAGTTCAGTTCTGATCACTGCTAAACTGTTTGTCATTGTGGTCTTATTAAGATGGTTGATTTTACTGGGAATCTGCAAAAACATTAAGGTCCCAGGATGAAGTATTTATGTCCCCAGAGACTAGAGGAGGCACGCACATGTAGACAGACTGGACCCCATCCTTCTTGAACTTGATCACTGCTGTAAAAGACAAGAGTGAAGGTGTACTGAAAATGAAAGGGGTACTGAACTGGCAGAAGATATAGACACAGACATCAACAACAACATAGTCAAGTGATCGCTCACATTTTGGCTCCTCCCCCTTTTCCATACAACCAGCAAGCCTGCTGGGGGGAAAATGAACTTCTGTGTATATGTTGAGACAACTCCAAAAAGTTTCAAAGAAATCCATATTTTATTGCCTTTATAATTTATAATTTCATGAAAACTACTGACTCATTTTGAATTCAATGGCAGTAATATGTCTCAAAAAGTTGGGCAGCAAAAGGCTAGAAAAGCAAGTAGGACTAAAAAGAAACAGCTGGACAAACTTATTATGTTGCTTGGGATCAGGTCAGTAACATGACTGATTAGGAAAAGAGCGTCTTAGAGAGGCAGAGTTTCTCAGAAGTAAAGATGAGCAGAGGTTCACCAGTCTGTAAAAAACAGTGTCTATAAATTGTGGAAGAATTTCAGAATAATGTTCCTCATGTAAAATTGACTACAGTACATAATATTATCAAAAGATTCAGAGAATCTGGAGAAATCTCTGTGCGTACTTGTAGAAATCTGTCTGTGAGCACAGTTTGCTGTACCATCTGTACCAAATTTTCAGTTCGTATCATCACCATTATCACAATAGAGAAAAGTGCTTGTATGAATGGGTGCGAATGGGTGAATGAGACATGTTGTATAAATCGCTTTGAGTGCTCCAGAAGAGTAGAAAAGTGCTATGTAAGAATTAGTCCATTTACCATTTACCTGTGACCTTGGAGGTCATTCTTCCACTCTCTTTCAGGGAAATCAAGGCAGCTTTAGTCTGAATGCGAGTAACATTTCCTTTTTAGGAAAAGCTTTCTCAACAAACACTGCCACACTGTCCCAAAGTCCCGATTCAAGTGACCTGAACACCGCGTGACAGGGCTGACTCATTCCTAATTTGCAAGTCTTTGCTTCCATTGACACTCTTAATTTTATAGTGGGGTCTTGAGCAATAGTTCTCCAGGTTTTTGAAGGTATTTCAACGTTCTTCTATGCACATTGTCTGCTTTTTAAAATTTTTTTTTAACCTGTTTTCAGTCCAGTACTCATACCTATTTTCAGATAAATGTTTTTGTTTGTTAAGACAAATCATTCATCATTCAAGCATGCAAAGGCACCTCACTCAAATGATGAACTGGTGTTGTGCCATAACAGCTTAGTCATGGATTGGCCTCCCCGGAGCCCGTACCCAATACTATTGACGCAGTGTGGGATCATCTCGAAAGAGAACAGAACAAAATGAGCTTTGGATGTCCTCCAAGAAGCCTGGAGAACTATTTCTAAAGAATACTTAAAAAGAAATTACAGAAAAGCTGCCGACAAGAGATCAGGCTGTGTTGAAGAATAAAGGGGGTCATACCAAATATTGACTTTCAAGCTTGTTATAGTTGTGAATTGCCTTATTTACTGTTATTATATACTGAAAGCTTGCACACATTTCACAAAATTATTGCACCTAGTTCCCATTTTTTTTAGCAAAACATAAAGAAGTGAACCATGGTTCATGGCTTTTGCACAGCCCTATATAATCTAAGCCCCACAAGCCAGAAAATACATCAATTTGATTTTGGGGCAAATCATATTTGTAGCTTTGCAAGCCCCAGGTAGTCTTGAGTGAAAACTAAAAACAGCCAGCACCTAAACCTGTCCATAAGCACAGGAATAAATATGGGAGACAAACCCCTGAAAACCAGGATTCATCATAATGTAATGCGGCAAAAACATTTGTATTTGAAAAATTTCTTTAAAAAAAAATCTGGAAAAGTCACATGACATTTAGAATTAATCTCATGTGGCCTTTTTGTTTTGTTTTTGCAATTAGAATTGCACAATTCTAATTGCAAAACGTGTTATAAACACATTGTGTTTATATTTTTAAGTTTGGAGTATTTTTAGTGGCAGTTTTCGAATTATTCTGTAAGCATAACATCGACATCAGTAGTGAATATACCCTGACTTCAGATCAAATAAGACCTCTCTGGTTCCTAAAGTCTTTTGGTAAAGAAGTTTTTTTCTTGTTTTTTTCACAAAAAATATAAAAAAGACATAAATCTAGCATAATATTATGTTGGCTAGTAAATAACAGGGGTGCGGGCAAATGTTTGGATCTAGATCTTTTGTGTGTTTTTTTTCCTGCCTGTATTGTCCTGATCATTTGTTGTTGTGGACAATATTGTGAGAAAAACACAATTTCAGACAAAATGAATACATAACACATTTATTTCAGGACCTTTTGTTGTGCTCAGCATGTTTTTTCTTTTGTTTTGTTTTGTTTTTGGCATCTTGCTACCTTAGGATTTTTATACTTCTAGTTGTTGAAATAAAAGATGTTTTTGCCAACTAAACGGACGGGATTTCATTGATTAAAAAAATAACTGCATGAAAATGTACATTCTGATACGGGCAACAGAAATTAAATTATTATTATTATTAATGTTATTATTATTGTCTTTGAAATATAATTCCTAATATAACTGAGTGCTTTGTTAATAGCAGTTATTGTAAAACATATAATTTGATGTAAAACCACAAAATTATGTCCGATTGTATGCATTAAAAAAACAGTGTCCCTCTCAAACATGGCAGAAAACATTCATGGCATTTAGTAATGTGACATCCTGACACCTACTAGCACAGAAATAACAAAACTGAGGCTAATGTAGATGAAAAAGATATAAATTAACGGAAATTTAAAAAGTAGAAAATAAAATCAGTATGAATAAGTGCCAGCAAGTAAGAGCTGTAATCTTACTTACTCTGGATAACTAGAAAAGTTATTACAGGACAAACTTACAAACACTTGAAGACGAATTTGACTGTCACCCTCGCTGCAGGAATGATGATGAGAAGTAGCTCAATAATTTAAGTCTCCAACATCTTTGATCTTAAATCAGCTGTGCATGTCCTGTATGATGAAAGATTAATTACTTTCATGAAACTGAATACCGATTACAGTACATGCTGTGCTTAAATCAGTATTTTGGCACCATGATAGGTGACATAATTTCACTGACATTTTTTAAAAGGTTGATTAATGAGCTACTGTGAACGCTTGCTGGCACTCCTCCTCTTTGGCCGGTGCTAAACTAATAGGTAACATTTTCAAATGCTGTTACACTATCAAGCGTTATTAAGGTATCAGTAAGTGCTTAATTCATTATTTATATAGCATTATTGCTCTTTAGTCATTCATAAATGCAAATATATTATTATGACTATGATTATGATTTATTTTTAGCAGTCATGTAGTAGCAGTGATAGCTGTGAATGGTGTAACAATAACTGTTAGGTTTATATTGTTGGATTGTCATTCATGCTTAGAAATATATACTCATATATTCTTAGAGGTATATAATCGATTGCATAGTGATAGGATGTCTGATCCTTAGCAGTCTGCAAAGACTCTGTGTGCCTCCCAGAGCACTCTGGCATGCACACACATCCTAAGGTCATGAGAGAGGTTGTACCTTCTCTTACTGTTTTATGGTATGGTAAACACATCTATGTCTGTTTAGGTATAAGTGCCTTTTCTTTAGATGAACTGCTGGACTTCCAGGCCCAGCAGATTTAGTGGAGACCCCCCCCCCCCCCCCCCCCCCTCCCCGCACACACACACGCATACCTACACATACACACAGACAGTACTCTATGTTCACATGTATGCCTATGTAAGACGTCATATGTTAATGAGACTGTGCATATTCATGTAACCTCAATAAAGAGCAATGCTACGGGAGAGCTAACTGAGGGTGACTGGGGTTCGAGCGTCAGGAGCAGCATTCGTCACAGTTGTCTCCCTTGTGCACAAGATCACACAAAGAGTTCCAATGCTTTTTGCCATTGTAGTAGCATTGTCTCTGATTGTTCCAGTGAGGGGTTTGTGTTAGATAGACCCATCAATAACAGATGGAGAAAAATACCTATATTTATAAATGACATACTAAGGAAGAGTAATAATATAGAAATCATGGATTAAGCACTTGCTAACACCTTACTAATACCTAATATTCTTCTTGTAAACAGGTCTCTGTATTCTGTAATTGATTTTCTCCATATTTCCTCTACTTGGCTCTCTCTTTCCAACCTGACATTGCATAATCCAGTGACTACATATAGTCATGGCTTTGTGACATATCCAACTATTTCCAGCTGCCCAGTGAGCCAGCTGTCAAGGACAAACCTTCCTTCCTGATTAGGAAGATCACGTGCTGATTCCATAGGGGACATCAGGGTCACAAGTATGGTTGCACCATAGATCTTTGATGACACTGTGGCTCAAAAATACTTGTATAATACATCTGGTTCACAAGAACACATGCACTAACTGATATTTAGTTTTGTTTCAGAAAATTTGATAAGAAATTGCCTTTTCAAGACAGGTGGCTGAAATAGATGAAGGGAGGAGTTTGATGACACCAAAGAATAAGAATTATGTTTGGCTTTGAAGTTGGGGAAGGGATGCTTTCGGGATCTCCTGGATCCCACTAACACAGCAGTCCCCAACCCCTGGGCCATGGATCGGTACCGGTCTGTGAGTCATTTGGTAACGGGCCGCGAGAGTTGAGGCTCGGGTGTGAAATTTATGGTTTTCAGGGTTTTTTTTTTTATCAGTTTTTATTGTTATTATTTTCTTTATCGTTTACTCTGTTTCCCTGGGTCTTTTCCCATGTGTTATGAATAAATCTAACTTTTTTTGGTACAGGTACTGGTTTTATTTGTTATATTATCCGCGACACCTTAAAGGCCGGTCTGTGAAAATACTGTCGGACATAAACTGGTCCGTGGCGCAAAAAAGGTTGGGGACCGCTGCACTAACACACCTTCCACAGAGGAAGCAGTTTTTGGGAACAAGGAGTACCTGAAGCCCGTCGCTCTGGCTGAGATCATGTGAGGTTAAAAAGCTCCTTTGGCTTTCTTCATCACCTTAAAACAGCGGTCCCCAACCTTTTTTGCGCCACGGACCGGTTTATGCCCGACAATATTTTCACGGACCAGCCTTTAAGGTGTCGCGGATAAATACAACAAAATAAAACTAGTACCGGTACCGAAAAAAAGAAGATTTATTCATAACACACGTGAAAAGACCCAGGAAAACCGAGTTAACGGTAAAAACGATAACAAAATAACGCTGAAAACCGATAAAAACCCAGAAAACCATACATTTCACACCTGAGCCTCAACTCTCGCTGCCCGGTACCAAACGACTCACGGACCGGTACCGGTCCGAGGCCCGGGGGTTGGGGACCGCTGCCTTAAAATCTTCTGTATGCCAGGTTGCATCTTCTGCATAACATTTAGGCCACCAGTGTGGACCTTCCTCCACTCTTCAGTTCACCCCATGTTAGTCTTCTTGAAACACGTGTTCACCACAGCCAATTCCATTTCATTCTTTTCCCATCTATCATTCCGCGTTTCTCACCTTTACGTCATACCCACCCATCACCTCCTCATCACCCCTGTTCCATTTACCTACATATCCACTGAAGTCCGCTCCAATCACCAATCTCTACCACTTCATCCAGAATTCTACTGAATGACATTCAACCTGTGGGACAACATTCAGCACAACACTGTTCACATAATCTTCCTTCATGATAACCCCTACTCTATTTCTCTTCCAATCTACACGATGGCAGAGCAGTTTGAATCCAATGCTTCTGGCCTTGCTTCCCTCCCAACTGGTTTCTTACACGGACATTAAAACTACCTTCATTTTCGTCTCATATCAGCCAGCTCTCTCTTTACCAGTCATCATCCCTCCATTTAAAGTACTTACTCTCACTTCTCTCTGCCTCCCAACACGCCTTCCCCTTTACCTCCTCCTCCTCTGTCTACTGCCAACAGTAAAATAATTTCCACCTTCTGGTCAACAAAACTATAGGCAGTCATTGTTAATCCAGACCTGGACCAATTTTGTGTGGAGGTCTCATTCTGATCATCTCATCATGATCCATATGTTTGATTTGGCAATTAGATGCCCTTGCTGATGGAAACCTCCCCATGTATACAGGCTTGTGACCGGCACTACTTGGCCAACCCAGCCATGGGTTTGGACTATCTTCCATACTAATCTTCCATGTGTGATTTTTTTTGGTTTTAAATATGCCGTTGAATTGTTGCTGGAATGTGGTCAGCTTCTATGATCTCAGCAAGGTTTCTAATCTCTGTAACATCTTCCACAGACAGATGTGTTCATTTTTAAGAAATTTCCAGACTCACACCAGAAAGGAATTAATGATGCAGTTATGTATGCATTTTTATACAGTCAAATAGTCTGTCATCTAGGTCCAGTGAGTTAATAATAATACTAATAATAATAATAATAATAATACTAAATTTTATTTAAGAAAGCGCCTTTCAAAACACTCATGGACACAGTACACAAGCAATAACAACAAAATGTAATGACAAAATGTATATGTTAAACAGCAATAGTCTCATATGTGCAACCCTTTCACTGGCCTTTATGCACTTCTTTAATAATACTTCTGGAGATTCTCCATGTTTCACTCCCCACCCTCCCATCCCCCTTCTGTTTTACTATTTAAGTATTTGTTAGCATTTTTACACCCTTCCTCATCTTGCAAAATCCAGTGATTGCATACAGTCCTGAATTTACAACAAACATATCCAACAACTCACAGTGGCCCAGCCAGCTATGAAGGACAGTCATTTCTTCCTAAGCAGGAAGATCACGGGTTGGTTTCATAAGGGTCATCAGGGTTACAAATTTCCTTTGGTTGCACCATCGATCTGTGATGAAATTCTGGCTGAACCAGCAAGTCCTTTTGTATTGTGGATTTGTACAAGAATACAGAAACTTGAAATGTCTCTAGTCAGATCATGCATTTTATTACTAGATGAGACCTGATAAGACCATCCATCCATCCATCCATCCACTTTCACAGTGGGGCTGGAGCCTATCCACTCTACTCATGAAGTGAAAATCAAACAACATTTAGGCTTGATGTGCTAAAATGTATAGTGAGGATGCATTCTGAGAGAGAAGGAGGGATACTGAGTCTTAATGGTCTATATTTTGCACCTCTCTTCCTGAGACCACTGCGGATACAACCCGCAGTGGTGGGATCCCTCAGACAAAATAGTGGATACTAGAGGTGAACAAAGCCATCAAGCGGAAGACCTACCTAGTACCTGACAAGCATGAGTGATAGTGGCTGAACCAAAAACTCCGGTGTTGGAGGAGTTCATTGAGATCATGGAAGATTGCCTCCCTCTACCACTGACCTCCCCAACTGTGCTCATCTCTTGTCCTCTAACCACCGTTCCCCTAAGCTCCTCCTATCCAGGTATAAAGGTAGGCTAAAATGAGTAACCTATAGTCTCTGCTCTGGGCAGAGTGAAGGATACAGACTGCACTGCGACCATGGGATCGAAAGTAAGTGTTGTCACATGTTTCACTTCATTTGGACTAAGTCTGGGCTCTTTAATTTAATTTAATTTTTTTTTAAATTTTTTTAGCTTTAAATTCATTTAAATCTTTGGTTATGAGTTTTTGGTTTAGCTTTATTTTATTTTATTTTTTTTATTGGACCTTAATATCACATTCTCATGTTAAAACCTATATCGATTTCTTTACAGCTTTAAAAACTGAAACCATATTTTAAAATTATGTATGTGAATTTGAATTCACTGTTCTAATAATTAACAGCATGCCAATCAACAATATATTATTTATTAATTATTAGCAATAATTAATAAATAATAATTAAGGTGGTTTTCTGCAGCTTTCTGAATAAATAGAAGACGAAGCTTCAGGGAAATCTTCTCACATGTTTTGAATCTTATTTAGAACTTCATTTTGTCACACTTTGTTCATTCCAGCGAACGAATGATGACTACAAACTGGCGAACACCTCAGACAATGACGAAAAAACAACCAAGAAGGGTCAAAAAGCCAAGGATACGGAGGACCTGAAAAAAGAAGTTGATCTGGTGAGTACTCCTCTTTTGTGCAGCCACTCTGTGATTATCTGTCAGGTAACACTCAAGCACACAAACACAACTTCTGCAATCGCTATAAAGAGTTTGCAACATGCAAATATTCATCTTAATTAAAAAAGAAAGAAAGAGGCATTGAATGGAATGACTTTCATGAAATGGACTTAAGAAGAGCGTTATTCAGTCCATGTTAATGAACGCAGTCACCGCCAGTGCCCTCAGCAATGATACAGTCATGACTGAAACCATTGTCTGCTATGGTTTCCAGGTTGGAGCTCTAGCTGTCCGAGCTGTACTTCATAAACATTGTTGTGTACCATCCCATGTTAAGATGTTAAGATGCTGGCAGTTATAAATGAACTTTTAAGTTATGCTAGCTAAAGAAGGTTTAAATGCTGAGTGAAGGAGCTGGTTGTATTTATATATTATTATTATATATACAGCCTTCTCTTGCTCTGAACCGGTGTCTTGGTCACTTCTCAAGGTCACTGATGAAATTGCATCACTGGGGAAGCATCACAAGGCAAACAAAGGGATAACAAATTATTTCATAACAATAACATGGTGCCTGCAGGGTTTTGAGGGACCTAGTGACCTTGGCCATGTCAGTTCGTAACCAAATAGAAAGCAAATAGAGAATTAAAATATTTTGCTGGTGATTCTTGTATGCTTCTAAAACAACTTTAGAAAAGATGCTATTTTGACAGAACATGATATGCTGTCAAATAATTTTGAGAATAATTTTAAGCTCGTCCATCAGAAAGCCCGCTGACCTTAGTCCATGGCAAGCTCTCTGCCATCCATCTGCTCTGTTCACGAGAATAATATTCCTCCTCCAGTATTAGTCAGAAATGACTTAAACTTACACACAGTAACCATATAGTGGTTCTTAACCCAGATAATGCTCAAGGTTAAGATTGTATGACCTTGACATTGACAAGCTTGACAAGAATTGTGATGAATGGTTGGCGTACATACATGATTGATGTTCTAGTTTCTTGAATCCAGCAAATGACCCTCCTGCACAATGCCACCCAGCAGATTGTTATTAGGTGATTAAAGCCACGTCTTGGTGGCATATTAATGATCACCGTCCTATATCTTAACTCGAGCTCAAAGATGTGCTACAGGACATCTCAGTTCCATATAAACATGATGAAAATGTGGGGGTTTATGAGTAGGAACATCAAAATCAGTTGAGAAGTGTTCTCGAACTGCAATAGTAGCAACAGTAGTGTGTGGCATGTTCACATTATCTATGGCACATTTGGTAAGGAAAATGGCTTATTATATGTCAGCAATGTAGCAGAAGTGCTGGGTGAACCATGCAACCACACCCGTTTTCTCATGTCACTGTAAAAACTGCTTATAAATGTGACTGGTCACACTTTATCCAAGCTGAAGACTTCTCATTGAACAAGTAAATATTAATGAAATGCATAATTTTGTATTCAACCTACTCAGAGCAGCAGATGATTGAAACTTTAATTTTTGAACAGTCAAAGTGAACTTGTAGGTTACAGACCTGTACTGTAATTTTACAAGCATACCAAAATTACATTTATACTAACGTCACATGGAAGGACATAAGTACTGGACCAACTTCCTTAAACAACAGTGCAAGTGCATCAACAATATAATCTTAATCTCCTTTAGAAATATAGAGAAAAGTTGTTGCGCTTTACCCACGACTGCTGAGGGGTTGTCATCACAATAAAGGTGCCTTGTGATGGTGACCACCTGGCACCTGAAGTTTGAGACACCCTCCATGACCTCTGGTACTGATATAAAGCCATGTGCGTGGTTTTCTTTGGTCTTTGTGATGTTTTAGACAAAGATGTTGCTCACATACCATGATGTCAGATTGTGAGCATCCTGCCTGTATGTGTTTTCGTTGATTACAGTTAAAAGTCAGATGCCTGTCATGTTATCCGCAACTGTAACAATAGTGTTGGAGGTATGGATGGTTTCAAAGTTGTGTGTACACAGCATGTAGCAAAGGCTCGCCATACAGCCTTGAGGCACTTTGGTCAGAGTGAGAAAGGAGCATGTGTGCTTGCCCAGGCAGACAGACTAAGGGCTGTAGGTGAGAAAATCTATTATCCAGTGTCACAGGGTGGGGTTCAGTCCTTGTACATGGAGTTTTTCCATCACCTTGTTTGGATACCAAGTCCATGAAGGGTTGGGGCGAGGGTGACTGACCAAAAAATGCTCAGACAACTTACTGTAGACTTTTTTTTTAAATAATCAAAATACACTTATATAATTTAATGAACACTGTCTCTGAACAGAGCAAATTTCAATTTGTTTAATTTATTCATAATTCATTAATTAATTAATTCTTCCAAGCACTAATTCATGCTTTGTTAACCAACAAAATGTGAGACCACAACTGTGGCTTTGATATTTGCACATTTGTATTTGTACAATACAGTCCTATAAGATTATCAGCTGTGACTTAAACATCTAACCATTTCAGTTCACGAAGAGATGAGGAAACAACATGATATATATGTTTTTATATATAAGATACGACGTTCTGCATTAGGTCAAAATGCAGATAGAGAATATTGTTCCTGTTGTGTCTTGTATTCTGTATTAAGACTACAATAAGTTGTTCTTTGACAGTTTTAATAACGAAATTGCTGGAATAATTTTTTGGGCTAATTACAAATGTGCATGATCAACGTCATGAAATCAATGTTAATTTCTTTCATTAGAATTCATATTGATTAAAGTTCAGCTACAAGTTTGTGAGGGTGGACGCCCCTGCTGGGCAATTCAACTGCAATGTCAAAAAAATGAGCAAAACTCTTGGGAGGAAACATCAGTCAGATATTAAAAGAGTGGTTATTAGCAGCAACATGACTGGTTGGCATTGTTTTCATTCACAGACAGATTCTAGTCTTACTTGACTGTTTGCTTTAACTAATCTTAAATTTCCTCCATGGACCAACATGTATCCATAATGCCCAGTTTTTAGTCTTTTTTTTATGCTCTCTGTGTCCCTCTGGAGGACACGGGGAAGTTTACAAAAGATTTTTCTCAAAGGAGATTATAACTGCAGCTTTACAAATCACTGGGATTTTGACTTGTTTTTAAAAATACATCTCTCTGTCTCATTCTGTCTTTGTTTCAACTTAGGATGACCACAAATTAAGCTTCGATGAACTTCACAGAAAATATGGAACTGACCTAACAAGGGTGAGCACTCCAAATGTGTGATAAGGAGAGAGGGGAGGGAAGATTTGGCAGTTGGTGTATTTTGCTTGCATTCAATGCTTTGTCAACTTACCAGGCTATTTGTGAATTAATGTTATTATTGGAGGTGTATTATCCAAGAAACACTGTGAAATGATTGCGAAAAAGTAAAGTCTGACTTCTTTTTCTGATGATGACATTACATGGACATGACAAAAAATAAATAAAATGAAAACACTCCTCACAATGACCCACAAAACACACAATTAAAAGGGTCATCGGAACTGTATGCTATAATATTACTGTGGCAGGAAATAACTGTAGTGTACTCCACTTGTGCAGACTAGTCTTTTGAACTTGGAGTAACTGAGACACTGTTTTTAGGGTCTTTCTTCATCCAAAGCAAAAGAGATCCTGGCCCGAGATGGCCCCAACGCCCTCACGCCTCCTCCCACAACACCCGAGTGGGTCAAGTTCTGCAAACAGGTGAGAGTCAAACCACAAATCTGTGTTTGAACTCACAACAAGCAAAGCCTGAATGTTATTTCCTCTGGTTTCCAGCTGTTTGGTGGTTTCTGCATGCTGCTGTGGATTGGTGCCTTCCTCTGCTTCTTGGCTTATGCTATCCAGGTTGCCTCAGAGGAGAACCCTGGAAATGATAATGTAAGTGAGTCTTTATCTGAATTGTTATCTACTAAATAATGTGTATCCCAAAAAGGTGATTCTGTTCATCTGGACGTAACCTTTTCAGTTGAAAAGAATCAACTTGTTGGGCCTACCTTTACTGGATGATTGAGCATGCATGAAGATAAACAATCTGTACCACCAAACATCGCCTAACTCTCTCTTCTTTCTTTATGTAGTTGTACCTAGGGATTGTGCTTGCTGCCGTTGTCATTATCACGGCTTGCTTTTCCTACTACCAAGAGGCCAAGAGCTCTAGGATTATGGATTCCTTTAAGAACATGGTCCCACAGGTGAGACACTGAAAGGAAAACTAATGTAAATTCAACATATTTACAGCTTATAGGAATTAAGAAACTGCAGTATTTTTTTGCACAGTCTTGATGAAATGTTCTGCACTGATGATGCATTTTATAATCTGAAACTTTGCTGCTGGGATTAAAATCAAACCCAGTTAATCAAAAATTCCTAAAATCTTTGATTTCATAGCAAGCCCTGGTTATCCGTGACGGAGAGAAGAAAAGCATCAACACCGAGGAGGTGGTGCTTGGAGATTTAGTGGAGGTGAAAGGAGGAGACAGGATCCCTGCTGATCTGAGAATCATCTCTGCTCATGGCTGCAAGGTCTGTGCCTCAAATACTCTTAATGCCACCAAACATTTTTGTAGAGCATGTGTTTGATATCTACTATTATTTATTTATTTATTTATTTATTTGAATGAGAAGAAGACAGGCTGTGATGTTTAGTTAGTTTTAGACATAGTTTAGTTATGACAGAGTCGAGCCCAGACCTCAGTCCTTGTGCATGCAAGCTGATTGCTCAGCTGAAACATTTTTATGCATGGATGTTAAGTTGCTAATTATACTGATGCATGTGGTAGTCTTCATTCTAAGTAGCATTTTTGTGATTCATTCAAACATAATAACCAGTTCCCATTTATTCCTTAAGTTAAATTCATATTTATTAAATAGTATTCAGGTGTTTGTTTTACCTGTATTACTTTCTTTTCTAATCTCTCAGGTGGACAACTCCTCCCTGACTGGTGAATCAGAGCCCCAGACTCGATCTCCAGACTTCTCCCATGAAAACCCACTGGAAACCAGGAACATTGCTTTCTTCTCCACCAACTGTGTAGAAGGTAGAGTATGAACAGCTTGTGGTTGATAGAGAAATTTATGTATAATATTTATTATATTGCTCACATGCATAGTGATGTTATGTTCCATTGATCAATGGATTTCAATCGTCTGTTCAGGCACAGCCAGAGGAATCGTCATCAACACTGGAGATAATACTATCATGGGCCGCATCGCCACCCTGACTTCCAGTCTTGAAGCTGGAAAAACTCCCATTGCCATTGAGATCGAACATTTTATCCACATCATCACTGGAGTGGCCGTCTTCCTGGGTCTTACTTTCTTCATCCTCTCCGTCATCCTCGGATACAGCTGGCTAGATGGTGTTATCTTCCTCATTGGTATCATTGTTGCCAACGTCCCAGAAGGCCTCTTGGCTACTGTCACTGTGAGTTTTGGTGTCTAATGACATTCTCTTCAAATACCTTTCATTTTATTGTGTAAAGTTGTCATAGTTTACAGTTTTGAAAACTTAGATTTTGTCTGTAGGTGTGTCTGACTCTGACTGCTAAGCGCATGGCCAAGAAGAACTGCCTGGTGAAGAACCTAGAGGCTGTCGAGACTCTGGGCTCCACCTCCACCATTTGCTCTGACAAGACCGGTACCCTGACCCAGAACAGAATGACCGTGGCTCACATGTGGTTTGACAACCAGATCCATGAGGCCGACACCACTGAGAACCAGAGTGGTGTCGCTTTTCAAAAGAGCTCCCCCACCTGGACTGCTCTGTCCAGAGTCGCCGGACTCTGCAACCGTGCTGTCTTCCTGTCTGGCCAAAACGATGTTCCCATTCTGAAGGTGAGAAACTTTCATCTTTAAAACTCCTCTAATTACCAAATTCTAGCGCATAAATTATACATCTGCAGTGAATCTTTGCAGAAACTATAGCATAGCATGCATAATATGCAACTGGCAGATGCTATTGACAGCATTTATGCTGGTGCACTGACAGCAGTATGAGTGTAGTTACATTTTCATGTCAGATTCATGTCAGTTTACGCAGCAAGGCTCCAACAGGGTTTGCAATGATGGGGTAACAATGGCATAGATTGAACACAAAAGTGTAAGCTCATCATAAATGTGTTGCTCTAGTTCATCAATTCTGATCATCAGAAAATACTTTAATTCAATATTGGAGAAAAATATTAGTAACTTTGGTTTTTAGTGGAACGAGTCCTCATAGGCTTGGACAGAGCTTATTACCTGGTGTACTGATTTTCTTTTTGGAGATGTTTTAAATATACAGCTTGAGCCATAGCAAGAGGTGGCCAGCGAGATTGTTGGATCTATCATATATGACATACATATTTCTTGCACTGTGAGTCCACTAAATGTGACAGGGTGGGTTATTTATTGCAAATAGTATTTGTATAATATGTGTGGTTACAGGTGTCTTCTTGTCCAATTAAATTTAAACAGTACCATATTCCTCTGCCCAATTTTGGGACTGACATCCACAAACACCTGGTTGCTATAAATTTAATGTAATTCACCAACAAATAATTGAGCTATTATATTGTTATTTATTGCTCATTCATTTTTATTTGCAATATATTGTTATTAAAAAAAGGGACGTGATCTATGATCGATATAATCCATTTCTGTTTTTGCTAAAACCCACAGAGGAATATCGCTGGTGATGCATCAGAAGCTGCTTTGCTGAAGTGTATTGAGCTGTGCTGTGGATCTGTTAGTGAAATGAGAGAAAAATACCCCAAAATTGCTGAGATCCCCTTTAATTCCACAAACAAATACCAGGTAAACAATCCACACAATTTATTAAAACTTAAAATGATATTGTATATAGAGATTGTATGTTTGTTTATATGTGTGACTCCACCTAAGACCTCGAAGCTGTGCCCATCTTTGATAAACAGTTATGGGCACAAGAGTGTAGAACAACATAGTCATTTTGCATTACATAAACCACTGATAGTATAGATAAGACCTGCATTTAAATCCAGCCTTTCTGCTGTCCCACAGCTCTCTATTCATAAGAACACAACCCCCGGAGAAACCAAGCATCTGCTGGTGATGAAAGGAGCTCCAGAGAGGATTTTGGATCGCTGCTCCACCATCATGCTTGAGGGCAAAGAGCAGCCTCTGGACGACGAACTAAAAGATGCCTTCAATAGCGCCTATCTTGAGTTGGGAGGTCTTGGAGAGAGAGTTTTGGGTACAGCTAGCTTCCTGATGTGTTTATATATTTTAATTTTAGCTAGCAGAAAAAAATTCAAGTCAAGTTAAGTGGTTTTATTTTTCATTTCAACCATGTTGAGTACAGTACAGAGTGAAACGAGGCAGCGTTCCTCCCAGACCATAACAGATACAGATTCTGATTGATTCTGAACAGACAATGGAATCTCAATCACATTTTATTTGTGCCTTATAGGTTTCAGTCAATATCACTTGCCTGATGAGCAGTTCCCAGAAGGCTTTGCTTTTGACGCTGATGATGTGAACTTCCCCACTGAGAACCTGTGCTTTACTGGCCTCATGTCCATGATTGACCCTCCTCGTGCTGCTGTGCCTGATGCTGTTGGTAAATGTAGGAGTGCTGGAATCAAGGTATGCTAACTTTTTGAACGAACATCTCAAATTTTGCATTTTTTGGATATAGTTTATAACAAAAATCTACACATAAACTTTAAACATTCTATCTCCTCAATCCTTGCAGGTCATCATGATCACAGGTGACCATCCAATTACAGCCAAGGCTATTGCTAGAGGTGT
This sequence comes from Pelmatolapia mariae, assembly GCF_036321145.2. Classification (NCBI taxonomy): domain Eukaryota; kingdom Metazoa; phylum Chordata; class Actinopteri; order Cichliformes; family Cichlidae; genus Pelmatolapia; species Pelmatolapia mariae. The sequence goes on along the minus strand of NC_086246.1, from coordinate 23,078,152 downwards.
GGGTATCATCTCAGAAGGCAATGAGACTGTTGAAGACATTGCTGCCCGTTTGAATGTTCCAGTTTCAGAGGTCAACCCTAGGTTAGTTTTCTTATCAAGATTTATTTAGCTAACTTTGAGGATAAGTAGCCGCTGTTCATGAACAGAGGTCATGTGATCTGTAAAGCGAAAATGCCTTTTACGTGAAAATACTGTATTTTCTCTGACACTTTAATTCTTTGTAGTGCAAGTGTAATAACATTTCTGTTGTGTGGGGGAAAATGTGATTCATTATGTGCAGCGGGAATCCAACATTTTCTTAAGTCTAATATTTTCTAAAGTTTGTTTTTTCCTTAACATACCATTTTTTTTCTTTGTTTGCCAGGGTTGATTCACTCTTTGTTCTATCCCAATTTTTTCATCTTGTCTTCATCATGCCCTGTGCTCAGACACAGGACGTTGGATTACAACTGCTGTTATACTTACACTGTTGTAATCTAATCTACAGGGATGCTAAGGCCTGTGTCATCCACGGTGGGGAGCTTAAAGACATGACCCCAGAGGAGATTGACGATGTACTGAGGAACCACACTGAAATTGTATTTGCCAGGACCTCCCCTCAGCAGAAACTGATCATTGTGGAAGGATGCCAGAGACAGGTGAGCATCTGGGGGGATTCTCACAGACACAGTTTCACAAGTGTTTTATTTGTGACTTGTAAAAAACACTTTCTTCCTTGTCTAGGGAGCCATTGTGGCCGTGACAGGTGATGGTGTGAACGACTCTCCAGCTCTGAAGAAAGCTGACATCGGTGTTGCCATGGGCATCGCTGGATCTGACGTCTCCAAGCAGGCTGCTGACATGATCCTGCTGGACGATAACTTTGCCTCCATTTTAACTGGAGTGGAAGAAGGTAAGACCTACATCAGGCTTGGGAAAAATTATATGAAATACAAAGCATCACAGCAACTCCTGAATTACTTTTTCAGGCCGTCTGATCTTTGACAACTTGAAGAAGTCCATCGCTTACACTCTGACCAGTAAAATCCCTGAGATGTCACCCTTCCTCCTCTTTGTGATCGCCAACATCCCTCTGCCCCTGGGAACCGTCACCATCCTCTGTATTGATCTGGGAACTGATTTGGTGAGCTGTTTGGCTCCTGGTTCTGTTCTATGTAGAGGTTGAAATGGTAGATAATGTAGTTATGAGTTGATTTTGTTTACTTGTGGTGTCACAGGTCCCTGCAATTTCTTTGGCTTATGAACAAGCTGAGAGTGACATCATGAAGAGACAGCCCAGAAATGCATCAGACAGGCTGGTGAACGAGAGACTCATCAGTATGGCTTATGGACAGATTGGTAACACATTATTTATACTTTTAAACCTTTAATTATTCTGTTCATATTTGCTGTATTATGTCTTGATGCATGCTCAATCATACAGGTAAAGAAATCCCCAAAAGTTGATTCTGTTAATCTGGACGTCCCATTTTCAGTAGGAGAAATGTTTCATCACTCATCCAAGTGACTTCTTCGGTCTCAGTCAGCTGAGACCGAAGAAGTCCCCAACGTTATAAAACAGTACATTTGCATAATGTATGAAACTAGCAGCACTAAATGAAAAATAGGCAGTGAGGTCAGTTTCATGATCATTAATATGCAAATTGTCATTATTATTGATCATTGATCAAGGCCCACTGATCAATGGCCATGAGTACCATTCACAGAGAGTTGGGGAATGGCTGCAATCACAGCATTGTAAGATGGTGAAAGATGTACCCTTAGGCCCCCTCCTCGATTCAGAGATGGTCTTTCCCTTTTCACGTAAATGGCCTCCTTGACACTGTGCTCAAACCAGCGTTCTTCCCTGTCCAGGATGTGTACATCCTCATCATTGAAAGAGTGTCCACTGGCTTGTAGGTGTGAATAGACTGTGGCCTAACAAGGTAGCTCTTCACTCTTGTGCCATCCGCTTCGCCAGAGGTGGGTTGGTTTCCCCAATGTATAAATCCTGGCAATCCTCCTGGCACTTAACAGCGTACACTATGTTACTCTGTATGTGTCAGGAGACCCGATTCTTGGGGTGGACCAATTTTTGACGCAGCGTGTTTTGGGGTTTGAAAGCCAGAGAGACACAGTATTTAGAAAAAATGCGTCTCAACTGTTCCGATACTCCTGACACATACGGGATCACTACGGGTTTTGGCTTAGACTGCGGTTGTCCTTCTCTCCTGGATCGGCTGGAGCTTTCTTTTGGCGCCTTCCCAGTTTTGACAAAAGTCCAGCTGGGGTAACCACATTTACTCAGGGCCTTCTTGATGTGATGTTCTTCTGCTTCCCTGGCCACTGTGTCTGTGGGGATGGTGTTCGCTCTGTGATGTGGGGTCCTGATGACACCCAGTTTGTGCTCCAGTGGATGATGAGAGTCAAACCTTAAATATTGATCCGTATGCGTAGGTTTATGTTATACATCAACTTTTAAATGTCCCCCATTAGTGATGGAAAATTCCCAGTCTAAGAAGCCTGTCATTTCTCAAATTCTCCTTGGTGAATTTGATGTACAAATTCACACATTTGTGTTCCGTACAAATGTGTGAATTTGTACGGAACAATCAACTTTAACATCACTCTGGGTTCTTGTCTAGCTTAGTGTTAGTCTGTCTGTGCAGATGGTTCCAAAGAGCTGATGTTGTGTCAGCGGTATGATGCACTTGTTTCTGTTATGAATGCAATTTGCACTTTACCACTGCACCCTTGTCCTTTTGTGCACACCCATACACACAAACTGAAATCAGCTGATTGTACTTCAATTTAACATGAAGGAAAAAAAAGCCTTTTTTTCTATCCACAAGCTTTGTAATGCTAATTTCAATGTAATTTACTCAATTTAGTACAGTAATTCATTACATTTCAGAGTTACTGAAAAATATAATGGGATTACAGTAACATGTTGTTTTATAACTTGCACCGAACACTGATCATCAGCATGATCAATGCCTTTATGAAAAACCTGCTTTGTGCAGTGTCCCTGTCCTTTCCCATTGTATTTGTAGTGCAAATACCTTTGAGTGAGAGAAAATGTGTGCAGTCTTGTACCATTCATTCAGGGCCTACTTGTTATTCAGCATACTAGGCTGAAAACCAAGGGTGATAGAGCTTTTGCCACTGTGGCCGCCAGACTGTGGAACTCTCTTCCTCAGAACTTAAGATCTGCAGACTCATTGATTACTTTTAAAAAACAGCTAAAAAAACATCTTTTTAGAATTGCATTTTGTTAACTTTGGACTGTTATTGTTTTATACCTTGTGAAGCACTTTGATCTTTTTTCTAGAAATGTGCTATATAAATAAAATTTTACTTACTTACTTACATTCTCTGGTCACAATGGTCGCAAAAGTAACAATACAAAGTTTGTAAAAAGTTTCTCATTTAAAAAATGTTTAAAAAGGAAGAAGCAAACAAACTTAACAGGTCCAGAGTCAATTAACAATAATTGTTTTGTTTTTTTTAAAGTAACATTTTGTGATCAATATCAATATCACATTTGTAAAGTAAAATATTTCCTGCTGTGGTTTGGTTCTGTGTCATAATCTTTGAATTCTCTGTCTGTCATATCTATTCACCATGGCTTTGCAGAGAATGACATTGACCTGTCATATTTGTTCATGTTTATTCATGAAGAAACGGCCACAGCTGTAAAAGAAAAAGTTCAAACTTTCTCTGATAAGCATCCATTGACGTTTTCTGTTGTTTTCTTCATGGTAGGCATGATACAGGCCTCAGCTGGCTTCTTCACATATTTTGTCGTCCTGGCTGAAAATGGTTTTTTGCCCTTGGACCTGGTGGGACTCAGAATCTTGTGGGATAACCGATTTCTAAATGACCTAGAAGACAGCTATGGGCAGGAGTGGGTCAGTCTGACTTGTGTTACTAGCTGTACTTTGGACTGTGAAAATGATTAAACTTTACGGTACAGTTCACTGAAGTTTCAGTGCTCAAAATCAAAAGCATTCCAACCTTTTCATCTCTTTTTTTATACACCAGACATATGAGAGCAGAAAGATCTTGGAGTTCACCTGCCACACAGCCTTCTTCTCCAGTATTGTGATTGTCCAGGTGGCCGATCTGCTCATCTGTAAAACGAGGAGGAACTCTATTTTGCAGCAAGGAATGAAGTATGTATACATAAAGACCCGAAAGAGCTCCAATGGGTGTGATAGAACTTTTCAATTCAATTTTATAAAGTGCCAAATCACAACAACATTTGCCTCAAGGCGCTTTATATCGTAAGGTAAAGACCCTACAATAAAACAAAGAAAAACACCCAAATCATATGCCCCCCTACGAGCAAGCACTTTGGCAAGAGGGGGAAGGAAAAACTCCCTTTTAACAGGAAGAAACCTCCAGCAGAACCAGGCTCAGGGAGATACTACTAGTTAGGTTGAGGGGAGAAAGTGAGGATAAAGACATGCTGTGGAAGAGAGCCAAAGATTAAAAATAACAAATAAGTAAATGCAGAGAGGTCTAAAAACACTTAGTGAGTGAAGAAGGTGACTGAAGAAGAAAAATTAGATGCATCATGGGTAGCCTAGCCTTATTTCATAAGCTGGTTCCAAGGAAGAGGGGTCTGAAAGCGTCAGGTTTGAGGTAATGAGAGGACCCAAATGCAGAACTCCTCCAAGAAAAGACAGTGAGTTTATTTACAGGGTTAAAAAATGTGCAAGTCCCAGCACTGTGGTTCCCATGGCGATTTCTCCCAAATCCCAAACAGCGCTCGTGTCCATGGCAGGAATCGTGAAACAGCAACTCCAATTCCAAAACAGTGGCTCCACTCCCATGAAAACAACTCAGCTCCCGATTCATAGTGAAGACAAAACACACTGGTGATCACTATGCAATCCACCAGCAAACAAGGTTTTCATTAAGCAATCCACTGCCATACTGACGAGTTCAATACACTGTTAAGTAGGGATGCTGCCGATGACGGTAATCAGCTGCAGCTGGCAGCAACCGATGAGCAGCAGGTGTGGCTGACTCCAGTGAGTGAACACTTCCGCGCTGAACAATACTCAGCGCCAATACCTCCAGGGATGCAAAAGTCCCACACAAAAGCACACACAACAGGGGGAGAGAGATGTGAGGGGAGTAGCAGCAAAAACACACACTCAGACACAACGGGCAGGTCGAGAGATGAAGGCTGCTGGACCATAACAGAAAGCTGAAGGCTCTGTCTCCCATTCTACTTTTAAATACTCTAGGAACCATAAGTACGCATGCAGCCTGAGAGCAAAGAGTTTTAATGGGGTGATATGGTAGTGTAAGGTCATTAAGATAAGATGGGCACTGATTGATCAAGACCTTGTATTTGAAGGGAAGGTTTTAACATTTGATTCTGGGTTTAACAGGGAGCCAATAAAGACAAAAAATATGTGAGAAATATGCTCTCTCTTTCTAGTCTCTGTTAGTACTCTTTCTGCAGCATTTTGGATTAACTGGAGGTTTCAGACATCCTGATAATAATGAATTACAGTAGTCCAGCCTGGAAATAGTAAATCCATGAACTAGTTTTTCAGCATCACTCTGAGACAGGATTCATTCTATTTTAAATGTGTTTTCGTCTCTGTTCACAAGTTTCTGGATTTCTTTTTTTTTTTATAAGACAAAGACTGAACTTTATTTGTCCATGTTCACATTCTGTTTAACTTGTTGCTTTTTTGAAGAAGTGGTGCAGACTAATGAAGCAGCCTACTGATAAAAGTTACAAATAGTTGTTTAAAATGAAAGTAGTTTGTTTAAAACAAATTACTGAATGATTCATTGTAATGAGTTTATTATCTAAATAAAGGTTAAGCACAGCATATTTAATGCCTACAGCACGCTCTAATTGCTGTAATAAAATGTTATGGTCAACAGGATTAAACTCACTGGTCTAGCAGGACAAGCACAGAGATGAGTCCACTGTCAGGGGCCATAAGAAGATCACTTGTAACCTTCACTAAAGCTGTTTCTGTTTTGTGATGAGCTCTGAAACCTGACTGAAACCTGACTGAAACTCTTCAGATAAGCCATTCCTCTACAGATGATCTGTTGGCTGTTTGGCAACTACTCTTTTGAGAAATTTTGAGGTAAAAGGCAGTTGTCCTATTATTACTGCCAGCCTGGAATCCTGTGGCACATAGCTGATTATTAGCAAAAGGTCAACTAATGGTAGGACTTCTCTGAGCAGTTTTGTATCTGTCATGGTACTGGGTCTGTGGCCCAGTGTTTGTGTTTCAAGTTTAAGTAATATTCTTTGATTTATTGTTATTTATGGTTTTGGGTGCCAGTGTTTATTATAGCCTGTGTATAGTCTCTGTGCCCGTGTTTACTCTGTGCCTTCCCTGCGTTCTTCGTTTCATGTCAGGACACCGTTGTGTCTCATTCCCTCGTTATTCCTCTGTGTATTTTAGCCCTGTTTTTTTCTCTGCCTGTTGTCGTGCCAGCCCTCATGTTCCTTTTCTGTTTATTGATTTCCTAGCTCCCTAGTTTTGGCTTTCCAGAAATTCATGAAGTCATTGCTGCCTAATGTTAAAAGAATGGTTGGTTCAACAGAGCTCTGTGTTTTTGTCAGCCTGGCTACAGTGCTGAAGGGAAAACTAGGGTTGTTCTTATTTTCTTCAGTCAGTGATGATTATTAAGATGTTCTAGCTTTACGGTGGGCTTTTTAAAAAAATAAAAATAAAGCAGCAGACTGTTTTTCCAGGCTAAATCGTGATCTTCCAAATTTTTGAGATACCATTTCACATCTACTGTGATAAAATCTACTCACTACTGCTGTGTAATCCATTATTCTAAATTTGAATATTGTTAGGAAATGATCAGACAAGAGATGGTTTTCAGGACACACTGTTAAATGTTCAGTTTCTTTGAGCTATGTCAGAACAAGATCTAGAGTGTGATTAAAGTGGTGGGTGCGTTCTTTTACATTTTGAAATAAGCCAGTTGAGTCTAACAGATTAAATGCCATGATGAGGCATTTCTAGCATCTACATGGATGTTAAAATCACCCACAATAATGATTTTATCTGAGCTGAGCACTAAATCGGATAAAAAGTCAGAGAAATCAGGCAGAAACTCTGAATAAGGCCCAGGTGGACGATATATGATAACAAACAAGACTGTTTTTCTTTTTTTCTTTTTTTTAGTTTTTCAGCTGGGGTGGACAAGGTTAAGAATCAGGCTTTCAAATGAATAATGAATGATTAATGAGCTGGAGTGGGAAATTGCTGCCACACTCTCCCCTTGGCCTGTGTAGACCGCAACTTTGCTTCCCGGTCCCAACTCTGGATAGTCACGTTTTGGGATGTTTAATAAATTTGGCCAGATTTCAAGAAACGAGACCTGGTCCATCCAAAGTGGGATGGATGTCGTCTCTCCTAACAAGACCAAGTTTCCTTCAGAAAGTTTTACCAATTATCTATAAAGCCCACATTGTTTTTTTGGACACCACTCAGACAGCCAGCAATTTAAGAACATTCAGCTAAACATGTCACTCCTGGTCCGATTCAGGAGGGGACCAGAGAAAACTACCAACGTCGTTTTTGCATGGTTGCACATCGATTTCATATTAATTTTAGTGACCTCCGATTGACATAACTGGGTGTCATTACTGCCGACGTGAATTATAATTTTACAGAATTTAAGTTAGCCAGCAGATTTAAATTTCCCTCAATGCCGCCTGCTCTGGGCCCTGGAAGACAAGTGACTATGGTTGCCAGTGTTTCCAGCGTCATATGTCTCAGAACAGAATTGCCCATTTCCAGAGTTTGTTCCTTGGCCAGTGTGTCACTGAATGGACATATGAACGGGTTGGTGGGGTACCAGGGGCTTCTGTTTAGAGTTTCTGACTGACATCAGCATCCATTCAGCCTAGAACAAGTATAAATCTCAAACCATTTGAAGAACGAGCTCCGCAAACAGTTTCAAATTTTATTATTCCACAAATGAGGGTAAAAGCTTTCCTAAAAGCTAAAAAGAGATATACATGAAACTTAATATTTTATTTATTAAAGAAAATGAGCCAATGTTAAATATATATGTAGTACAATAAAGGATACACTAAGTTCCAGAACAGAAAAAGAGCATCCACATCAAATATTAAAAAAATATTTTCAGTTTTATTGATATTGACTGACATTTTTTTTTGTACAGGAACAATGTCCTTATCTTTGGGATGTTTGAGGAGCTGGCTCTTGCTGTGTTCCTGTCATACTGCCCAGGCATGGACGTTGCCCTGAAAATGTTCCCTATGAAGTGAGTAAAACAGATAAGCTAATACTATGATTTTCCATTAGGCAATAGTGGGAATGCTTAGAGATACCTTTTCTAGGCATTTTTTTTTTCAGTTCAGCAATTTTAATGATTAATTCCTAATGCACAATTGTCCTTTTCTCTGTGGTGTTTGTGGCTGTTTCCTTTGCCATCTTCATTTATGTAAGGGCATTCACGTTCCCAAGCCAATTCCTGTTAAAGTGTTGACCCAGTGTTTCATTCAGTGGTGTTTTAGCTTTCTTTTTCAACATTGACCATAACGTTGACACGATCTGTTGAGTCTGTTATCTGCTGCCCCTACACATCGCATCATAGAGAATGGCTCTGGCCAACACAGACTCATAAATCATCCTGAGCATCTTCTGGCAGATGTCTTCTCTGAAAAAGGAGATAGCTTTCCCCCCTTATAGAAGGCTTTTGTGTTTTTAAGTCCAGATTTTGTCAAGGTGAAGGCCAAGGTATTTGTAATCCTCCACACAGACCCCACGGATGTAAGTAGGGGTCGCTGATGTTCTTGTCCTCCTCCTATCATCAACCGGTTCCTTAGTATTTGCCACATTAAACTGCAGATGGTGTTGCCAAGTAAAAAAGTTGTCCACCACAGTCCTGTACTCTCACCACTTTCTCTGATGCATCCCACTGCTGCAGTCATCAGAAAATGTCTAAAGGTGACAGACATCTGTGCAGTTCTGTGTGCAGCCACAAAGTCAGACCTGTTAGATTTAGTTCATTGACCAACACGCTACATTTGACTTCACTGCTCTTTGTTTACCTTAAACCATTGATGGCATTCATGCCAGTCCAGACCTCCCCCATAATCTTCTGGCACTCAAGTTTCCCTTTGTCCTTGGACTCCTCGCCTGATGTCCTCAGTCACTTCAGCAGAGTCAAAGAAATAATGTCAGTGTTGTACTTGTAATTCAGTCTCTGTCTGTCCATCCAAACCTTAGGCCATTATGGTGGTTCTGTGGATTACCGCACGGCTTCCTTCTCTTCTTTTATGATGAAATCAGAAAATATATCCTCAGACACCACCCAGGAGGTAAGAGTTTTATTTAGGAATGACTAAACATTTTACAAGGCACATAGGACACATTTTTGCCCATACTCTGTTCCTACATGAAAGCCCTTTCTTTTTTCACCCATTTAAAAAAAAAATACTTGCACATAAATTCTTTGGAATTTCTCTGACTAGAAATAGGTTAATAAGTTATTAAGTTCCATTTGACCCCATCTATTTAAGCAAGAGCATCTCTTATATATAAAAATCCATTAGCTTTTTTTGGACACATAAATCCTGTTTTCAATGCCATTATTATTAATAATATTTTTTTTAAACTAAAAACTAAAAATCATGATCAAATACGCTCCTTTTAGCCCTTCCACCAAATGTATTTACATTTTTAATTAACTAGTTAACATTTAAACTAACCTTGAGACTACAAACATCAGCAAATAAAAAGGTACTAAAAGTCTAAAAGTTTTAAATGGTTGAATATCTTAAGAAACCAAACTAAACTCTCTCCACTAGTTGAAGTCAGTCACGATGCTTGAATCTAAGCAGAACCTGTATGCAGAGCTGGCTCTAATACAGCTGTGTGAAACTGTCCATGTTAAAGCCTTTTACATATTTAATTACACAGAATTACATCTAATGAAATAAAAAACAAATGCATAATCATCTAATTTGAGCCCCAGAGTTATATCAAAAATCTTTGTCATTTGGACAACATAAAGAATAAAAAAAAATGTGAGGTGAAATTTCACAAAAATGATGTCCCTAATCGTGTCTCCTTTGGTTTTTAGGCTGGGTGGAGAAGGAGACATACTACTGAGCCAACATGAGACAGACATGAAGGCAGTGTGTGTTTCATCACTACTTAATGTTATCTTAAGTGTTTGTTTGAGATGCTATAGCTCTAAAAACACCACAAAGCATGGATAGATTAAGAATATCTTTATGAATGTGTGTACCGAAATAAAGTATTTCTAATCTAAAATCAAGGCTGTCTGCATTTTTATTCAGTTTTCTTGTAAGTTTCTATGTTGTGTTAAAAGTGAAAAAAAAAAAAAAACTGTCTCAGGAGTTTTTTCCCCAAGGTTCAGTGTCTTGCCTGTGAATACTCTCCAAAGTTTTTAACTTTCTGAGAAGAAGTTAGAGATGATTTGTTTAGAGGCACCTGCTACTTTATGGACACTAAGTTGTGTAATCCTCACATTCATTTCTGAGATTTTAAATGTTTTCCTTGTCCACCTAGTATTTTACAAAATCCCTCCCCTTGTACTTTAACAGCCTCATCTCCACCCCACCCTGCACCATGCATAGCCAAGTGGCTACAAAGAGTCATAAATGTCACATCCAACAACCCGCATCGGCCAGCCATTAAGACAACCTTTCCTGCTCACTGCACATTCCAGTACACAGAAAATGCACATATTTGTTTAGTGCGGGACATCAGAGTCAAAAGTGTTCTTTGGCTCCAGGCCAGTCATTTATGAAGTTTACTTTTGTTTCTAATAATCTGATGAGCAGTTAGAGATAACTTCAAGGTCATTTCAGGTGCATTGAGTTTCCTGATCATTCATTAAATCTTAAATATCTCAGCTAAACTTTATAGCTTTGCTTTAGATTTCTGCTAACCACAGGAACGCTGAGGTGGGGTTTCCAGTCATAGCTGCAAACCTTTTGGTTCCCAGTAACATATCAACGAAACCAATTAAATTTATATTTCTATTTAACTTTGTCCATGTTTGGAAGAGAAACCTACATCTTCTCCTCAGAAAAACCTCAACTCTGACTTTTGTTTTTGTTTTTAAACACTAGCGCTGCTGCTTTTGGTATTTCCTGAAGTAACATAACTTCAAAATCAGTTGCAAGATCATTTCTTATATATTTAAAGACATTTAAAGAAACAAATGTTGCCTTTGCTGTGAGTATTATTTTATTATGAATGAATATATGATTAAAAATTAGATGAATGCATCACACAAGTTGTCTGTATACAGTATTACAATGTAACATGTAATACTTTACGTAAATTATAACAAAAAGGTGAATAAATATAAGTTTACTGGAGTTTATTTCAACTGAACCATGCATGGGTAATGAGCATGAAGTTAGTAGTTGTATTGTCATGTGACTGGATGTTCTTTGCCTTCTTTGATAAAAAAGAATAATAATAATAATGATAATAATTTAGGCAAACAGGTCATAGACTTTTGCTAAAGTACTGCCAATGAGGACAAACTGTTTAATTCTTTGGACATGAGCTGTAAAAAAGGAATGCATAAAAGAAGATAGATATAATAAACAAATTCCAAAGAAACACACGGTAAATGAAAAATAAATACCACCTATGTTATGGAGTTTAATGGATTACCAATCAGTGCTATGTCCAGTTCTGTTGTATTAAACACCCTCCATCATGATGCATTTGAGCACTATCCAGGTTCTGACCATTGTCGCAGACAACTCAGTGGAGCATCTTCTCCTTCGACAACCTCGCCTCTTTGGAGGCAGCTGTGAATCTTCAACCTGGGAAGTAAAAATATGAGTTAAGAAAGAATGTTTTCTTTATGTTGCAAGAAATGATGAATGAATTTTATAAATAACAGCAAAGCGCTGGAAGCTAGATTTGTGAGATGGAAGCTGTTATTTCCCAGTGTGCTCCTGGTAATATAAAACTGTGGTTTCTTATTGTAAATATTAGCACAGATCAGTGTGTCAGTATTTACAAAATAAAGTGTAATACTAAACTGTATTTGTCCTTCAAGCTCAGTTTAGATTATGCAGTTTATTCATTACTCGTGGTTCGTGACAGTATTTTCCTACAACTTTATAACTACATGGCTATTACGTGACATTCAGAAACTTTGTTTTCGAAATCATTTTAACACTACACCGACATAAACTAGCAGTTTTTTTAAAAATAAGGAATTATGTCAACTATTTATTTATAAGTGCAATTCGACTTTCCAGTGTGCTGTTTACCCAGACCTCAAGTCTCCGAGAGATCGGATGTAGTGGTCCAAGGTCTAGCTGTTGGGAGCGGGAACACGGGTAAGTGGATGTATTTTGACTTCCACACAACAAATAGGGGCACTTTCATGTCTCTGGAAGGAAGAAAGAACAAAGAATGTAATAAGTGGGCTTGAAAAGTCTGATTGAAGGTGTGGTTACAGCTTAATCCTTGAAACTTGTGCTGTTACAGCACCACTGGTAGTAATGTAATTTAACAGAATCTTTAAACTAGTGACAAACAAAAAATGTCACAAAATCTTAATTGTATTATTTAAAAATGTATAAGTGGTTATAAATGATTAGTGTTTGTTTTCTTTGCAAAGATCCATGCAACAAGTTAATTTACTAAATAAAAAAAGCGTTACAAGAGTTACAGTTTTAGTAATAATACAGATTTTCCTAAATTTTGAATCAACAGAAAATATCTTGTCTTCACTTCAGCGTGTCAAAATTACACTGAAACATTACATTTTTATTTAAATCCCAAGCAGAAAACAAACAAGCAATACAATGCAAAAAAAAAAAAAAATCACTGGCCCAGAGTCATAGATGGTGCCCAGAATATGAGTTTGCCAAAAAAGTTTTTAGAATCATTTGGTGCATTTTCTGCAGCTTGTCTGTAGAGTGTCGTTGTTCTCCCCCTTCATGCCGATTGCTGCATTCTCACCCTGTTGGGCCTTATGAACAATAGTACCTACAAGTTTAAAAATAAATGTACTATATTGGCATATTTACATTTATTAAGCTATTCCTTTTCAAATAAACCTAAAAGCTGCTTCAGAGAGTTTCCTCTTTTTACCACACACTGTGTCAGCAGGTGCAATTCAGCTGACAAGTTGCAATGAACTTCATAACTCAGAGATCATTTAGAAAATGTAATGAAATGAATAGATTTTTCATGTGGTAAAGCAGTTGTACTTTACATTAAACTTTTGCCTACTGGAGCTTTAAAATATAGCAGCAGCTAAGTGCTATTCCATTTTATTAGACATGATATATTGCTGTTATCTTGCAGTGTTTCAATAATCACCTACTAATCCTTTAAGGGGTACCTGAAGCACGCAACATAGCAGAAGTAAATAAATTAACAGTAATTGTGATTAAGAAAATCATTTTTATGCTTTTCCAGTTGGATATGCGCCTTTAATCAAAATTATGTTTTTAATGCTAAAATGTAAAAAAATTGTTTTTATTCACTCATTTTCAAATTTACAGTTTTACAAAAACACAGAAAAAATAGTAAACCACATCAATGTCGTTGTATGTTTTTATTATGCTAAATACTTTACTTCCATTTCTGGTAAGAAAAATAGGTTTAGTGGACTAATGTTATGGAATAGAATAGAATAGAATAAAGCTTTACTATCCAACAAATGAGAAATTTGGGTGTTGCACAGCTCTTATAGCAAGGGGAATATAAAATATAGAAGGAAGACACAAAGTGGTCCAATATACACAAGCAACTGAAGTTTGTATATATAGGTAACAATGTAACAAACAAGCTGATGAGTAAGATAACCCAAAAAGTGTTAAACTGTGTAATAGAGTCTGACAGTTGCTGGTAAGAATGACCTTATGCGTGATTGACTCCTCAGACAAGTGCAATGTGTTTACAATCTTTAGATCAGCTTGGTATTTGTCTAACTATTAACAATATAATTTTTTGTTCTCTGTGTTTTCTTGTTTTAATGACAGGTAGTCTAATAAATGTGTACTGTAGCACTGTAGATGAATCCAGATATTTAGTTAAATTTAATTGTGATTTAAAACTAACAATGCTTTTTAATGCTTAAATCATTGAAAGCAGAGCGAAGGGTGTGCAGATGTTTAACATTTTCAAAAGACTTAGAGCAGCTGCCAAAGAGGAACTATTGATTGTTGAGTTGATTAACTCTTGTTTTACATTTTGGTGAGGGGTATTTTGAGCAAACACTCTTGGTGCTGTAGCTCACTGAGGAGTCCATTTACAAAAAAAAGAAAGTAATAAAAGGAAAATTGTGTGATACACACTATATAAATATTGTACAGTAAATTTAGCATTAATCAACAAAAACTTGTATCACATAGGAAACAAACTGTCAGATCGTTGTTGCATTGTTCTCATGCTGTGGTTAACGTAAAAGTCCCTTCTAGGTCTCTTTCGTGGCTCGTTTGTTTACTCTGTGTTGTCACCACCTTTTTTTGTCTTTAAGATTTCTGTGTAATGCATGTATCCCTCCTCTATGACACACTCACTCTTGGAAATCATTTAAAGAGCACAAGTCATACACGCTTGTCTTGTTTTGTAAATATCTAGAAATTGGATCAGTCGCTCTGAATGGTGTGTTGGGACACAAAATTTAAAAATTAGAGAGTTCTACACTAGACATAAGCTCAGTGCTAATTAGGAATTGACTCTGGACTCTGACTAGACCATTCCAGAACCTTCATTTTGATTAGTTTTTTTTCTTTAGCCATTCAGAGGTGACCTTTCTGAATAATGACTATCACTGTGGTTCACTGAAGTCCAAAAGCCTTAGAAATGGCTTTGTAACCTTTTCCATGCCAATAGATATCAATTCATTTGTTTCTCAGACATTTCTTTAGATTATAGGTTGCTTTTTGAGATCTTTTTGCCTGCTTCCGTTTGTCAGATAGGTTCTATTTCAGTGATTTCTTTATTTGCCAGGTCTTGCAGCACAGAGGTTATCACTAAACTGCCATTTAAGTAAACACTGTCGTCGTAATCTCTCTCTCTCTCTCTCTCTCTCTCTCTCTGTATAACTGTATTGTTTTACAATTAAGAATAATAATTGGCATTTCACAGAAATTCACATCAAGTTTGTGATTCCTGAGGAAGTGCGCTGATATTCCTCCGGGAAAACTTTCAGCACCAAGTTATCAGTTAATCAGGTACAAGAACTTATGAAGCCACTGGTACAGTTACTGCATAAGCAAGGGTCCTGTACTGAATCAGTGCTCTTTGTAGAACAAGACAAAGTGGCTTTCTACACTTGATGCATGACCTTTCATCACCTTAACAAAAGATATAAAGATATGAAAAATCCAAGTTGAACAGTCAGTCACCAATTCCATCTTGCCAGTTTTTGCATTTTTATTTCCCCCTGTGACTACTAGTAATGCGGCTATAAATTGTCCCCTTCTGTGGCATATTTGAATTTGGTGTTGACAGCAAGTATCTAGTCTATCTCTTTATTTGATGATTCTCCCAAACTTTGCAAAACTGTGATTACAGATATTTGACTTTGATTACAGGTCACAGAACTGGGATCGCATTGTGAGGGTGCTGACTGACTCTACTACAAAACATCTCTGTAGTACAATTATGAGGAATTCATGTTTTGGGTAAGTTTACTCCATCAAGCATTGATTAGTAAACAGTTTATTCATTTTTTTCCCATAGTCCTTTGGAGGACTCTTACAATAGTACATTTAAGACTACTTATGCCTCTGACATTGAACTCCTTGCAGCTTTTAGATGAACTAAAAATCAAAAGCAGAGTTCTTATGTTTGTCCTGAGATTGGGTTTCATTCTTATTAGTTGAAGAAAATTGAATAAGACCAAGGGGTCCTTGACAGGATGTCAGTCAACGTAATTTGAAATCAAGGAAACCAGTTTTACTCTATGTAAGCATCTATTGCCAGGGAATCCTTCAATCTAAAAGAAAAAATGTGCATAGAGTGAATACAACTTCACTAAAAACCAAACAAAAAAAATATTAAAATGTTTGTTATTACTGCCCATTAGATAGCCTACGTTTTTATTTGCAAACCATGAAATCAACTGATCCACACCAAAGCCCAATTTTCCTGCTGTAAGGTGATAGTGCTAAACACTGCACCACCTGGGATTTTTTTTAGAAGTGACCTTTTAATGCAGGCAGTGAGCAGTGACAGTTTCATTCTTTCAGGGAAGTAAAGGCAGTATTAGTGTGAAGGGCAGTTACTAGCATGGCTTTTTTTGAGAAAAGTTTTCTGAACAAACACCGCTATCCAGTCTTAAAGTCCTGACTCAAATTACCTAAACACTGCATGACTGTTGAAAGGAAGTTGACGGGAATGACTCACTGCTAAATGGTGTGTTTCTAAATCTGAAACTTTTCAGTTTGTCTGTTTGTCAGCGTTTACTATGGCAATAAATGGAACAGAACCGAAAGGGTCTCTTTGCTGCTGTTGCCAGTGTCTAGAGTGCTAAGAAAAATAAATTCTACTTACTTGTCCAGTTCTGAGATAAGGTGATATGTTGACCTTACTGCACAATTACTCTATTAAAAAAAAAGAAGTGATGTTAAATGTAAAAACAAAA
This sequence comes from Pelmatolapia mariae, assembly GCF_036321145.2. Lineage (NCBI taxonomy): Eukaryota > Metazoa > Chordata > Actinopteri > Cichliformes > Cichlidae > Pelmatolapia > Pelmatolapia mariae. The sequence continues at coordinate 23,061,535 of NC_086246.1, read as the reverse complement.
TTAATTAAGAAGATTAAAAGTATTAGAGCATATCTCACGTTCCAACTTTTCTCAGCACACTTTGGTTGAATCAAAATTCAGTCACACAACTGATTTAAATAATGTCATTATTGTGCTAGGGAACAGGGAAACGTAGAATTTTGTGTCTTCAAAATACCCATAGTATCATAGACATTTATACTACAAATATATTTGTAGTATAAGACAGCAAGTTAAACAGTAATGCTCTTTAAATGGAAATGATGTGTACTGTCAATTACCTCTTTTTATTATTTTATTTATTTATTTATTTATTTTTGCATTTGTTACATTAATTTCCGAGATTTTCCATGTTTTTCTCCTGCCTCTTTAGTTTTATAGGATCCATTTACTTTGTTCTCTTTCTTTCTTTGCATCTTTATACCCCTCCTCACTTAGCTTAATGGGGTGACAACACACAGTTGCTCGTTTACAGCAAACATATCCAGCTCCGCCGTACATCAAGGACAGTCCTTCCTTTATGATCAGGTTGGCGAGTTGGACTGGGGGCGGGGGATGGGAAGTGTTGGATAGGATGTTAAATTGCAATTCTTAGGCTACAATACTGCTCAATAAACACCAGAAGACGTCACTAGATATGTGATTTATTCACAGATAATAAATGTTTATCTGCAGTGACCTCAGAATAACCTTCATTTTCCATACTCACAGCCTCGTACCTTTTTCAACCCATGTGGTGCTAAGGCAGGGATCAAACTAGATCATCAGGCAAAACATACAAATTTATATAATAATACAGATGATTGAAATTTTGAAATATTAAGTAAGTATCCAAACTTAGCTGTTTAACAAAACAAAAACAAAAAATCACTGTAAATACCGTATCTTGGTCCAGTTGGTCCAATTGCAGTATGTCAAAATGCATCACAATCTTTGTGAGTTTTCCTTAGTTAACAAACATAAACATAGAAGTGAGCCTGAAAATGTTTATGTGCCTGTGTATGGAGGCGTATTTCATTGACACTTAGCAATATTACGTTTTTTCATTTTTACAGAAGAAAAAAAAAAATCACAGTGATGTTAAAAATGCTATTTTATCAACTTCCACGTGGCTTTCTTACCTCACAAACTCATTGGTCCAACATATAAAGCCTGAAAAAACAAAGTGCTGAAAAGGCGCTTCTTGATGTTGCTCCTGTCTGTTATTGTAGGGTCTTTATCTTACAATATAAAAAAGAAAGAAAAACCCCCCGAATTGAACAGGCGTTAATACTGCCAAGCTTTTCGTTGATACTGCCATCGAAATAAAAGATTGCTGAGAATAGCTGCTGTTGGCAGTATATGAGCTCACTATGTGTCAATTCAAGTGAAGTGGGATCTCCTACTTTTTCAAACTCTCTGGGTTAACATCGTAAAATGCTTGTTGTGCTCAGCTCACCTTTCTTTGGAAAAAGCGTTTCTTAAGAACCGCTTTCTGCCCCTCTCTTTTCTTTCTTGTAATTCTTTGATTTTGCTTTCTTGGAGAAAGACATGACTCATAGTGTGCATTAGCACTCGCCTAGGCAGAATAAATCAGTTGTGCTATAAAGGTGAGTCAAGAGTGGGATGGACTGAACCATTCTGTGTTTTTCTAAATATATATTAATATGTACAGAAGTGTGCTTTGGACCTCATACTTAAATTTGAACCATCTCATTCATCATTTACCTTTCTCTTGTATTTATTTCAGACAGTTTCAATGTTTTCCTCCTGCGCCTTTTGTTTTACATTTTACCATTGTCGCTTCATTCTTTGCATCTTCACAATGATCCTCAGTTTGCTTGGTGGGTTGATAACACAAAGTTATACGTTTACAGCAAACATATCCAGAAACTCCCTGCTCTGCACCCATACAAACTTCAAGGACAGCCCTTCCTTCCTAAACAAGAAGAGGATAGATTGATTTGATGAGGGACATCAGGGTCAAAAGTGTTTTTTTAATTACATGCTAGGTCTTTGTTGACAAAACTACTCCTTAAAGATTTTCCATAATGAATTTTACAAGATTACAAGTTGTAATTTTTTATGTTTTTTTATTTCTAAAAATCTGTTCCTTCCATAAATGGTGGAAAATCCTAATCAATTAGAGACATATTTTGGCCTCATGTTGTTTCCCAAGGCAAATGGCAAATAACCCTCTCCTTCTTCTCTTCTCTGACATTTATTTCAGACAGTTTCCATGTTTCTTTTCTAGGTTTTCTCCCTCACCCTTTTTTAGTTTGACAGTATATCTCCTCTTTGCGGTTTCTTTCTTTCTATCTTTACACCCATCCTAACCTTGCCTAATGAGATGATAACATGCTTACACACGTTTACAGCAAACATATCCTGTAACTCCATGTACTCCGACCAGCCAGACATCAAGGGCAGTCCTTTCTTTGCGAACAGGAAGAGAACATCTTGGTTTGATGAGGGATATCAGGGTCAATTTTTGAGCATAGCTGTGTTCATGAAGGCACCTAGAACACGCTAGGTCGCTGATGATTGATTTTGTAACTGTATGACCAGATTCGCAGTGAGGTTTGCTGTGGTAAATGGTAAATGGCCTGTATTTGTATAGCGCTTTACTAGTCCCAAAGGACCCCAAAGCGCTTTACACATCCAGTCATCCACCCATTCACACACACATTCACACACTGGTGATGGCAAGCTACATTGTAGCCACAGCCACAGCCACACTGACAGAGGCGAGGCTGCCGGACACTGGCGCTACCGGGCCCTCTGACCACCACCAGTAGGCAACGGGTGAAGTGTCTTGCCCAAGGACACAACGATCGAGACTGTTGTGTCGAACCGGCAACCTTCCGATTACAAGGCGAACTCCCAACTCTTGAACCACGATCGCCCCGCTGTGCCCAAATGTATGGAGGGTTCATTGTGCATGTCTGGCAGAGGATCCTTGTTTGCTAGATCTTTAACTTCCCCCTTCCAGCAGAGCATTCTGACAAGGATGAAGGGTTATCGAAGTTGACTGAGCAATTTTGGTAGCTCTATTGCCGAGATATCTGCACTGAGTAGTGGCACCAAAGCCGAAGGGAGCCATCAAGCTGAAGGAGTCCAAACAAGCGTGGTTAGCTGTTGGGCCTCTGGACACAGCTGACGGGTACCCTTGGCAGTGACTGAAGCAAAAAATTTGAGTGTGGGAGGAGTTTAATTATAATACCTCCCCCAACCCATGACCTATTGAGTTTAACCTCCACCCTTCCTTCCCCTAAGCGCCTCCTCCACAGGTATAAAAGTAAGCTGAAATTAAGCCACCTATGTTCAGGGCAGAGTGGAAGACGCAGGACACAACTGGACTGAAAGAGGGAGGCGGAGTAAGGAAGTTAGACTGATTAACTGAACTGACTGCTGTCAGACTGCACTGCAACCATGGGAGTGACAGTAAGTTTGGATTAAGCTCGACAGTTTTGGATTGCTCAGGGTTGAATATTCTTGCAGCTTACTTACACATTAGCTTACATCTCTGTTAACTTTCATTTTTTTGACTGCTTTATCAACTGTGGGGAGACATTTTGCGAAATTATATAAACAAATTCCCTCTTCTGACAACAATGACACATTTTACTTCATCATGTAAAATCTGAAAGGCAACTTTCCAGCATGTTTCATGTTGTATCAGTTTTATTTAAAACCCTATTTTGTGACACTGTGAAAACATACATTAATTTCTTTACAGCTTGAAAAACTTAAAACATATTCTAAAATGATGTATTTGAATTTGAATTCGCTGTTCTAATACTTAACAGCATATCAGTTAACAATATGTTATTCTTTAATTGTCGACAATAATTAATAATTTAGTTTCATGCAACTTTCTGCTTTAAAATCACGTTCGATTTTAGTCTTATTCAGAACCCCATTTTGTGACACTTTGTTCATAACAGAAAATGAAAGATGACTACAAACTGGCAGCAACCGCAGACCACGAGGAGAAGAGGAGCAAGAAGGGCAGAAAAAATAGGGATACGGAAGACCTGAAAAAAGAAGTTGACCTGGTGAGTACGTAAATTATGTGAAGCCAATTTGGGATAATCTTTCATGTAAGTGTTTGATTGGCACAATTTAAGCATGCCAATAAAGTATAAAGAGTTTATAACATGTGAAAATTCGTGTTCAAACACAAAAAGATTCTTATCTTAAAATGACTCTGTATTGAGCAACGTGTAAAGTGCAGATGCATGTTGTCCCCTGTGTCCTTCTGGAGGAATTTACAGGGACGTTTTTTAAGCCTCAAATGACATTTTCGTCTTATTCTCTCCCACACTCTCCTTAGGATGATCACAAATTAAGTGTGGATGAGCTTCACAGAAAATATGGAACCGACCTAGTCATGGTGAGGACTCCGAATATGTCTTTGTTTTTGTGAGTGTTTGAGATGATAAGGACAGAGGCCAGGAAAGATCAAGCAGTCTTAAAGAACATCATGGTGTGCATGCAAATAATAGCATATAAAATTTCCAAGATCTCAGTTAATCCCTATTTTCTCACCCACTATGAGCAGTATCTAGTTATGGAGTTCTGTTTTATTGGTCTAGTTTTACAACCCAAATTCTTCAAATTTGAACAAAATGAAAACTAAAAGACTTTTAATCCACACGAGCCAGTATTTTTTTCACATCTCTTTTATAGCTAAGCATGTTAAACAACTAAAAAGCAATCAAATAATAATAACTTAATTATTTGCTATATGTTCTCCAAGCTGAATCTTTTTGAACTTTCCTGCTTTTTCAGCCATTTGTTGCCCCCTTGACAGCTTTTGTGTGGCCTGTAGCAAACATCAAATTTAACATTAGCTCATTTTGTGCATAGAATTGTAAAATTACAGAGAAAATACCACTGCCTTGCCCCAACAAGTAAAAAACCGGGCAGTGGAATCCTCTCTCTAATACAAGATTTAAAAAACTTAGATTTGAGCACTCAGATGCAGACATAATGAGGAAAGAGCAAGTTTAAAGTTTTATTTCAACCAGAGTTTAGTCGGTGATAAATGGAGGGTATCTGGGCCCCAGCTGAAAGACAGCAAAGCGGCTCGGGCATACTGAACCACCAGACAGTGACAACTTTACACAGAAAAATGAGATTTTAAACATAAAGAAGGAAGAAAGGTTTTATTTGCAGTCAGTGCTTTAGTTAATGAATGACAGGAACCAGTAAATATACCACAATATTACTGTTGTAGGATGTAACTGTACTGTACTCCACTTGTACAGACAAGTCTTTTGAACTTCTGCGGTAACTGAGACACTGTTTTTAGGGTCTCTCCTCATTCAGAGCAAAAGAGATCTTGGCCCGAGATGGCCCTAACGCCCTCACACCTCCTCCCACAACACCCGAGTGGGTCAAGTTCTGCAAACAGGTAGGAGTCAAACATCATCACCATTAAAACCTCAAACCTGTGTTTTAACTCACACATTAGAAATGCAAAAAAGTGAGTACAACCAGCAAAGCTTGAATGTTATTTCCTCTGGTTTCCAGCTGTTTGGTGGTTTCTGCATGCTGCTGTGGATTGGTGCCTTCCTCTGCTTCGTGGCTTATAGTATCCAGGCTGCCTCAGAAGATGAACCTGCAAGTGATAACGTAAGCGAGTCTTTATCTAAATTGTTATTGTGACCATTAAGGATCACCTAACTCTCTCGTGTCTCTTTATGTAGTTGTACCTAGGTATCGTCCTTTCTGTTGTGGTCATGATCACGGCTTGCTTCTCCTACTACCAAGAGGCCAAGAGCTCCAGGATTATGGATTCCTTCAAGAACATGGTCCCACAGGTGAGACACTGAAAGAAAAGCTAATATAACTGCAATGTATTTACAGCTTCTAGGTAGCAGGAAACTGCAGTATTATTTTCACATTTTTAAGGAAAATGTTCTGCACTGATGATACATTTTATCATCTGAAACTTTGCTGCTGGGATTAAAATCAAACCCAGTTAATCAAAAATTCCTAAAATCTTTGATTTCATAGCAAGCCCTGGTTATCCGTGACGGAGAGAAGAAAAGCATCAACACCGAGGAGGTGGTGCTTGGAGATTTAGTGGAGGTGAAAGGAGGAGACAGGATCCCTGCTGATCTGAGAATCATCTCTGCTCACGGCTGCAAGGTCTGTGCCTCAAATACTCTTAATGCCACCAAACATTTTTGTAGAGCATGTGTTTGATATCTACTATTATTTATTTATTTATTTATTTATTTGAATGAGAAGAAGACAGGCTGTGATGTTTAATTAGTTTTAGACATAGTTTAGTTATGACAGAGTCGAGCTCAGCCCTCAGTCCATTTACATTAGCTAATCTTGTGCATGCAAGCTGATTGCCCAGCTGAAACATTTTTATGTATTCCACCAGTAATTCTTAGAAGTTACTAGCTATGTTGATTGGATGTGGTGGTCTACATTCTAAGTAGCTTTTTGTTCCTTAAGTTTATTTATTTTTTTACAAAAATATTTAATTCTGTGTTTTCATGTAACTGACCCCCTCACTGATCTTTGTTTGATTTTGTTTGTTATCTCTCAGGTGGACAACTCCTCCCTGACTGGTGAATCAGAGCCCCAGACTCGTTCTCCAGAATTTTCCAATGAAAACCCATTGGAAACCAGGAACATTGCTTTCTTCTCCACCAACTGTGTAGAAGGTAGAGTATGAACAGCTCGTGGTTGACAATTTGAGTATGGTTTTTATTTGATGAAACAGTAGTTTAGTGATGTTTGCTGGTAATCCACAAAATAAGAAGGATAACGAGGAAGAATGAAATCATCCATTGTTCTGTGGAATCAGTGTGTCTTCAATTTTCAGGCACAGCCAGAGGAATCGTCATCAACACTGGAGATAATACTATCATGGGCCGCATCGCCACCCTGGCTTCCAGTCTTGAAGCTGGAAAAACTCCCATTGCCATTGAGATCGAGCATTTTATCCACATCATCACTGGAGTGGCCG